>NW_027142006.1:2727272-3030303 GCF_036365525.1 Heterodontus francisci
GTGCTAAATGGGATAGATTTTGAACAGAACCAGCAATGTATAACTGGGCATCCATGAGGTGCTGTGGACCATTAGCAGCAGCAGAATTGTAGTCAACCACATTCTATAACCTCATGGCCCGGCATATTCCCCCACTCTAACATTACCAACAAGCTGGGGGATCAACCCTAATTCAATGAAGAGTGCAGGAGGGCATGCCAGGAGCAGCACCAGGCATACCTTGAAGTGAGGCATCAGCCTGATGAAGCTACATCCCAGGACTACTTTCATGCCAAACAGCAGAAGCAGCATGTAATAGACAGGGCTAAGTGATCCCACAACCAATGGATCAGATCTACACCCTGCCACATCCAATGATGAATGGTGGTGGACAATTAAACAACCAACAGGAGGAGGTGGCTCCACAAATATCCCCAACCTCAATGATGGGGGAGCCCAGCACATCAGTGCAAAAGATAAGGATGAAGAATTTGAAACAATCTGCAGCCAGAAGTGCTGGGTTGATGATCCATCTCGGCCTCCTTCTGAAGTCCCCAGCATCACAGATGCCAGTCTTCAGCCAATTCGATTCACTCAATGTGATATCAAGAAACGACTGAAGGCACTGGATACAGCAAAGGCTACGTGCCCTGACAATATTCCAGCAATAGTACTGAAGACCTGTGCTCCAGAACGTGCCGCGCCCCTAGCCAAGCTGTTCCAGTACAGGTACAATACTGGCATCTACCCGGCAATGTGGAAAATTGCCCAGGTATGTCCTGTACACAAATAGCAGGACAATTCCAACCCAGTGAATTGCTGCCAAATCAGTCTACTCTCAATCATCAGTATCGTGATGGAAGATGTCATCGACGGGGCACTTGCTTTGCAATAACCTGTTCAGTGACGCTCAGTTGGGTTCCGCCAGGGCCATTCAGCTCCTGACCTCATTACAGCCTTGGTTCAAACAAGGACAAAAGAGCTGAACTCAAGAGGTGAGGTGAGAGTGTCTGCCCTTGACATCAAGGTAGCATTTGACTGAGTATGGCATCAAGGAGCCAGAGCAAAACTGGAGTCAATGGGAATCAAGAGGAAAACTCTGCACTGGTTGGAATCGTACCTAGCACAAAGGAAAATGGTTGTGATTGTTGGAGGTCAATCATCTCAGCACCAGGACATTACTGCTGGAGTTCCTCAGGGTAGTATCCTCGGCCCAACCTTCTTCACTACTTCATCAGTGACCTTCCTTCAATCATAAGGTCAGAAGTGGGGATGTTCACTGATGATTGCAAAATTTAGCACCATTCGCGACTCCTCAGATACTGAAGCAGTCCATGTAGAAATGCAGCAAGACCTGGACAATATCCAGGCTTGGGCTGATAAGTGGCAAGTAACATTCGCGCCACACAAGTGCCAGGCAATGACCATCTCGAACAAGAGAGAATCTAACGATCTCCCATTGACATTCAACGGCATTACGATCGCTGAATCCCCCACTATCAACTTCCTGGGGGTTCCCATTGACCAGAAACTAAACTGGAGTAGCCTTATAAATAGTGTGACTACATGAGCTGGTCAGAGGGTAGGAATCATGCGGTGAGTAACTCACCTCCTGACTCCCCAAGCCTGTCCACCATTTACAAGGCACAAGTCTGGAGTGTGATGGAATACTATCCACTTGCCCGGATGGGTGCAGCTCCAACAACATTCAAGAAGCTCGACACCATCCAGGACAAAGCAACACGCTTGATTGGCACCCCGTCCACAACATTCACTCCCTTCACCACTGACGTACAGTGGCAGCAGTGTGTACCATCTACAAGATGCACTGCAACAATGCACCAAGGCTAGTCAGGCAGCACCTTCCAAACCTGCATCCTCTACTGCCTAGAAGGACAAGGGCAGCAGATGCATGGGAATACCACCACCTGAAAGTTCTCCTCCAAGCTACACATCATCCTGACTTGGAACTATATCGCCATTCCTTCCTTCACTGTCGCTGGGTAAAAATCCTGGAACTCCCTTCCTAATAGCACTGTGGGTGTACCTACCCCACATGGACTGCAGTGGTTCAAGAAGGAAGCTCATCACCACCTTCTCATGGGCAATTAGGGATGGACAATAAATGCTGGCCTGGCTGGCGACGTCCACATCCCATGAAACAAATAATTAAATACAATAACAGCTCATCTCAATTCCTAGTATTTCTAAATCCCACCAGTCCAACATAAGCTGAACAATTATTGCATGTTGTGATTGACGGTCTGGTCTGTAAACTGCACTGTATCACAGATTGCTGACATTTGCTAACTGGAAGTGAGAACTGCAAAATCGGGACAGTAGTTCACATAGTCTGTCAGTGTGAAAGAATCAGGCAATGTGAGGTAATAGAATTTGTCTGTAAATGTTACACTCATATTGCTTTATATTTTTATATTGAAAATAAAAGTAATCATTTCGTGAAAATGGTGACATGTTGTCCAAACTTTGGTAGCCAGTTGTTTTCGTCTTGCACTCAGCAGGGCAATCCACAAGAATACCAATTTAAGGGAAAACAACAACTTTCTTCTGTATGAGAAGAGAGTGCTGATTGGTTGGCAAGTGAACTCTGATTGGTCGAGGCATTGCCATTCAGAATGCATCAGTTTATGGTAACTGACAGATAACTGCCCAGCTTTGTCTGAAATTTAAACCAGGCAGCTTGACTCTGATTGGTCACGGCATTGCCCTGTAGAATGAGCCAGTGAATGGCTGTCACTTATTTTGTTTAGCTGAAACTGGCACAACATGTGTGCATGTTCTTTCTGTCTGCAAAGAACAGGGCCCTGTGTATTAATATATGTAGCTTACAGTACACACCAGTGCACCACACTGCGAGCCCTACTGACAGTCTTAAATCGGTTGTCAGTGTAATTCTTAGCACACTGAGAATTATTTAGCAAATGTTGTCCTTTTGTGGAATCACATCTCAAGTTGGATACTGTGTTTTGAGTTTTGCAAGCACGGGTTGGTTGGGTTGGGCACATTGCGAACAGCGGAAGGGACATGTTATTTGATACAATCCGCCAGTTTTGGGATGTACGGTCTAGAAACCTAGCATCACACTGGTATTCAAATTCATATATCACGTTACCTATTTGTGTGATAGGCAGGATGTCTCTTTTGCTTGACAGCAGCATCCTGTTAGTGGCGAACACCACACTTGTTGCTCCTGCATAGTAACAGCAGGAAACAGCTCGCTTCACCTGTTACTCAAATACTGGGGATATATTACCCTTCCAGGGTAATTTGAGGGAGACTGGGCACTTTTCAGGGCTCAAAATGACGTCCTTCAGCCCGTTTATAAGTTTGTGTGATACACAGTGAGAAATGATCTGATCAGTGTAGCCATTGTAATGCAGGATGTCTTTGATTCGCCCTATTTCAGCATCAAGCTTGCATGGTGAGCAAATGGCTCAGCCCTATTTATGACGTTGTCGATAAGACCAATTTTATAGCGCGTGGAACTGTAATAATCCCAACGCGTGTATTGACCAGTGAAGGTAGGTTTGCGGTAGACCGTGGAAGAAAACCCCTTAGCAGATTTCTCAACTAGTACATCAAGGAAAGGGAGCTCATTTGACTGCTCCATTCCAAAGGTGAATTTGAGTGTAGGATGGAGCCCATGAAGACGTGCAAGGAAATTATTTCATGCAGCTGCGGATTCAAATTTAGCAAACGTATCATCTACATATTGGAAATATGCAAGCGGTCGGAGGTTAGGTGTCATTCCCTTAAAAACAGTTTTGTCATGGAATCCAACAAAGATGTTTGTGAGAGCTGGGCCTCGAGGGGATC
Source organism: Heterodontus francisci (assembly GCF_036365525.1). NCBI lineage: Eukaryota > Metazoa > Chordata > Chondrichthyes > Heterodontiformes > Heterodontidae > Heterodontus > Heterodontus francisci. Next base: position 2,731,089 of record NW_027142006.1, read on the forward strand.
CCATGGCAACACCAGCAATGCATGGTGTCAATAAAACTGAACTCAACTGTGCAAGTTGCCGAGTTCATAAGTTCAATGAATACAGATTCACACAATGGTGACGGGTATAGATCACCATGATATAGCACTGCAGTGCAAATATCTATGGCTTCCTGAAGTGGTACATTGGGAATGGGCTAGCAATGTCAAATGACACATGGACACGGCATTGCTATCGATATGCAAGTCCTGTATGGTCTTCGCAAATGTGAAGGAATCCTTCACTGTGCATGTGGAGAACTTGCTCAAAAACTGGTTGGAACAATTTGCCCAACCATTTGGCAAATTCATTTCAGGAAACTATTTACATTACTTCAAATAAAGGAAACACAACGACACAAAGAATTGAGCACAACGCTGAAAGTTTCACAGCAAATAGTCAAGTGGGAAAAGGATGAAATACAGAAAGAAAAAGCCTAAAATACTGAAAACACTCAGCCAGTCCGGAAACAACTGTGGAGAAGAGAAGCTCGGGTTAGTGGTCCAGTTCTGTGACCCTTCTATAGACCTGAAACATTGCTCCTACCTTCCTCTCTCCACAGATACTGCTGGAACTGCTGAGTGTTTCCAGAATCTTCTGTTATTATTCAGATTTCCAGTGTGTGCAGTATTTCTCTTTTTGAAAATAAAATATTCCCTGAGAGGAATGGAACTTTACATAAAAAATTGGAGTAGGCCATTCGGCCCATCGAAATAGCTCTGCCATTCAATAAGATCACAGCTGATTTCCTACATCAACTCCATCTTACCACACTAGCACAGATCCCTTGATTCCCTTAGCATCCAAAAACCTATCGATCTCTCTCTTGGATATACCCAACGAGCATCCGCATCTCCAGAGTCACAGAGAGATACAAACACTGAAAAAGGCCCTTCGGCCCACCGAGTCTGTGCCGACCAACAACCACCCATTTATACTAATCCTATACTAATCCCATATTCCTACCACATCCCCACCGACCCTATATTTCCCTCCCACCTACCGAAACCAGGGACAATTTAGCATGGCCAATTTACCTACCAACAAGTCTTTTGGCTTGTGGGAAGAAACCGGAGCACCTGGAGAAAACCCACACAGACACAGGGAGAACTTGCAAACTCCACCTAGGCAGTACCCAGAATTGAACCCGGGTTGCTGGAGCTGTGAGGCTGCGGTGCTAACCACTGCGCCACTGTGCCGCCCATAATGTGTGATCTCACCAAGGCTCTGTCTAATTGCAGTCAAACGTCTTTATTCTTATAAAAACTCTTCACAATGTTGAACACAACTATTAACTGCCATTCTGCTCTAAGAAGAAGGACCCCAGCTTCACACACCCCAGACCCCTATTCTTTCCACATTAGCTGAATTCCTGCATTTCTGATACCATTCCAGTAAATCTCCTCTGCACCCTCTCTAAGGCCTTGACATTCCTGCTAAAGTGTGGAGCATGGAATTAGACACAACGCTCTAACTGAGGCCTATAACCAGTGAGATTTCTAAAGGTCCAGCATAAATTCCTTGTCTGTGTCCCGTACTCCCATTTCTGGTTTCTGACTCAATGTCGGCTCTGAGCTGTTGAAACTGCCTGAATAAATATTTCCACCCAACAAAGCGCTCGGAATGTGAGAAGGGACAAAGTGAGTGACCAAGTACATCAACTCCAAGTAAAACTCCACCATGTAGTGAAAACACTCGAACCACAACGGCTCTTTTAAGAGCCACCCACAATCGCTCTGAAAAAACTGCACCAACATCTATCTAGAATTGGTTTATTTCATTGGTTTTAATGCTCAGTAACTCTCTGGAACTTTCTCACTGTCTTTGTGTTTTCTGTTTCAATCTGGTATGGAGATTCTGGGAAGATGAGTTTCACTGCCTGGGAGGATCTTTGTGGTTTTCCTGCAGAAACACAAAACAAAGTCTCTTTTCAGAGTCACCCACCGCCTCATAGGGACAGCAGTGACATGGGAACGGGAGCTGGGGTGTGTTTTATGCCGGAAATATCAGTTAATGATTTATGTTGTGCTCTCGTTATCTTCCAATCTCTGAATTGAGCCTTTCCACCACACCAGGGTTATGGGGAGAGTTTTCATCGTTTCTTTTCTAAACGTACAGACGATGTTATAAAGTTGCTGATTTACCCAGATGGCGGATTCTCCCCTCACAGTGAAAAGTAACATCACACCTTCACATTGTTTTATAATTGAATAATTAGTCAAATGGAATTATTTGTGATGTTATTTCCCCCGAGACGGTGTTTCGTGCAGTGAAACTGAGCAGTTTCAGCTCAGTCATTCAGGGACCTGGAATTCCTGCAGTTTGAACCCGCTGTTACCCCAGCCCACTTCTGATTGGTCACCCTCTTCTCATAAAGTCAGTGACAGCACATGAGGAGGCCATTCGCCCCATTGAGTCCATGTCGGGTTTCCAATCTGTTCAGTCCCCGACTCAATCCCCAAATCCCTGCATAATCCCTTTGGGTCAAAATGACCGTGGCAGGACTCGAACCTGCAATCTTCTGATAACATCATAGAATATACCGAAGTCAGACGCCTTATCCATTAGGCCACACAGCCATTAGCTTACATGAATGATTCAATCAGAGAATCTCGAAGCACAAAATACAAAAAATCATTGGTTGAACCTGTCAACCTGGCAGAATATTTGAATTTGTGAAAGCTGCCAATTTCACTGTGGAAAAGAAGTGATCGACTGGAAAAGTACATAAAAATCTATTTTCCCGTAGCGGTTTAAATAAACTTTTAAAACACAATTTTGCTTTTACCGAATCAAATTGCTGGTGCTATTTTATGAACAGCTTTATGTTGCCAATTTTTGTCAACTTCTCATCCGTAACTGACAGTAAAAGACTCCGTTCAGCAATCTTTCACGCGACAAATAACTCAAACTCGGTGTGGAAGGAATAAATTACAGACTATTGGTAATTCCCCTTCACACAGGCTTCAGGGGGACAGTGAGAAGCCACTGAAATAGTTGCTTCATCCTTTTAAAAGGTTCCCATTCTGTCCTGTTACTGACATGTTGGAATCAGATTTGTATTTAACAAGATATTTCTGTGAAAACAAAATCCTCAACAGACCAGCTGGGAATCTGGGAATCACTGTAGTAAAATTTTGATTGAGAAGACGGGACCGTCTCACCAGCAGCCGGGTTACATTCCCCTCACATCCTTATACAGTGAGCAGCTCGTTCCCTCGAGAAATAGACAGCAGCAGTTGGAAGTTCAGTAAAAGGATCGGTTCATTGAGACAAGTTTCTGACTGACAGGTGGTGCTGAATATTAATACAAGAAGGTCCTGGAATGGGAAACAAGTGTCCAGAGTAGGGTCTGAAATCAGGACAGGGAAATGGCCAGCACTGACACAGATCATTTCATTATTACATTGATATCTGACTGTCTATAAGGAGAAGCGAGTTAAACACATGATGGTGAAAGGAATGGAAGATGATGCTGGTTGTTCTAGATGAAGAGGGATAGACAGAGGTGTGGGTACAGCAGACTTCAGACAGTAATCAGCCCTTTCAGATACTGTGGGTGGATCTGAAAAGAGCCTTTGGGATAGGGAGAAAAGCTCTTTGTTTAAAAACCCTCAAATAGCTACCTTGTAATTGGTCAGGTTACTAATGTTTTAGTTAGTGTAATTTATGAATAATTACTAATTAGAAAGTGCTGTTTGGACAGAGTGTAAAGCTGTGAGTTGATGTGTGAGGGACTACACTGACTGGGGGAAGGAGGTGCTCTTTGGTCTCTTCTGCCTTTTCTGCATCCATGGTCCAGGGGAAGATGCTGATCGGTGAGTAACTGGTAAATTATTCTACTTATTACACTTATTACACAAGCAATAATGAGTTTGTAAAGCTAAGTAATGGCAGGGCAGCTCGAAAAGTAAAAGTTCTAAATTGGGGGAAGGCAAATTTTACAAAACTGAGAGGTGATTTGGTGGATGTGGACTGGATACAACTACTTGAAGGAAACCCAAAGATGTTTTATCAGTCCATTAAGAGCAAGGGGATAACTAAGGAAAGGGTATGGCCTATCAGAGATGTACAAGGGAACTTCTGTGTGGATCCAGAAGATGTGGGCGGGGTTCTTAATGAGTTTTTTGTCTCTGCCTTCACAAAGGAGAGGGAAGATGCAGACATTGTAGTAAAAGAAGAGGAGTGTGAAATATTAGATACGATAAGCATAATGAGAGTGGAAGTACTAGAGAGTCTGACATCCTTCAAAATGAATAAATCACCAGGGCCGGATGGTTTGCATCTGAGGTTGTTAAAGGAAGCCAGGGAGTAAATAGTGGATGCGCTGCGGATCATCTTCAAATCCTCACTGGATATGGGGGAGGTGCCGGAGGATTGGAGCTCTGCGAACGTTGTACTATTATTTTAAAAGGATGTGGTAAGTCTGACCTCAGTGGTGGGTAAATTATTCGAATCAATTCTGAGGGACAGGATAAACTACCACTTAGAAAGGCACGGATTAATCAGGGATAGTCAGCATGGATTTGTTAAGGGAAGGTCATGTCTCACTAACTTTATTGAGTTTTTTGAGGAAGTAACAAGAAACATTGATGAGGATAGTGCGGTGGATGTGGTTTACATGGATTTTAGTAAGGCATTTGATAAGGTCCCACATGGCAGTCTGGTCAATAAAATGAAAGCCCATGGGATACAGGGGAATGTGGCAGGTTGGATCCAAAATTGACTCAGTGACAGCAAACAAAGGATAGTCGTCAACGGATGTTTTTGCAAATGGAAAGCGGTTTTTCGTGGCGTTCCACAGGGCTCAGTGTTGGGTCCCTTGCTGTTTGTGGTGTATATTACCACACGGGCAGCACAGTGGCGCAGCGGTTAGCACCGTAGCCTCATAGCTCCAGCGACCCGGGTTCAATTCTGGCTACTGCCTGTGTGGAGCATGCAAGTTCTCCCTGTGTCTGCGTGTGTTTCCTCCGGGTGCTCCAGTTTCCTCCCACATGCCAAAGACTTGCTGGTTGATAGGTTAATTGGCCATTATAAATTATCCCTAGTATCGGTAGGTGGTAGGGAAATATAGGGGCAGGTGGGGATGTGGTAGGAATATGGAATTAGTGTAGGATTAGGATAACATGGATGGTTTGTGGTCGGCACAGACTCGGTGGGCAGAAGGGCCTCTTTCAGTGCTGTATCGCTTCAAAAAAAAATTAATTATTTGGAATTAAATGTGGGAGCTATGATTGGGAAATTTGCTGATGACACAAAAATTGGCCGTGCAATTGATGGTGAGGAGGATAGCTGTGGACTTCAGAATGATATGAATGGATTAATTGAGTGGGCGGAAAAGTGGCAAATGGAATTCAATCTGGAGAAGTGTGAGGTAATGCATTTGGGGAGGGCAAACAAAGCAGGGAATACACAATAAACGGGAAGATACTGAGATGGGTAGAAGAAGTGAGAGACTTTGGAGCGCATGTCCACAGGTCCCTGAAAGTGACAGGATAGGTATATAGAGTGGTGAAGAAGGCATATGGTATGCTTTCCTTTCTTGGTCGACAAAAGCAGGCATGTAATGCGAGAACTGTTTAAAACGGTGGTTTGGCCACAGCTGGAGTATTGCGTCCAGTTCTGGTCATCACATGACAGAAAGGACATAATTGCTGTGTAGAGAGTACAGAGGAGATTTACAAGAATGATACTGTGGGTGGCTCTGAAAAGAACCTTTGGGTATTTGATAAAATCCTGGCAGATTGCCTTGGTTTTGGTGCCCGGAGCGCTGGTTTTCTTGGGCAGCAGCATGGCCTAGATATTAGGCAGCACCCAGCCCTGAGTGATGGTCACCCCTCCCAGCAGCTTGGTGAGCTCCTCGTCATTCTGGACAGCCAGCTGTAGGTGTCTGAGGATGTTGCGGGTATTCCTGTTGTCCTGGGCCGCGTTACAGGCCAACTCGAGGATTTCAGCGCTCAGATACTCGAGCACAGCAGCCAGATAGACCGGGGCTCCGACACCCACATGCCCAGCATAGTTGCCCTTTCTCAGGAGCCTGTGAACACGGCCCACCGGGAACTGCAGTCCAGCCCAGGAGGAGCGAGACTTGGCCTTGGACCGAGCTTTCCCGCCGGTCTTTCCTCTTCCAGACTTTTCTTTTCCAAAAATATACTTGAGGACATTCCGTGCAGACCACTGCCTGATGGATTGGTGGTCAAAGGTGTTTTTCCACACAAACATTTCCACGAACGCAGAGTCCAACTGGATGGAGCGTTCCGTGGCAATGTGACTAGATCCATCCTTCGCAACACCGGGGTCAGATAGAACCTCAGCACATAGTGACAGTTGGTGTTTGCATACTGGGGCTCTCCGCACTGCTTGATGCAGCCACATACTAAGGCGGCCATCAGGTTGAGGGCGATGTTGAGTACATTTTTTCGCCTTTATCCAGAGGTTTGAACATCGTGTCCCTCTGGACCCTGTCCATTTTGCGTCTTCAGATAAAGCGGGAATTGGCTCGGGTGATCGCCACAGCGCAGGAGTGGGGTATGGGCCAGACCTGTGCCACTTACAGCAACAACGTGAGCACCTTGCACCCGATGACCAGGTTCTTACCCATAATAGAGAGAGATCGCTGCTCCCACTTGCTCAGTTTATGTTGTACCCTGGCTACTCGCTCCTCCCAGGTTTTGGTGCGCGTCCCAGCCCTTACAAACCATATCCCCAGCACCTTCAGGTAGTCTGACCTGACGGTGAAGGGGACAAAGGATCGGTCAGCCCAGTTTCCAAGGAACATGGCCTCGCTCTTGCCATGGTTAACAGTGGCTCCCGAATCCAGTTCGAACTGGTCGCAGATGCTCATCAGTCTGTGAATGGACAGCGGATCCGATCAGACTACAGCAACATCATCCATGTACAGGGAGGCTTTTACCTGAGTGACTCCGCTGCCTGGGATTGTCACCCCTCTTATGCCCGCATCCTTCCAAATAGACTCAGCAAAGGGTTCGATACAGCAAACACACAAGGCAGGGGAAAGAGGACAGCCCTGTCTGACTCCAGATTTGACTGGAAACTTTCTGATTCCCACCCAATTTTTTGGACTGTACTACTGATGTTTGTGGAGAGCAGTTTGATCCAATTGCAGATTCCCTCCTCAAACCCCATTTTGGAGAGCATATCCATCATGTATGTGTGCGATATCCTGTCAAAAGCCTTCTCCTGGTCCAGGCTGATGAGGCAGGTGTCCACCCTCCTGACCCGTACATAGGCGATCGTATCCCTAAGTAGCACGACACTATCAGAGATCTTCCTGCTGGGTACAGTGCAGGTCTGGTCAGGGTGAATCACCAACTCCAGAGCAGACTTGACTCGACTGGCGATGACTTTGGACAGAACCTTGTAGTCTACATTAAGCAGTGAGATGGGCCGCCAATTTCTGATTTCTGCCCTCTCCCCCTTCTGCTTGTAGATGAGGGTGATGATGCCTTTCCTCATGGATTCTGACATGCTGCCGGCCAGGAGCATACTCTCGTACACTTCCAGCAGGTCTGGGCTGACCCAGTACCACAGGGCCGAATACAACTCAACTGGTAAGCCGTCGCTTCCGGGAGTTTTCTTCGTCTCAAAAGACTTGATGGCCTTTGTCAGCTTGTCCAGAGTTAGCGGTTTGTCCAGATTCTCCTGCATGCTGTCATCTCAGACCTCTGTGATAGATGACAGGAAGGACTGGGAGGACGTGCTGTCCATAGACTTCACGTCTTACAGCCCAGCATTCAAGGATTTGCTAATCCTTAGTATGTCGGAGTGTGAAGTTGTGACTGAGCCATCCTCTTCCTTCAGGCTGCTGATCACAGAGCTCTCTCTGTGTACCTTTTGGAAGAAGAAACGCGAGCACGTCTCATCCTGCTCAATGGAGCGGACTCTGGACCGGAAGATGATCTTGGAGGCCTCCGTGGCAAAGAGCGAGGCCTGCTGGCTCTACACCTCTTGGAGATCCTCCTTGACCTCGACCCCCATCGACTGCAGCCGGAGCAGATTTTGCATACTTTTCGGGAGTTGGGACATTTCCCTTTGTCTCTCTCTCGCCCTCTGAACACCTTTGGAGATAAAGAACCTCTTGATATTCACCTTGATCACTTCCCACCAGTGCACCGGATACTCAAGTAGGGTCTCACTGTTCTCCAACTTTTTCAATCTCTTTTGAGTTGCTCAATGTTCTCTGAGGTTAGTAGTGTAGCATTGAGCTTCCATGTCCCCCTGCCAACCCGCTGGTCATCCTGTAAGTGACAGTCAGCCAGTAAGAGGCAGTGGCTGGAGAAGAACACCGGCTTGACGTCGGTGGATCTGACCGTGAAAGCAGGGGACACATACAGGAAGTCAATCCTGGAACGGGCAGACCCGTCCGATCTTGACCAGGTGTATCTACGCTGCTCTCTGTCTGCAGGTTTGCTGAAGACATTGTGCAGTTTGGCATTTTTTAAGAATCTGGGCGTAGCGTCCAGTTCTCTGTCGTCACTGCCAGATTGTCCAGCTGCATCAATGATGCAGTTGAAGTCACCTCCAAGAATGATCGGCCTGGATGTCACCAGCAGCAGTGTGAGTTGCTGGAGGATGGTCAGCCGCTCACTGTATTCGACCGGGGCATATACGTTGCTTAAATGGAGCGGAGCATTGTTGTACATTACATCTGCTACGAGAAGGCGACCGCCCACCAGCATCTTAACTTCAGAGATGGTTAAATTGCCTCCCCGCAGCAGAATCCCCAGGCCGGAGGAACAGGAATAATTTCCCCTGGACCAGATCGATGTCCCATGGGATCACCATCGTGACCATTGCCTGTAAGTGCTGCGGTGCAGGATTCCACACTCCTGACGAAACAGTACGCCGGCTTGGACCTTTGCGAAGTCATCCAAGGTTGAAACACATCACGTGGTGGATTTAACACAATGCATGTTAATCGAAGCATTCTTTATATCCACTATAAAGTTGGGTGTTGCTTACCACACCAGGTGTCCTTGCTAGTCTCAGTCCTTGAGTATGTCCCTGCATACCCATAGTGTACGCAAGCTGTTTCACATTCGTTGAACCCAGAAACCCCTCATGGTTATTCATGAGGGTTTTGTTCCACTGGGGTGACATCGGCGGGTGGGGGGCGGGTCTTGTAGGCAGCAAGGCTTGGGTTGTCCTCTGCTGTTGGTGTCTTTCCCCTCGGTCCCTCCTCAAAGACATCACTGTTCCTGACTTCCGGAGCTGGAGCTGGAGTGCGCAGGACACTTCGCTGCTCTCGGTCTCCCGGAGCTGGGGTGCACTGAGCATCTCCTTGGGTTCTATGCTTTTGGTTAGGGGTGCGCTGGGCGTGTCACAGCTTCCAGTGCCCCAGAGCCTGGGGGCTTTATCTTCCAGCTCCTTTGAGTTCTGCTGCTTCTTTTGGAGGTGCCATCGTTCCGGCCCTTCCTCATCCAGTGAGGAGGAGCTGCTGTAGTCTGTCTCAGACGGTAGCCTCCTCTTGCCACTGGTTTGGGTGGTGACCTGTTCTTTTTTTGGAGGTTTTTTCTTTGTGGTCTTCCTTTGTACCACCTGCCACTGACCTGTTTGTCCATCTGCTGCCTCCTCCTCCATTAATTCTGTCTGTAGAGGAGGAGTTTCCAGGCACGGAGTAGGTGTTGGGTCTCTGGTTGCAGCTGCCTCCCCTTTCTTCTCTTTCTCAGATAGAATTTCATCGCTGTGGGGAGGATTGCTTGTTTTCCTCCCAGCACCAGACATGTTCACCGTTCCTTAACCCGGTCTTTCCTTGGTCCTTGCGGCCTGAGCATAACTGAGGCAGCGTTTGGGGCAGGTTTTGTAGAGGTGGCCTGCCCCACCTCACAGGTTGCAGTACTTACAATGTTTACAGTCCTTGGTGTGATGGCGTTCCTTCTTGCAGTTCTTGCAGACGACTGTGCTGCAGTTAGCTGCCACGTGACCAGATTTGCCGCAGGTACGACAAACTCTGGGCTGCTCTGCGTGGACCATGAAGCCTCGACTTCCCCCGAAAGTGAAGCTGGAGGGAGGATGGATGATGGCTCCGTTGGCATTGACCTTCAAGGTCACCTTGACCTGCCGCTAGCTGGTCCAAATCCAAATGGGTCCTTGACATCAGTGCTGCCGCCGGCCACCTCGACGTACCTGGTGAGGAAGGTGAGTACATCCATGACAGGAACATGGGGGTTGTAGAGGTGGCTTCTCACCACCCGGTCACGTTGCGATGGCAGTGTGAAGAGCGGCTCCACTGTGAGGATCGACAGCGGCGCCTGGTTTCCCTTCTCCTTGAACACCTTCAGGAACTTGATGCATCCGCCACGTACTTGAACGTCACGTCAAAATATCCACAGCTGGGAAAGTCCTGCAATCAGAAGATGTTTACAGCTTGGAATCCACAGCAATCAATAAGGATTTTCTTAATGAAGAAGGTACGATCAACCGGTGCATCTCCATCATTATCCTTCACTACCACCCGAACGATGTTACACACTCCCTGGCCTGAAGTTACAGAATTGGTTACAGCCATTTTACTCAAAAACTTACCTGAGACAGGATCATGGTCTCTCCCCTGCTCCTCTTCCAGACATTACCACAATCTCACAAATACTTTCACAAAGAGTGAGGAATTCCTCCCGCACTTCCCTGCTTTACCTTCTGGAGGAATGCAGTCCGGCTACTTCTGATTGGTTACTGTCTGCTGAGTCTCATTGGCTGGTTCATGTCACCAATCAGGTAGCTGCTATTTTGCCGATCATCAAAGGGCAATGAGAAAATGGGGCGGAGATTGGCAGCGGCACATTGTCAGAGCTGAAACCCATTCACAAATTTGAAAATCCCGCAAAAATATTTGTAAAACAAGGAACAGCTGAAATATAATAAATAATATCGTCTAAAGAGTAAAATGTATTTCACCATCTCCTTATATTGTGTTTCTCCTCATTGTCCGTCACAGATACCAGACTTACTTTCCTTCCGGGAGCGGAGCAGAGAGGAGTGGACCTGTGGGGAGAACGCCGAGAGCAGAAGCAATAAATTGAGCCCAAGGATCGCGGCCCAGTCACTCACCTTCCGGGAGAGGTCTGGACCTGTGGGGAGAACACCGACAGTGGAGCCGATACATTGAGCCTGAGGATCGTGGCCCAGTCACTCACCTTCCGGGAGAGGAGCGGACCTGTGGGGAGAACACCGAGAGTGGAGCCGATAAATTGAGCCTGAGGATTGCGGCCCAGTCACTCACCTTCCGGGTGAGTAGCGGAGAGCAGTCCAGGCACGCCGGAGTTTGAAAACAAAGTGAGCAGTGATGTCACAGGAAGGCTGCAAGGTGATTGGTTGGTGAGTATCTGCTGTTAGGGAGTTACTCTAAATAGCTGGGTAAGTAACTAAAAGTAAAGGGAAAGGTCTACAGTTTTTTCAATAAAGGAGGTCGTGTTTTTTGGGGGAGAATCAAGGTCCCTAGTGTAAATAATTTAATTTTTGGGTAATTTAAGGGGATAAATTAAGGGTAAGTCATGGCAGGGCAGCTCAGCAATGTGGAGTGATCCTCCTGTGCAATGTGGGATGTCAGGGACACTTCCAGTGTCCAGGGCGAACACGTGTGCAGGAAGTGACTCCAGCTGCAGCTACTCGAAATCCACGTTTCGGATCTGGAGCGGTGGCTGGAGATACTGTGGAGCATCCGCGAGGCTGAGATCATTGTGGATAGCACATATAGGGAGGTGGTCACACCGCAGGTAAAGACTGCTCAGGCAGAAAGTGAATGGGTGACCACCATGCAGAATAGAAGAACGAGACAGGTAGTGAAGGAGTCCCCTGGATCCATCTCGCTTTCTAACAGATTTTCTACTTTGAATACTGTTGGGGGAAATAGCTTCGCAGGGGAATGCAGCAAGAACCAAGTCTGTGGCATCACAGGTGTATCAGCTGCACAAGAGGGGAGGAAAAGGAGTAGAAGAGCTATAGTGATAGGGGATTCTATCGTAAGAGGTACAGATGGGCATTTCTGTGGCTGAAAACGTGACTCCAGGATGGTATGTTGCCTCCCTGGTGCTAGGGTCAAGGATGTCACAGAGTGCCTGCAGGACAAGGGGGAGGGTGAACAGTCAGAGGTCATGGTACACATTGGCACCAATGACATAGGTAGAAAGAGGGATGAGGTCCTGCAACCAGAATTTAGGGAGCTAGATAGCAGATTAAAAAGCAGGACCTCAAAGGTTGTAATCTCCGGATTACTCCCAATGCCAATTGCTAATGAGTATAGGAGTAAGAGGGTAGAGCAGATTAATGCTTGGCTGAGGATATGGTGCAGGAGGGAGGGCCTTAGTTTCCTCGACCACTGGGTCTGTTTCTGGCAAAGGTGGGACCCACCTGTCCAAGTTGGACGGGTTGCACTTGAACAGGAACGGGACCAACATACTTGCTGAGAGGTTTGCCAGTGCTGTTTTGGGGGGTAGCGGGGGTTTAAATTAATTTGGCAGGGGGGTCGGATACAGAGTGGAGGTACAGTAGGGGGTTAAACACAGTCAAATTTAAAAGAGAAACTGAGTCAGTCTGGAAGGCAGAGCAAATATAGACCTGCTATGGCACAAGTGAAAAATGCAAGGCTGGATTGCATCCATTTTAATGCAAGGAGTCGTACTAATAAGGCAGATGAATTGACGGCGATGATTAGCACATGGGATTATGATCTTATTCCTATCACAGAGACATGGTTGAGGGAGGGGCTGGACTGGCAGCTCAGTATTCCAGGGTACAGAATCTACAGGCAAGACAGGTGAAGGGGTAAAAGAGGAGGTGGCATTGCACTGTTGATCAAGGAGTCAATTACTGCAGTAAGGAAGGATGATATCTTAGAAATTCCTCAAATGAGGCCATATGGGTAGAACTTAAAAACAAAAAGGGGACAATCACTTGGCTGGGAGAGTACTACAGGCCTCCAAACAGACAGGAAGAGATAGAGGAGAAAATATGTAGCCAAATCTCAGAGAGGTGGCAGAATCTTCTTCTTTGGCCTCCTTGTCTCGAGAGACAATGGGTAAGCACCTGGAGGTGGTCAGTGGTTTGTGAAGCAGCGCCTGGAGTGGCTATAAAGGCCCATTCTAGAGTGATAGACTCTTCCACAGGTGCTGCAGATAAAATTGGTTGTCAGGGCTGTTACACAGTTGGCTCTCCCCTTGCGCTTCTGTCCTTTTTCCTGCCAACTGCGAAGTCTCTTCGACTCGCCACACTTTAGCCCCACCTTTATGGCTGCCCGCCAGCTCTGGCGATCACTGGCAACTGACTCCCACGACTTGTGATCAATGTCACAGGACTTCATATCGCGTTTGCAGACGTCTTTTAAGCGGAGACATGGACGGCCGGTGGGTCTGATACCAGTGATGAGCTCGCAGTACAATGTGTCCTTGGGGATCCTGCCATATTCCATGTGCACACATGGCCAAGCCATCTCAAGTGCCACTGGCTCACTGGGGTGTATATGCTGGGGATGTGTTGGCGATACGGTCCTGCCACTTGATGCCAAGGATTCTCCGGAGGCTGCGAAGATGGAATGAATTGAGACGTCGCTCTTGGCTGACATACGTTGTCCAGGCCTCGCTGCCGTAGAGCAAGGTACTTAGTCACAGGCTTGATACACTTGGACTTTTGTGTTCCGTGTCAGTGCGCCATTTTCCCACACTCTCTTGGCCAGTCTGGACATAGCAGTGGAAGCCTTTCCCATGCACTTGTTGATTTCTGCATCGAGAGACAGGTTACTGGTGATAGTTGAGCCTAGGTAGGTGAACTCTTGAACCACTTCCAGAGCGTGGTCGCCGATATTGATGGATGGAGCATTTCTGACGTCCTGTCCCATGATGTTCTTTTTCTTGAGGCTGATGGTTAGGCCACATTCGTTGCAGGCAGCCGCAAACCTGTCGATGAGACTCTGCAGCCACTCTTCAGTGTGAGATATTAATGCAGCATCGTCAGCAAAGAGGAGTTCCCTGATGAGGACTTTCCGTACTTTGGTCTTCGCTTTTAGACGGGCAACCTGCCACCTGATCTTGTGTGGAGGAAAATTCCTTCTTCTGAAGGGTTGAACGTATGTGAGAGCAGCAGGGAGAAGAAGACCCCAAACAATGTAGGTGCGAGAACACAGCCCTGTTTCATGCCACTCAGGATAGGAAAGGGGTCTGATGAGGTGCCGTTATGCTAAATTGTGCCTTTCATATTGTCATGGAATGAGGTGATGATACTTAGCAGCTTTGGTGGACATCCAATCTTTTCTAGTAGTCCGAAGAGATCACGTCTGCTGACGAGGTGAAAGGCTTTGGTGAGATCTATGAAAGCAACGTAGAGGGGCATCTGTTGTTCACGGCATTTCTCCTGTAGCTGGTAAAGGGAGAACAGCATGTCAATGTTGGATCTCTCTGCTCGAAAGCTACACTGTGCCTCAGGGTAGACACGCTCAGCCAGCTTCTGGAGCCTGTTTAAAGTGACTCGAGTGAAGACTTTCCCCACTATCCTGAACAGGGAGATTCCACGGTAATTGTTGCAGTCACCGTGGTCACCCTTGTTCTTATAGAGGGTGATGATATTGCCATCGCGCATGTCCTGTGGTACTGCTCCCTCGTCCCAGCACAGGCAAAGCAGTCCGTAGAGTGCTGGAAGTATAGCAGGCTTGGTACTCTTGATTATTTCAGGGTAATGCTGTGCTTCCCAGGTGCTTTTCTGCTGGCTAGAGAATGAATGGCTTCACTGAGTTCCGATTTTGTTGGCTGTACGTTCAGCTCATCCATGACTGGCAGAGACTGGGCTGCATTGAGGGCGGTCTCAGTGACAACATTTTCCCTGGAGTACAGTTCTAGGTAGTGCTCCACCCAGCAGTCCATTTACTTCCGTTGGTCAGTGATTATGTCCCCTGATTTAGATTTGAGGGGCGCGATCTTCTTGATGTTTGGCCCAAAAGCTCTCTTAATGCCATCATACATTCCTCTGATGTTTCCAGTGTCAGAGGCCAGCTGAATATGACTGCATAGGTGTTGCCAGTAGTCATTTGCACAGTGCCTGGCTGTTCTTTGTGCTGCGCTTCTGGCTGCTTTAAGAGCTACGGATGTTAACTCGCTGGGGGCTTTCTTGTAGTTCAATAGTGCAATGCGCTTAGCGGCTATGAGAGGTTCCAGCTCTTCAAAGTGTGATTTAAACCAGTCTGCATTCTGCTTCACACGTTTGCCATAGGTGATCATAGCTGAGGCATAGATGGCATCTCTGATGTGGGCCCACTTGGTCTCTGCATCCCCTGTTGGAGTATTTTGAAGGACTCTATCAAGTGAATTTAGAAACTTACGTCACAGCTGTGGATAAGAAATTCTGCTCGTGTTGATGCGCAGGCGGCCCTTCCGCTTGGAGTGATGCACCTTCTTTGGTTTGAGTCTAACCTTGCTGCAAACCACACGCTGCACACCACACACATCCTTGTCCACTCAACACAGTATTAGACTGGTAGTAAAGTAAGCTTGTTTGCAGCTTGCTGTGAAATGGCATGAGACTGACATCTCTTGGTGTGAAATAGAACTGCAAGAGGGAAATTGATTGATAATAAAAAGCAAGGTGGGAATGTCAGCTGTGAGGGGGATACAAAGGACCGGATTTTATTTGGTTCACTCCCCCCGAGATTCCGGCCCTGCTCCAATTCTGGTCTTTTGAGCATCGCTGATTTTTATCGCTCCACCGCTGGCAGCTGTGACATCAGCTGTCCAGGCCCGAAGCCTGAGATTTCCCTCCCTGAACTCTCTGCCTCTCGACCTCTCTTCCCTCCTTTAAAACACTCATGGAAGCTACTTCTGTGACCAAGCTTTTGGCCATCTGCTCTAATACGGTCTTGTGTGGCTTGGGGTCCAAATTTGCTTTCCGACACTCCTGTGAAGTGCCATGGGACGCTGTATTACGTTAACGGTGCTCTATAAATTTACACACAAGTTGTTGTTGTTTTTGGTCTGGAATGTATTGCCTGAGAGAATGGTGGAAGGAGACTCAATCGTAAGGTTGAAAAGGGAATTTTGATAAATAGTTGAAAGGAAATGAAAGAGCTGCCACAGGCACGATGGGCCGCCCTGGTTGTAGATGTCGTCGTCGTCATCCTTCCTTCTATGTGAGATGATGGACTTGCAGAAAATACATTGGTGATGGGATAGTTTCCCACGGTGCACTTTGTTTGATAGCTGAAGAGGTCAATCTGTGAGAGGCAGGTTCTTCCACAAGTGACACATATGAGGTGGGATTATCAGGTGTCGCTGTTTTCCATGTCGGCACCTGCTGTCGAACTGCTGTAGTCACTGATCGTCATGGTGATGCACACACCAGTCCAGGGGTAATATCACCATTTCCCTCTGTTGTTGGCCAGTGTCTCCCATGTGTGAAAATCGATGTTTCGGGCCTTCATGTCCTGCTTGCAGGCATCCTTGAAGTGGGGCTTTGGGCATCCAACTGGTCTTCTGTCTCCGGCTACCCCCCCATACAGAATACCCTTGGGAATGTGTCATCTTCCATCCTGCAAACGTGCCTGAGCCAGCAAAGTCACCTCTGCTTGACGAGTGTGAGCATACTCGGGAGATTTGCTTTTGAAAGCATTGTTACATTTGTGATTTTGTCCAGTGTTTATTTGCGCAGTGTCTCACTGTCTTTTGCACAACTGCCTTGGCTAATTTCAAGTCATATAATGTTCTGGCTGCTGGTTTCATGTTGTGCATCAGGTCGGTTCTGCTTTTTGCTTCAATAACAGATGTCATCTCTGCTGAGTAGGTGGGGAAGAGACAGTTGCCCACCTCCTTCTGGAATGTGTCTTTGCAAAGCAGGTGTGGAAAGAGATGCAGCGGTTTTTGTTGAGGTTCATCCCAAGCATCTCTGTAACACAGGAGTCTGTGCTCTCCGGGCTGTTCCCAGGGACGCACACCGAGACAAATATCAACTGCTGCTGGAGGACCATCAATTCGGTGATAGACACTCTTTGATCTGCCCGAAACTTGCTGGTCTTCCAGCGCAAAACGTTGTCCACGACCGAGTGTTGCAGACTGGCACATTCCAAGGTCCAGGACTACGTGCTGAGGGACACACTAAAGCTTGGGGTAGCCGCTGCAAAGGCTCAATGTGGAAAGACCATTGTGTAAGGTCCCCCCGCCATAGTGAACTAAGGAACTGGACCCATGGGAAACCCATCGGGCTGTATACACCAAATATGGTTTTGCTGTAAAATGTACATGGCAGGTGAAGTGGAATGGAAGGGTTGTGAGGCAACTCACTCCTGTGTTGAAGAAAACTGATTTCTTTCACACTTTTTGGAATGTCATAGAGTCATGGAGAGATACAGCACTAAAACAGGCCCTTCAGCCCACCGAGTCTGTGCTGACCACCAACCACCCATTTACAGTAATCCTACATTAATCCCATATTCCCTACCACATCCCCACCTTCCCTCAATTCTCCTACCACCTACCTACACTCCGGCAATATACAATGGCCAATTTACCTATCAACCGGCAAGTCTTTGCCTGTGGGAGGAAACCAGAGCACCTGTCGGAAACCCACGCGGTCACAGGGAGAACTTGCAAACTCCACACAGGCAGTACCCAGAACCGAACCCGGGTCGCTGGAGCTGTGAGGCTGCAGTGTTTTTTTTTCCAGATTTTTATGAATAAAGTATATTTTGGAAAAACAAAATTCTTAATGAAGTAGGCGCAGTCGATGGGTGCACCTCCTTCACTATCTTTCACCGCCACCCTAACGGTGTTACACACCCCCTGGCCTGGAGCTCTGGTGTTGGTTGCAGCCATTTTTACTTGACGCTTTCCTGGGACAAGTACTAAATCCTCAACTGACAGGGAAACCACCACCACGGTAGATCTCCAATTCCAAAGGGCGGAATGCCCTAAATACGGTGCTGAAACCACCTCCCACCCCCCCAAAAAAACACAAAAACAGCACCTGCATTATCAAACGCCACTGATCACGGTCTATCCCCTGCCAGCTAAGTCCAAGCATTGAGGTGGAGAAGTGCGTACTTGGAGCTGCGAAGAAACGAGCACGAGTGTTTATTGCAAAAAATATTTGGGAGCTGAAACACTGTCCAGCAACAGCTAGTAAATTCTATTTTTGATTCATACAATCAGGGGTGAGCGCAAAAGCAGACCCCCAACTATCACAAATTCTGCAGTTGAGTATCCCACATTTGAAGACATCGCAGGCATCAGCAAATCCACAGTACAATAGGTTTGCCTCATTCTGGGAGAACTTTTTTCTTTATTTCCAAAATATACTTTATTCATAAAAATCTGTAAAAATTACATTGCCAAACCGTTTCCAAACAGCACCAAAAATACAAACATTGCAAGGGAGATCAGTTTCCTTCCATACAATCATGAGTTGCCTCACAACTCTTCCATTTCACGATTGTCATGCCAATTATAGTTTCACATTTACAGCAAAAGTAAATATCAACAAAACAGTTCGAGGGGTTTCCCATGGACCCAGCCCCTCAGTTCAGCTTGATGGGGGGACCTTACTTTTATTTTAAATTTCCAAAATATACTTTATTCATAAAAATCTGTAAAATTTACATTGCCAAACAGTTTCCAAACAGCACCAAAAAATACAAACATTGCAAGGGAGATCAGTTTCCTTCAATACTGTCATGAGTTTCTTCACAACACTTCCGTTTCACAATTGTCATGTCAATTACACTTTTACATTTACAGCAATTGAGAATATTAACGATACAGTTCGAGGGGTTTCCCATTGATCCAGCCCCTCAGTCCAGCTTGGTGGGGGAACCTTACACTGTGGTCTTTCCCCATTGAGCCTTTGCTGCGGCTGCCCCAAGCTTTAGTGCGTCCCTCAGCACGTAGTCCTGGACCTTGGAATGTGCCAGTCTGCAACATTCGGTGGTGGACAACTCTTTGCGCTGGAAGACCAGCAGGTTTCGGGCAGACCAAAGGGCGTCATTCAACGAATTGATAGTCCTCCAGCAGCAGTTGATGTTTGTCTCGGTGTGCGTCCCTGGGAACAGCCCGTAGAGCACAGAATCCTGTGTTACAGAGCTGCTTGGGATGAACCTTGACAAAAACCACTGCATCTCTTTCCACACCTGCTTTGCAAAGGCACATTCCAGGAGGAGGTGGGCGGCCGTCTCTTCCCCACCACAGCGAACACGGGGGCACTGTGCGGAGGGGGCGAGACTTCGGGTGTGCGTGAAGGATCTGACGGAGAGGGCCCTTCTCACCACCAGCCAAGCTACGTCTTGGTGCTTGTTTGAAAGTTCTGGTGATGAGGCATTCCGCCAAATGACTTTGACGGTCTGCTCGGGGAACCATCCGACAGGATCCACCGTTTCCTTTTCCCGTAGGGCCTTGAGGACATTCCGTGCAGACCACTGCCTGATGGACCGGTGGTCAAAGGTGTTTTCCCGCAGAAACTGCTCCACGAAGGATAGATGGTATGGCACGTCCCAACTGCATGGAGCGTTCCGCGGCAATGTGACCAGGCCCATCCTTCGCAACATCGGGGACAGATAGAACCTCAGCACGTAGTGACACTTGGAGTTTGCGTACTGGGGATCTACACACAGCTTGATGCAGCCGCACACGAAGGTGGTCATCAGGATGAGGGCCACGTTGGGTACATTTTTCCCGCCCTTGTCCAGAGATTTGAACATCGTGTCCCTCCGGACCCGGTCCATTTTAGATACCCAGACGAAGCGGAAAATGGCTCGGGTGACTGCCACGGCGCAGGAGTGGGGAATGGGCCAGACCTGCGCCACCTAGAGCAACAACGTGAGCGCCTCGCACCTGATGACCAGGTTCTTACCCACAATGCTAAGAGATCGCTGCCCCCACATGCCCAACTTTTGTCGTACCTTGGCTACTCGCTCCTCCCATGTTTTGTTGCACGCCCCGGCCCTTCCGAACCATATCCCCAGCACCTTCAGGTAATCTGACCTGACGGTGAAGGGGACAAAGGATCGGTCAGCCCAGTTCCCAAAGAACATGGCCTCGCTCTTGCCATGGTTAACTTTGGCTCCCGAGGCCAGTTCGAACTGGTCGCAGATGCTCATCAGTCTGCGCATGGACAGCGGATCCGAGCAGAAAACGGCGACGTCATCCATGTACAGGGAGGTTTTGACCTGAGTGCCTCCGCTGCCTGGGATTGTCACCCCTCTTATGCTCGCATCCTTCCTAATAGACTCAGCAAAGGGTTCAATACAGCAAACAAACAAGACCGGGGACAGAGGACAGCCCTGTCTGACTCCAGATTTGATCGGGAAACTTTCAGATTCCCACCCGTTGATTGAGACTGCGCTACTGATGTTTGTGTGGAGCAGTTGGATCCAATTGCAGATTCCCTCCCCAAACCCCATTTTGGAAAGCACGTCCATCATGTAGGTGTGCGATATCCTGTCAAAAGCCTTCTCCTGGTCCAGGCTGATGAGGCAGGTGTCCACCCTCGTGTCCCGTACGTAGGCGATCGTATCCCTGAGTAGCGCGAGACTGTCAGAGATCTTCCTGCCGGGTACAGTACAGGTCTGATCGGGGTGAATCACCAACTCCAGAGCAGACTTGACTCGACTGGCTATGCATTTGGACAGAATCTTGTAATCAACATTAAGCAGTGAGATGGGCCGCCAATTTCTGATTTCTGCCCTCTCCCCCTTCTGCTTGTAAATGAGGGTGATGATGCCTTTTCTCATGGATTCTGACATGCTGCCGGCCAGGAGCATACTCTCGTATACTTCCAGCAGGTCCGGGCCAACCCAGTCCCACAGCGCCGAGTACAACTCGACCGGTAAGCCGTCGCTCCCGGGAGTTTTACTCGTCTCGAAAGGCTCGACGGCCTTTGTCAGCTCGTCCAGAGTTAGCGGCTTGTCCAGTCTCTCCCTCCTGCTGTCATCTAGGACCTCTGTGATAGATGACAGGAAGGACTGGGAGGCTCTGCTGTCTGTGGGCTTCGCGTCATGCAGCCCAGCACAAAAGGATTTGCTGATCCTTAGTATGTCAGACTGCGAAGACGTTACCGAGCCATCTTCTTCCTTCAGGCTGCTGATAACAGAGCTCTCTGTGTGTACCTTTTGGAAGAAGTAACGCGAGCACGTCTCATCCTGCTCGAGGAGCGGACTCTGGACCGGAAGATGATCTTGGAGGCCTCCTTGGCAAAGAGCGAGGCCTGCTGGCTCTTCACCTCTTGGAGGTCCTCCTTGACCTCGACCCCCATTGACTGCAACCGGAGTAGATTTTGCATAATTTTCTGGAGTCGGGACATTTCCCTCTGTCTCTCTCTCGCCTTCTGAACACCTTTGTGGATGAAGAACCTCTTGATGTTCTCCTTAATCGCTTCCCACCGGTGAACTGGAGACTCAAAGAGGGGTTTCACGGTCCTCCAACCTTTGTAATCCCTTTTGAGTTCCTCAACGTTCTCTGGGGTCAGCAGTGTAGCATTGAGTTTCCACGTCCCTCTGCCAACCCGCTGGACGTCCTGTAAGTGACAGTCAGCCAGTAAGAGGCAGTGGTCGGAGAAGAACACCGTCTTGACGTCGGTGGATCCGACCGTGACAGCACGAGACACAAACAGGAAGTCAATCCTGGAACGGGCAGACCCGTCCGATCTTGACCATGTGTATCTGCGCTGCGCTCTGTCTGCAGGTTTGCTGAAGACGTCGTGCAGTTTGGCATCTTTAACTGTTTCTATTAGGAATCTGGACGTAGCGTCCAGTTTGCTGTCGTCACTGCCGGATCGTCCAGCCGCATCGATGATGCAGTTGAAGTCACCGCCCAGGATGACCGGCCTGGACGTCGCCAGCAGCAGTGGGAGCTGCTGGAAGACGGTCAGCCGCTCGCTGCGTTGTACCGGGGCGTACACGTTGATCAACCGGAGCAGAGCGTTGTTGTACATCACGTCTGCTACGAGGAGGCGACCGCCCACCACCTCCTTAACTTCGGAGATGGTGAAGATACCTCCCCGCAGCAGAATACCCAGGCCGGAGGAACGGCAGTCATTACCCCCTGACCAGATCGATGGCCCGTGGGACCACCATCGCGACCACTGCCTGTAGGTGCTGAGGTGTGGTATTCCACACTCCTGCAGAAACAGTAGGTCAGCTTTGACCTTGGCAAGGTAATCCAAGGTTGAAATACATCGCGTAGTAGATTTAATGCTACGCACATTAATGGAAGCAATTCTTACACCCATTTTTTACTAAAAATTAGTTGTTGCTTCCCATACCATTTGTCCTCGCTAGTCCCAGTCCTTCGGGATGTTCCTGCATACCCATCGGGTGCTCAAGCAGTTTCACGTTGATTGGGCTCAGAAACCCCTCCTGATTTTTCATGCAGGGTTTGTTCCGCTCGGGTGACATCGGGGGGCTCTTGTAGCCAGAGAGCATTGGGTTGTCCTCAGCTGCTTCCATCTGTTCCTCCTCGAAAACATCACAGCTCCCGGTCTCCCGGAGCTCAGGTGCGCCAGACGTGTCTTTGCTCCCGGTGTCCCGGAGCTGAGATGCGTTGGCCACGTCGTTACGTTTGGGGCATTGGGGTTGGGCCACGCCGGGCCCATCACAGCTTCCAGTGCCTGGGGGCTGGGATGCTTTACCATCCATCTCGGAGTTCTGCCGCCTCTTTTGAAGGGGCTGTCGTTCCAGCATTTCCCCGTCCAGTGAAGAGGAGTTGTTGCAGTCTGATTCAGAAGAGAGCCTCCTCTTGCCACTGGTTTGGGTGGTGGCTTTGGGATGTTTTTACTTTGTGGTTTTCCTCTGGACCACTTGCCACTGACCTGTTTGTGTAGATAGGCTGACTGGAGGGGAAGCTATGTTGGATTTGGTGCTTGGCAACGAACAAGGCCAGGTGGCAGATCTCTCGGTGGGAGAGCATTTCGGTGATAGTGATCACAACTCCCTGACCTTTACTATCGTCATGGAGAGGGACAGGAGCAGACGGGATGGGAAAATATTTAATTGGGGGAGGGGGAATTACAATGCTATTAGGCAGGAACTGGGGTGCATAAATTGGGAACAGATGTTCTCAGGGAAATGCACGACAGAAATGTGGAGGTTGTTTAGGGAGCACTTGCTGCGACTGCTGGATAGGTTTGTCCCGATGAGGCAAGGAAGGGATGGTAGGGTGAAGGAACCTTGGATGACAAGAAATGTGGAACAGCTAGTCAAGAGGAAGAAGGAAGCTTACTTAAGGTTGAGGAAGCAAGGATCAGACAGGGCTCTAGAGGGTTACAAGGTAGCCAGGAAGGAACTGAAGAATGGACTTAGGAGAGCTAGAAGGGGACATGAAAAAGTCGTGGCGGGTAGGATTAAGGAAAATCCCAATGCGTTCTACACTTCTGTGAGGAACAAGAGGATGGCCAGAGTGAGGGTAGGGCCGATCAAGGATAGTGGAGGGAACTTGTGCCTGGAGTCGGAGGAGGTAGGGGAGGTCCTAAATGAATACTTTGCTTCAGTATTCACTAGTGAGAGGGACCTGGTCGTTTGTGAGGACAGCGTGAAACAGGCTGATATGCTCGAACAGGTTGATGTTAAGAGGGAGGATGTGCTGGAAATTTTGAAAGACATGAGGACAGATAAGTCCCTGGGGCCAGACGGGATATACCCAAGGATATTAAGGGAAGCGAGGGAAGAGATTGCCGCGCCTTTGGCGATGATCTTTGCGTCCTCACTGTCCAC
Organism: Heterodontus francisci; assembly: GCF_036365525.1. Classification (NCBI taxonomy): domain Eukaryota; kingdom Metazoa; phylum Chordata; class Chondrichthyes; order Heterodontiformes; family Heterodontidae; genus Heterodontus; species Heterodontus francisci. The sequence goes on from NW_027142006.1 coordinate 2,754,797, forward strand.
TGGAGCAGTACCACATGATTGGAGGGTGGCAAATGTTATTCCCTTGTTCAAGAAAGGGAATAGGGATAACCCTGGGAATTATAGACCAGTCAGTCTTACGTAGGTAGTGGGCAAATTATTGGAGAGGATTCTGAGAGACAGGATTTATGATTAGTTGGAAAAGCATAGTTTGATTAGAGACAGTCAGCATGGCTTTGTGAGGGGCAGGTCATGCCTCAGAAGCCTTATTACATTCTTTGAAGATGTGACAAAACACATTGATGAAGGAAGAGCAGTGGATGTGGTGTATATGGATTTCAGCAAGGCGTTTGATAAGGTTCCCCATGCGAGGCTCATTCAGAAAGTAAGGAGGCATGGGATGCAGGGAAAGTTGACTGTCTGGATACAGAATTGGCTGGCCCATAGAAGACAGAGGGTGGTAGTAGATGGAAAGTATTCAGCCTGGAGCTCGGTGACCAGTGGTGTTCCGCAGGGATCTGTTCTGGGACCTCTGCTCTTTGTGATTTTTAGAAATGACTTGGATGAGGAAGTGGAAGTCTGGGTTAGCAAGTTTGCCGATGACACGAAGGTTGCTGGAGTTGTGGATAGTGTGGAAGGCTGTTGTATGTTGCAACAGGACATTGACAGGATGCAGAGCTGGGCTGAGAAGTGGCAGATGGAGTTCAACCTGGAAAAGTGTGAAGTGATTCATTTTGGAGGGTTGAATTTGAATGCAGAATACAGGCGAAAAGACAGGATTCTTGGTAGTGTGGAGGAACAGAGGGATCTTGGGGCCCATGTCCATAGATCGCTCAAAGTTGCCACCCAAGTTGATAGGGTTGTTAAGAAGGCGTATGGTGTGTTGGCTTTCATTAACAGGGGGATTGAGTTTAAGAGCCGCGAGGTTATGCTGCAGCTCTATCAAGCCCTGGTTAGGCCACACTTGGAATATTGTGTTCAGTTCTGGTCGTCTCATTATAGGAAGGATGTGGAAGCTTTAGAGAGGGTGCAGAGGAGATTTATCAGGATGCTGCCTGGACTGGAGGGCATGTCTTACGAAGAAAGATTGAGGGAGCTGGGACTTTTCTCATTGGAACGAAGAAGGATGAGAGGTAACTTGATAGAGGGGTACAAGATGATGAGAGGCATAGATAGAGTGGATAGCCAGAGACTTTTTCCCAGGGCAGAAAGGGCTATCACCAGGGGGCATAATTTTAAGGTGATGGAGGAAGGTTTCGGGGAGATGTCAGAGGTAGGTTCTTCACACAAGAGAGTGGTGGGTGCATGGAATGCACTGCCAGCGGTGGTAGTAGAAGCAGATACATTAGGGACATTTAAGCGTCTCTTGGATAGGTACATGGATGATAGTAGAATGAAGGGTATGTAGGTAGTTTTGATCTTAGAGTAGGTTAAAGTTTCGTCACATCATCGTGGGCCGAAGGGCCTGTACTGTGCTGTACTGTTCTATGTTCTATAACACAGGTGTTGGGAGGCTCAGCCTGGCTACGCAATGTTACAAGGACGCTGAGTGACACCATCGACAACGAGACAGAGAGGAAAACACACAGAAAACGAATAGACTGTGAGGAAGCAAAAGTGAGGAACGGAGAGAGAGAGACAGACAATGAAACTGAGATGGAGAAACAAGGCATTTGTATGATTGTGCTCTCCCTGTTGTCTAAAGGTATTTCCTGTTGTGTAAATATGTTTTCTGTTGTGTAAAGATGTACCCTGTTGTTGTGTAAAGGTTTTCCCTGTTATTGTTTTATTTTCTGTTGCTGACCGTCTCCTCACTGTGACCATTTGTCCTGGTTTTATTGTGGCCAAAATCACCATCTGGTGGTGGAGAGGAGACTCTGCAGGAAAGGGTTGACAAAGTGGGAGAGACTCGGCTGGTCTGTGTTTGCAGTTTGTGTTCGTGTGAGCAAAAGTGATTTGTTACTGATTGATGTGTTCACTCAAAGGAAAAAGCTGATTGCAATCGAGCACATCTTGTAATTATGGGTAAACACTTGATATTTTGAATGTGAACGGTTTGTGTTACTACCAAACATAAATGGCAGAGAATGGTTTCGATCCATCAACCTCTGTGTTACGTGCCCAGCACGCTTCCGCTGCGCCACTCTGCTAACTGTTGGGTCAAATTTTAGCTGCCTGTTAGTGAAATATGTTCATTTCTCCAATGTTTTTAGAAAAATAGGATTGCAGTCGGATTTCTCAAGAATCCCGGACTCAGCAACACACGTGCTGACGGACTCACCCTCACTGTCCAATGACACAAGGACACTGAGTAACAGCACCGACAATGAGGCAGACAGAGAAAGACACACAGAAAACCAGGAAGAGATTATCAGGACCCAGAAGGGAACAGACAGAGAAAGACACACAGAAAACCAGAAAGAGATTATCAGGACCCAGAAGGGAACAGACAGCGAAAGGTCCTGAGCAAACCAGCAAGAGACAACGAAAGACTGATGATTTATGTAATTGTGTTCTCTGTTGTGTAAAGATATTTCCTGCTGTGTAATATGTTCTCTGTTGTGTTACTGTATTCGCTGTTGTGTGAAGATGTTCTCTGTTATTGTGTAAAATGGTTCCCTGTTGTGTAAAGATCTTCTCAGTTGTGTAAATATGATCCGTCTTGTGTAAAAGTGTTCCGGGTTGTTTAAATATGTTCCCTGCTCTGTAATGTAGAGCTGAGTCTGCACTAATGGAATTGCTACAGTATCTTCCAGTCTGATACTGTATGAGGGCTGGAATATGATCCAAAGCACAGTCTATACAAATTAAATTGCTATTGTATCTTTTAGTTTCACAATCCGGGGGAGTTTTAAACTGAAATCTCAGTTTGTATCTCAGGTTATGCTATCTTTCAGATTCTCTCAATCTGATATCACACTTGAGATTTAGACTTAAGAAAGGATGTACTGGCATTGGAGGAGTTCAAAAGCGATTCACTCAGCTGATTCCTGAGATGAAGGGGTTGACTTATGAAGAACGGCGAAACAGGTTATTCATTCGTGTTTAGAAGAATGAGGGGTGATCTTTTTGAAACGTACAAGATTCTGAGGGGGCTTAACAGGGTGAAGAAGGGTCTCTGACCTGAAACATTAACTCTGCTTCTCTCTTCACAGATGCTGCCAGACCTGCTGAGTATTTCCAACATTTCTTGTTTTTATTAACAGGGTAGATGTTGAGAAAATGTTTCCACTAGTGGGGGAATCTCAATCTAGGCGACATAGTTACAGAATAAGGGGACACTCATTTAAAACTGAGATGCAAAGGAATTTCTTCTCTCAGAGGGTAGTGAATGTCTGGAATTCTCTACCCCAGACAGTATTGGAGGCTAAATCACTGAAAGTATTTAAAGAGGATGTAAATAGATTTTTGAAATATTGGAGAGTTGAGGTCCATGAAGAGCTGGCATGAAAGAGGAGTTGAGGTCTGGGGAAGATCAGCCATGATCTTACTGAAAGGCAGGGCAGGCTTGAGGGGCCGAATGGCCTACTCCTGCTCCTATTTCTTCTGTTCTTATGTTATGTTATATCTAATGTATATGTCAGGATGCACTATGGGAATTAATACTGAAACTTATAAACTCATAATGTGTGTAAATATTGGGCTGATATTTAACTTGAATCTCAGAGTACATTATTCTAGTTAATTCTGTAAGTTTGAAAAGGGAACTCTGTGCCATAATGAAAACAAGAAATGCTGGAAATACTCAGCAGGTCAGGCAGCATCTGTACAGAGAGAAGCAAAGTTAACGTTTCAGGTCAGTGACCTTTCAGATGCTGCCAGACCTTTTGAAAGTCCATGTACACCACATCAACAGCATTGCCCTCATCATCCCTCTCTGTTACATCATCAAAAAACTACAGCAGGACAGTTAAACATGATTTTCCCTTAAGATATCCATGCTGGCTTTCTTGAATTAACCCACATTTGTCCATGGGATTATTAATTTTGTCCCGAATTATTCTTTCGAGAAATTTTCCCACCTCCAAAATTGAACTGACTAGGGAGTGAAATGAGGTGAGTTGCTCTAACAGAGAGCCAGCACGGGTTCGACAGGCTGAATGGCCTCCTTCTGTGCTGTAGCCATTCTATGATTGTATGATTCTAGCAACAACTGTTGGTGGAGAGGCAGTGATGCAGGAATGGGTTGACAGAAAGGGGAAAGTCTGGGCTGGTGTGTGTTCGTGTTTGTGAATAAAGGTGATTTGGAAGCTGTGTTCCAAATTGAAGTGTTTACTGGAAGGAAGAAGTTGATGTAAATAATGAGTAAAACGTGTTAAGATGAAGCGTGGTGTGATTGTGGGCAGCAGTAAATGTAGTGCTGGTGAATTATTTGTGTTAATAAACTTCCACTGCACCCTCTGCTGCAGGCTGCTGTTTATATCCAGCTGTGTATTAGTGCTGTGTGTTAACGAGATAAATGTTTGTTTCAACGCTGTTTACAAAGCAAAATCATTGCACTCAAACAGTCCCAGACATAGCAACACACGTCCAAAAGCAAAATACTGCAGATGCTGGAAGTCTGAAACATAAACAGAAAATGCTTGAAATAATCAGCAGGTCTGGCAGCATCTGTGGAGAGAGAACAAAGTTAATGTGAGCTAAGGAAACAGACCTGAACTGTTAACTGTTTCTCTCTGCACAGATGCTGCCAGACCTACTGAGCATTTCCAGCATTTTCTGTTTTTATTACAGCAACACAGGTGTTGGGAGGCTCAGCCTGGCTACACAATGTTACAAGGACGCTGAGTAACACCATCGACAACGGGACAGAGAGAAAAACACACAGAAAACCAAGAATAGACTGTGAGGAAGCAAAAGTGAGGGACAGAGAGAGAGGCAACGAGACTGAGATGGAGAAACAAGGCATTTGTATGATTGTGTTCTCCCTGTTATCTAAAGGTATTTCCTATTGTGTAAATATGTTTTCTGCTGTGTAAAGATGTACCCTGTTGTTGTGTAAAGGTTTTCGCTGTTATTGTTTTATTTTCTGTTACTGACCGTCTCCTCACTGTGACCATTTGTCCTGCTTTTATTGTGGCCAACATCACCATCTGGTGGTGGAGAGGAGGCTCTGCAGGAAGGGGTTGACAAAGTGGGAGAGACTCGGCTGGTCCGTGTTTGCAGCTTGTGTTCGTGTGAGCAAAAGTGATTTGTTACTGATTGATGTGTTCACTGGAAAGAAGAAGCTGATTGCAATCGAGTGCCTTTGGAAGCATCTTGTTATTTTAGATAAATACTTGATGTTTTGAAAGTGAACTGTTTGTATTATTACCAAACATAAATAGTAGACAATGGTTTTGATCCATTGATTTCTGGGTTATGGGCACAGCACACTTCCGCTGCACCACTCTGCTAACTACTGTTTTCAATTTCAGCTGCCCGTTAGTGAAATATGTTCATTCCCCAATGTTTTTATAAAAATAGGATTGGAGTCGGATTTCTCAAGAATCCCGGACTCAGCAACACACGTGCTGACGGACTCACCCTCACTGCACAATGACACAAGGACACTGAGTAACAGCACCGACAATGAGGCAGGCAGAGAAAGACACACAGAAAACCAGGAAGATATTATCAGGACCCAGAAAGGAACAGACAGAGAAAGACACACGGACAACCAGGAAGAGATTATCAGGACCCAGAAGGGAACAGACAGAGAAAGACACACAGAAAACCAGAAAGAGATTATCAGGACCCAGAAGGGAACAGACAGAGAAAGGTACTGAGCAAACCAGCAAGAGACAACGAAAGACTGATGATTTATGTAATTGTGTTCTCTGTTGTGTAAAGATATTTCCTGCTGTGTAATATGTTCTCTGTTGTGTTACTGTATTCGCTGTTGTGAGAAGATGTTCTCTGTTATTGTGTAAAATGTTGGGTAAAGATCTTCTCAGTTGTGTAAATATGATCCGTCTTGTGTAAAAGTGTTCCGGGTTGTTTAAATATGTTCCCTGCTCTGTAATGTAGAGCTGAGTCTGCACTAATGGAATTGCTACAGTATCTTCCAGTCTGATACTGTATGAGGGCTGGAATGTGATCCAAAGCACAGTCTATACAAATTAAATTGCTATTGTATCTTTTAGTTTCACAATCCGGGGGAGTTTTAAACTGAAATCTCAGTTTGTATCTCAGGTTATGCTATCTTTCAGATTCTCTCAATCTGATATCACACTTGAGATTTAGACTTAAGAAAGGATGTACTGGCATTGGAGGAGTTCAAAAGCGATTCACTCAGCTGATTCCTGAGATGAAGGGGTTGACTTATGAAGAACGGCGAAACAGGTTATTCATTCGTGTTTAGAAGAATGAGGGGTGATCTTTTTGAAACGTACAAGATTCTGAGGGGGCTTAACAGGGTGAAGAAGGGTCTCTGACCTGAAACATTAACTCTGCTTCTCTCTTCACAGATGCTGCCAGACCTGCTGAGTATTTCCAACATTTCTTGTTTTTATTAACAGGGTAGATGTTGAGAAAATGTTTCCACTAGTGGGGGAATCTCAAACTAGGCGACATAGTTACAGAATAAGGGGACACTCATTTAAAACTGAGATGCAAAGAAATTTCTTCTCTCAGAGGGTAGTGAATGTCTGGAATTCTCTACCCCAGACAGTATTGGAGGCTAAATCACTGAAAGTATTTAAAGAGGATGTAAATAGATTTTTGAAATATTGGAGAGTTGAGGTCCATGAAAGGTGCGGAGCTCCGTGGACTCGGCCTCATTTCCCGGCGGAGCAGCAGGAGAAGGTAGCGACTCTTCGGTGGGTAAGTGAAGGCACCAGGAGCTGTGTTTTAAAAGTTGTACTTACTGTTTTCCTTGTGTTCAAGTTACTTTTGGCGCGGGAGGAACCGGAAGCTGGACGGCAGCAAGGACTCCTGGGTAGGTATTTTCTTTAAAGGTGCGGAGCAGAGTTAACCCGAGACACTACACATGTAGTGTCTCCCACCCATCCTCCTCCTCTAACCTAATAATAAGACCCTTTTTACCCTCCTCCTCTAACCAAAAAGGACTGAACAGGTAAGCTATTTCACTGTTTTTGTTAATATCTATATTTGTACTTAATTAAGGGGTAATTGAGTAAAAGAAATGGCAGCCAGGGGAGTGCAGTGCTCCTCCTGCAGTATGTTCGAGGTGAGGGGAACCTCCGGGGACCCTGCCGACTTTACCTGCTGGAAGTGCATCCGTCTCCAGCTCCTATCAGACCGTGTTAGGGAACTGGAGCTGGAGCTGGATGAACTGAGGATCATTCGGGAAGCTGAGGGGGTGATAGATAGAAGCTACAGGGATGTCGTTACTCCACAAAACAAAGGCAGCTGGGTAACAGTTAGAGGTGGGAAGAGGTCAGTGCAGGGATCTCCTGTGGTCGTTCCCCTCAACAACAAGTATACAGTTTTAGATACTGTTGGGGGGGGCGGCCTATCGGGGGCAGGCTGCAGTGAACGGGCCTCTGGCACGGGGTCCTGCACTGTGGCTCAGAAGGGAAGGAGGGAGAACGGGAGAGCACTAGTCATCGGGGACTCGATGGTGAGGAGTACCGACAGGCGGTTCTGTGGGAGCAAGCGAGACGCACGGATGGTTTGTTGCCTCCCTGGTGCCAGGGTCCGTGATGTTTGTGATCGCGTCTTCAGGATCCTTAAAGGGGAGGGGGAGCAGCCAGAGGTCGTGGTGCACATTGGCACCAACGACGTAGGAAGGAAGGGTGGCACAGATGTTAGAAGTGAGTTTAGGGAGTTAGGCTGGAAGCTGAAAGCTCGGACGGACAGAGTTGTTATCTCTGGTTTGTTGCCGGCGCCACGTGATAGTGAGGCTAGGAATAGGGAGAGAGCACAGCTGAACACGTGGCTGCAGGAATGGTGTAGGAGGGAGGGCTTCCAGTTCTTGGATAATTGGACTGCATTCTGGGGAAGATGGGACCTGTTCAAACAGGACGGGCTGCATCTGAACCAGAGGGGCACCAATATCCTGGGAGGGAGGTTTGCTAGTACTGTTCGGGAGGGTTTAAACTAGTTTGGGAGGGGGATGGGAACCGGACTTGTAGTCCAGGGACCAGTGGGTCCACTCAGAAAGACAAAGAGTGTAGTGAGGTATTGGGGAAGGTAGCACTGTCGCAGAGGACAGATGGGCACGGAGAAGGGTTAAAGTGCGTATACTTCAACGCAAGAAGCATCAGGAATAAGGTGAGTGAATTGAAGGCGTGGATGGGCACTTGGGACTACGATGTTGTGGCCATCACTGAAACGTGGATAGGTGAGGGGGAGGAATGGTTCTTGGAGGTACCTGGTTATAGATGTTTTCATAAGATTAGGAATGGTGGTAAAAGAGGTGGGGGGGTGGCATTGTTAGTTAGAAATAGTGTAACAACTGCTGAAAGAATTTTCGAGGAGGATCTGCCGACTGAGGCACTGTGGGTTGAGGTCAGGAACAGGAAAGGAGCAGTCACCTTGATGGGAGTTTTCTATCGGCCCCCCAATAGCAGCAGGGAGGTGGAAGAGCAGATTGGGAAACAGATTTTGGAAAGGAGCAGAAGTCACAGGGTAGTAATTATGGGGGATTTCAACTTCCCAAATATTGATTGGCAACTCTTTAGATCGAATAGTTTGGATGGGGTAGTGTTTGTGCAGTATGTCCAGGAAGCTTTTCTGACTCAGTATGTAGACTGCCCGACCAGAGGGGAGGCAATATTGGATTTGGTACTAGGTAATGAACCAGGGCAAGTGATAGAGCTGTTGGTGGGCGAGCACTTTGGAGATAGTGATCACAATTCTGTAGCATTCACTGTGGTAATGGAGAGGGATAGGTATGTGCAACAGGGCAAGGTTTACAATTGGGGGAAGGGTAGATATGATGCTGTCAGGCAGGAACTGAGGAGCATAAGTTGGGAGCATATGCTGGCAGGGAAGGGCACGGTCGAAATGTGGAACTTTTTCAAGGAGCAGATAGTAGGGGCCATTGATAAGCATGTCCCTGTCAGACAGGGAAGGGATGGTCATGTGAGGGAACCGTGGTTGACAAGAGAGGTTGAGAGTCTTGTTAGGAAGAAGAAGGATGCGTATATAAGGTTGAGGAAAAAGGGCACAGGCATAGCTCTGGAGGGATACAAGATGGCCAGGAAGGATCTGAAGAAAGGGATTAGGAGAGCTAAGAGAGGGCATGAAAAATGCTTGGCGGGTAGGATAAAAGAAAACCCCAAGGCCTTTTACGCGTATGTCAGAAATATGAGGATGACTAGGGGGACCGTAGGTCCGGTCAAGGACAATAGCGGGAGACTGTGTGTTGAGCCGGAAGAGATAAGTGAGGTTTTGAATGAGTACTTCTCTTCGGTATTTACGAATGAGAAGGGGTGTATTACTGAAGAGGACGGTGTGAAACAGACTGGTAAGCTCGAGGAAGTGCTCGTTAGGAGGGAAGATGTGTTGGGGTTTTTGAATAACTTGAAGATAGACAAGTCTCCCGGGCCTGACGGGGTATATCCAAGGATGTTATGGGAAGCAAGGGATGAAATTGCAGAGCCGCTGGCAATGATCTTTTCATCTTCTCTGTTGACGGGGGTGGTACCAGGTGATTGGAGGGTGGCAAATGTTGTGCCCCTGTTCAAGAAAGGGAATAGGAACAACCCTGGGAATTACAGGCCAGTTAGTCTTACTTCGGTGGTAGGCAAGTTGATGGAAAAGGTGCTGAGGGATAGGATTTCTGAGCATCTGGAAAGACACTGCTTGATTCGGGACAGTCAGCACGGTTTTGTGAGGGGTAGGTCTTGCCTCACAAGCCTGATTGAATTCTTTGAGCAGGTGACCAAGCAAGTGGATGAGGGTAAACCAGTGGATGTGGTGTACATGGATTTTAGTAAGGCATTTGATAAGGTCCCCCATGGTAGACTTATGGAGAAAGTCAGGAGGCATGGGATAGTGGGGAATGTGGCCAGTTGGATTAAGAATTGGCTAACTGATAGAAGGCAGAGAGTGGTCTTAGATGGTAAATACTCAGCCTGGAGCCCAGTTACCAGTGGCGTGCCACAGGGATCAGTTCTGGGTCCTCTCCTGTTTGTGATTTTTATTAACGACTTGGATGAGGAAGTCGAAGGGTGGGTCAGTAAATTTGCAGATGATACAAAGGTTGGTGGAGTTGTGGATACCGAGGAGGGCTATTGTCGTCTGCAAAGGGACTTGGATAGGTTGCAGTGCTGGGCTGAAAAGTGGCAGATGGAGTTTAACCCTGAAAAGTGTGAGGTCGTCCATTTTGGAAGGACAAACACGAATGCAAAATACTGGGTTAACGGTAGGGTTCTTGGGCATGTGGAGGAGCAGAGAGACCTTGGGGTCTATGTGCATAGATCGTTGAAAGTTGCAACTCAAGTGGATAGGGCTGTGAAGAAGGCATATGGGGTGTTAGCGTTCATTAGCAGAGGGATTGAATTTAAGAGCCGTGAGGTGATGATGCAGCTGTACAGGACCTTGGTAAGGCCTCATTTGGAGTACTGTGTGCAGTTCTGGTCGCCTCATTTTAGGAAGGATGTGGAAGCCTTGGAGAGGGTGCAGAGGAGATTTACCAGGATGTTGCCTGGAATGGAGAATAAGTCTTACGAGGAAAGGCTGAACATTCTGGGCCTCTTCTCATTAGAACGGAGAAGGATGAGGGGTGACATGATAGAGGTTTATAAGATGATCAGGGGAATAGATAGGGTAGACAGTCAGAAACTTTTTCCCCGGGTGGAGCAAAGCGTTACAAGGGGTCATAAATTTAAGGTGAAGGGTGGGAGATATAAGGGGGATGTCAGGGGAAGGTTCTTTACCCAGAGAGTGGTCGGGGCATGGAATGCCTTGCCTGGGGAAGTTGTTGAGTCAGAAACTTTAGGGACTTTCAAACGGCTTTTAGATAGGTATATGGATAAAGGAGAATGATGGGGTATAGATTAAATTGTCCTTGACAGAGGACAAAGGATCGGCACAACATCGTGGGCCGAAGGGCCTGTTCTGTGCTGTATTTTCTATGTTCTATGTTCTAAGAGCTGGCATGAAAGAGGAGTTGAGGTCTGGGGCAGATCAGCCATGATCTTACTGAATGGCAGGGCAGGCTTGAGGGGCCGAATGGCCTACTCCTGCTCCTATTTCTTCTGTTCTTATGTTATGTTATATCTAATGTATATGTCAGGATGCACTATGGGAATTAATACTGAAACTTATAAACTCATAATGTGTGTAAATATTGGGCTGATATTTAACTTGAATCTCAGAGTACATTATTCTAGTTAATTCTGTAAGTTTGAAAAGGGAACTCTGTGCCATAATGAAAACAAGAAATACTGGAAATACTCAGCAGGTCAGGCAGCATCTGTACAGAGAGAAGCAAAGTTAACGTTTCAGGTCAGTGACCTTTCAGATGCTGCCAGACCTTTTGAAAGTCCATGTGCACCACATCAACAGCATTGCCCTCATCATCCCTCTCTGTTACCTCATCAAAAAACTACAGCAGGACAGTTAAACATGATTTTCCCTGAAGATATCCATGCTGGCTTTCTTGAATTAACCCACATTTGTCCATGGGATTATTAATTTTGTCCCGAATTATTCTTTCGAGAAATTTTCCCACCTCCAAAATTGAAATGAGGTGAGTTGCTCTAACAGAGAGCCAGCACGGGTTCGACAGGCTGAATGGCCTCCTTCTGGGCTGTAGCCATTCTATGATTGTATGAGTCTAGCAACAACTGTTGGTGGAGAGGCAGTGATGCAGGAACGGGTGGACAGAAAGTGGAAAGTCTGGGCTGGTGTGTGTTCGGGTTTGTGAATAAAGGTGATTTGGAAGCTGTGTTCCAAATTGAAGTGTTTACTGGAAGGAAGAAGTTGATGTAAATAATGAGTAAAACGTGTTAAGATGAAGCGTGGTGTGATTGTGGGCAGCAGTAAATGTAGTGCTGGTGAATTATTTGTGTTAATAAACTTCCACTGCACCTTCTGCTGCAGGCTGCTGTTTATATCCAGCTGTGTATTAGTGCTGTGTGTTAACGAGATAAATGTTTGTTTCAACGCTGTTTACAAAGCAAAAGCATTGCACTCAAACAGTCCCAGACATAGCAACACACGTCCAAAAGCAAAATACTGCAGATGCTGGAAATCTGAAACATAAACAGAAAATGCTTGAAATAATCAGCAGGTCTGGCAGCATCTGTGGAGAGAGAACAAAGTTAATGTGAGCTAAGGAAACAGACCTGAACTGTTAACTGTTTCTCTCTGCACAGATGCTGCCAGACCTACTGAGCATTTCCAGCATTTTCTGTTTTTATTACAGCAACACAGGTGTTGGGAGGCTCAGCCTGGCTACACAATGTTACAAGGACGCTGAGTAACACCATCGACAACGGGACAGAGAGAAAAACACACAGAAAACCAAGAATAGACTGTGAGGAAGCAAAAGTGAGGGACAGAGAGAGAGGCAACGAGACTGAGATGGAGAAACAAGGCATTTGTATGATTGTGTTCTCCCTGTTATCTAAAGGTATTTCCTGTTGTGTAAATATGTTTTCTGTTGTGTAAAGATGTACCCTGTTGTTGTGTAAAGGTTTTCCCTGTTATTGTTTTATTTTCTGTTACTGACCGTCTCCTCACAGTGACCATTTGTCCTGCTTTTATTGTGGCCAACATCACCATCTGGTGGTGGAGAGGAGGCTCTGCAGGAAGGGGTTGACAATGTGGGAGAGACTCGGCTGGTCCGTGTTTGCAGCTTGTGTTCATGTGAGCAAAAGTGATTTGTTACTGATTGATGTGTTCACTGGAAAGAAGAAGCTGATTGCAATCGAGTGCCTTTGGAAGCATCTTGTTATTTTAGGTAAATACTTGATGTTTTGAAAGTGAACTGTTTGTATTGTTACCAAACATAAATAGCAGAGAATGGTTTCGATCCATTGATCTCTGGGTTATGGGCACAGCACACTTCCGCTGCACCACTCTGCTAACTACTGTTTTCAATTTCAGCTGCCCGTTAGTGAAATATGTTCATTCCCCAATGTTTTTACAAAAATAGGATTGGAGTCGGATTTCTCAAGAATCCCGGACTCAGCAACACACGTGCTGACGGACTCACCCTCACTGCACAATGACACAAGGACACTGAGTAACAGCACCGACATTGAGGCAGGCAGAGAAAGACACACAGAAAACCAGGAAGATATTATCAGGACTCAGAAATGAACGGACAGAGAAAGGTACTGAGCAAACCAGCAAGAGAAAGCGAGATAAAAGCAAAATACTGCGGATGCTGGAAATCTGAAATAAAAACAAGAATTGCTGGGACCACTCAGCAGGTCTGGCAGCATCTGTGTTCAGTTCTGGTCGCCTCATTATAGGAAGGATGTGGAAGCATTAGAGAGGGTGCAGAGGAGATTTACCAGGATGCTGCCTGGACTGGAGGGTATGTTTTACGAAGAAAGGTTAAGGGTGCTAGGACTTTTCTCATTGGAACGAAGAAGGATGAGAGGTGACTTGATAGAGGGATACAAGATGATGAGAGGCATAACTAGAGTGGATAGCCAGAGACTTTTTCCTAGGGCGGAAAGGGCTATCACCAGGGGGCATAATTTTAAGGTGATGGAGGAAGGTTTCGGGGAGATGTCAGAGGTAGGTTCTTTACACAGAGAGTGGTGGGTGCGTGGAATGCACTGCCAGCGGTGGTAGTAGAAGCAGATACATTAGGGCCATTTAAGCGACTCTTGGATAGGTACATGGATGATGCTTGAATGAAGCGTATGTAGGTAGTTTGATCTTAGAGTAGGTTAAAGGTTCGGCACAACATCGTGGGCCGACGGGCCTGCACTGTGCTGTACTGTTCTATGTTCTATGTTCCAGATGAAAGGATTGCATTAATCAATGGATTAGAATGTGGAGAGGCAGGAGAAAATGATGCCATTTTAAGTAGGGGGCCGGGGGTTAGTAGAAAGACCAGGGCTATTTTACTCTCTATCTCACTCCTTTCTTCTATCTGGCTCATTATCACATCCTCTCTCTCTCAGAGCGGTGGGAATCACTGGAACCCACACTTGTTGCTCAGGTTGTTTGGTTCCGGGAAAATACAAGGTCCACATCAGATTGACAGGAAGGATAAATATGATTCAGAGCCAATCATATTCCATTTAGTGATGTGTGCTCAGCCTTGTTATATCAGCAAAGGCAGCAGGAAATGCAAATCCTAAAAAGTTTTGATAGAGTGAAGAAGGAGAAAGTGTTGCCAGTGACAGAAGGGTCAGTAACCAGAGGAAACACATTTAAAGTAATTGACAAAAGAATTCGAGTTGTGATGAGGAGATTGTTTTTTCAGCAGTGTGTTGTTCTGGTCTGGAATGCAATCCTGAAAGGTCAGTGGAAGCAGATTCAATGTTAACTCTAAATGGATTTGGATATATACCTGACATGGAAAATCTAACAGGGCAATGGGGGAAAGGACAGGAGTGTGGGATGTGGGATTAATAGAATAGCTCTGTTCAATATCCGGCATATATACAGTAATAAGGTTCAGTGCTTGGACCTCAGATATTTTCACTCTATCAATGGCAGAGAAGGCTGGAGGAACCATGTGGCTACTCCTCACGTTCTTCCCCGTGTCCAGGATAAAGTGTAACATGACACTGATTTCCAGATGGCCAAAACAAATGCAACGCACATCTTTTGTGGAAACATCACATTTGAAGTGAGAAACTAATCAAAAGGCACAAACGGGGATTGAACCCGTGACTTTCAGTCTACGAGACTGACACCTTACCACTTGGCCACCATGCCTTTTGTTAATGAACATCTGAGGCTCCAGAGGAGGATTTGTGATTCTTTTTCAATTTGGTTGAAACAGCATCGAGAAACATGCACAGAAATAAAGAGGGATTGTGGAATGGGTAACAGATCAGCCTCATTTACATCATCAGCATCATGAAATCTTCATTGAGACGTTCCATTCCCATCCTCAGCTTTTCTCACATCTGTACAATAATATAAGAGTGGACATTGGGTTGTTACTGGGCAGATTATATAAATAGACTATGTGCATCATCACAGGAAGTGATGTAATATAATCTGTACGGCACCTCATGGAGAGTTGTCGATGAAACCTTCAATGCAAGATGTGTAGAGTAAACTCAGGTTATTTTAACCGTCAGATTCTTATAAATTCTGTACTACGCCTTGACAGATATCAGAATATTATATGGGGGCCACAGTAAACCAAAGCGAAGATGGAGAAATCTTTGCCTGTACCTTTGAAAAGGTCACTGCACTGAACCAAGCCGACGAGTGGCCGAGTTGGTTCCAGAGGTTTGCAAGGTATCGTACTGCATCGGGTCGCGTGCAGAAGCCAGACATGGAGCAGGTCAGTACACTATTGTCTGCAATGAAGGGAGTGTGCAGGCAACATGCTCATGAAGAACAGAAGGCAACATGTGAAGAAGTTATTAAGGCACTGAAGACCTATTTTAATTGAGGAAAAAAATGTCATCGTGGAGCCAAAGTTAAAACGCTGCATTTGCTGACAACGCAACCACCAGGTGACGCTGTACTAGCACATGCGCAAATGCAGCCTCTTCCACTGAAACGTCACTGTCTGTGACATTCAGGCAGCTGCCAGGATTAAAGATGGGTCTACTCAATTTATCACAGAAAACAACTTCGACCCAAAAATCCCCTCAAAGGTTGCCATCGCCGCCTCCGTCCCACCCCCAACAGTCCCCCGCTCCTTCTTGTGCATTCGCCAGTTATTTGGTACCAAGTCATCTTAATTCACCTAAAGTGAATTATTTTCGGAGCAGTGACTGTCGTTTCATAAGCAAATATGGCACATATCTACACAATGGACATGTTTTGGTTGATTCTCGGAGAACGTTGCGCTGTTTGAAGTCTCATCAGAAGGACAGCACCTCTGACAGTGCAGCACACCCTCTGTAATTCAGTGAGGTTTCATAGAGTCAAAGAGTTATACAGCACAGAAACAGGCCCTTCGGTAATCATGTCCGTGCCGGCCATCAAGTACCTATCTATTCTAATTCCATTTTCCAGCACGTGGCCGTAGCCTTGTATTCTGTGGCGTTTTGAGTGCTCATCTAGATACTTCTTAAATGTTGTGAGGGTTCCTGCCTCTACCACTCCTTCAGGCAGTGTGTTCCAGATTCCAACCACCCTCGAATTGAAACATTTTTTCCTCAAATCCCCTCTAAACAGTGCCATCCCATTCTCCGGACGATCATTCCCCGCTTCCCCCCATCCCACTCTCTGACTGCTCACTCCCCGCTTCACCCACCACCACCCCCATCCTGCTCTCTGGCCGCTCACACTCCAGGCCATGGGCTCTGCCGCTTCCCTCCTCTCGGCCACTCGCTCCAACATTGCCCCATCACCTCTCGAGGCTCGCCTTGCTTTATCGGGTGGTGCGGTGAAGAATGATCGAATGTTGGAGCGAGAGGCCGAGAGGAGGGAAGCAGCATGGCTTAGAGCTAGTGTCCGGAGGGACGTGGGGGGGAAGCGGGGCGTGAGTGGACGGAGAGAGGGCAGTGCGAGGGTGGGGGGGGTAGCAAGCGGCCGGAGGGCGGGGGAGCAGGGTAGCGAGGAGCGGGCAGCGAGCGGCCTGGAGTGAGTGGCTGAAAGGGGGGAGAGAGTTTTCCCACGCATGCGCCATTTCGTCCTGGAAGACGTAGGCTGAGCATGCGCAGCATCTCAGAGCGCAGGAGACTGTTTGTGCATGTGCGAGCATGGAGCGCTCTGATGACGTCGGCTGGCTGCTGCATTGTCAGGAATCATTTTGAATTTAATAAGCGTACAAAACAGAAAGGGGAGAGTATTCATTCATTTATCAATGACTTGTCCAAACTCACGGATTTTTGTGAATACGGCAACATAAGAGAAGAGCTGAATGGAGACAGGATTGTGTTCGGGGGATTAGACAACACCCTTTCAGATCATCTACAGTCCAGGGCTGATCTCACATTAACGAAAGAGTTTCAATTGAGCAGACAAACAGAGGTTAGAAAGTTTAACCAATCCGTTGTTCGAGGGGACAGGGAGAGTCTGATCTCGAGAGTTGCAGACTCAATTGAATTTGTTAAGAAAACAAAAGGAAAAATTAGTGGTAAAAGACAAGAAAGACGGGAAGAGCATCTAGTGGTAGCTGCAACCAATTGCAGTAGGTGTGGCCGAGAGAGACACAAGTGGGAAAACTGCCTCGCCAAAGAAGCTGAGTGTTTTTCCTGCAGAAAGATGGGACACTTTCAGTCAGTGTGTGGCAGTAAAATACCAGCACTGAATATAATTAAAGGGAAATCCCCAGACAGCAAAAACATTAATGAAGTACACGATATCCAAAGTGTGGAAATACATTTTTTAGGTGAAATCCAGGAAATAAAATGAGAGTTGCTGGACGACAGAAATTCTGAAATATTTTAAGATAGAGGTAGATAGATTCTTGATAAAGAAGGGGGTGAAAGGTTATCGGGGGCAGGTGGGAATGTGGAGTTGAGGTTGCAATCAGATCAGCCATGATCTTATTGAATGGTGGAGCAGGCTCGAGGGGCCGAGTGGTCTACTCCTGCTCCTAATTGGTATGTTTGTATGTAAGAAAACATGTTCTAGATACAATGAGAACTATCATTTGTTTGGAAATGGATTTGAACCCTTTTATCAAAAGGTTATAGAGCTTTAATTTTTCTACAATTAACAGGCAAATCCTTGTGGAGTTGAGATTGACAGAAACAATGGGCTGGATTCTATAGAGCCCTCGACGTCGAGATCTGTGGTGGGGGTGGGGTGGGGGCCGCCTGAAGATGGCCCCGGATGAGACCCGCCACGGACCTCAACGCCGGCAGGGCCTGGCTCGATATTGCCGGCGACGGCGAGGCCTTGTGGGGGACCTCCACCGTTCGGCAACGGGACCACAAACCTGCATTAATTATTATCCCATCACTTCCTGATGTTCCGCTGCGATCTTCAGCCCAGTGGACGGCACTGCCGTGCCTTCGGAGCCCCACCCGGGCAAATGAGGTGCAACACTGGTGGGGAGGGGGGAGAAGGTAAGTTTCTCAGTGTGGGGGTGGGGGGACGGAGTCAAATTAATGTCATGCGTGTAGGGGATGGTGGGAAGGGTTATAGTTTACAGTTTGTGCAGTTTTGGGCGGAAGGTCAGATGGTAAAGGTAGGTTTTGGGAGGGAAGGGCAAATAATTAATGTAACTGTTATTGGGGGAATGGGAGAGAGGCAAAAGCAATGTGTTTATTTCATTTAATTTAATCTTCCTTCAAATATTTTCCAAAAGGACTAACAGCCCTTTAAAAATTGCTGACACTCCAGTACCGTACTAAGGCAGTGCTGCACTATCAGAAATGCTGTTTTTCAGGTGAGACAGAAAACTGAGGATCCCTCTGCCCTCTCACGTGGATGTTAAAGGTACCATGGCACTATTTCAGAGAATAGAAGGGGAATTATTTCTGGGATGCTGGTCATTGTTTAACCCTGAATCAACATCACTTCAAAACAGATTATCTCGTTTTTATCACGTTGTTGTTTCTGGGAGCTTGCTGTGCGCACATTGGCCACCATGTTTCCTACATGACTACAGTGACTACACTTGGAAAGTCCTTCATTGGCTGGAAAAGGCTTTGCAATGTCCTGTGGTCGTGAAATGCAAGTCTTGCTTTTTCCATTGTTATCAGTGTCAATGTGATCAAAAGCTAGGATTCGTGAACACAAAGTTTGAATCAATTTTGATTAAAATAATGTAAAAGCATCTATATTCTTGCACTGTACTTAATAATCTCCATCTTCCTATCCTTACAGAGTGCAATGTCATCGACCCTGAAATTGATTCCACAATCTCATAGAATCTTAGACTCATTGAAAGTTTAAGGCACAGAAAGAGGCCACTTGGCCCTCAGACAATTTCAGCCCAGTTCTGATGAAAGGTCACAGACCACAAACGTTAACTCTGTTTCTCTCTCCACAGATGCTGCCAGACCTGCTGAGTATTTCCAGCATTTTCTGTTTTTATTTCAGATTTCCAGCATCTTCAGTATTTTGCTTCTGTGTTAATTTGAAAGTTAAAACTGAACCACCTGTCTACAATTCACACTGGGGTCTCCCATGAAATGATTCTGTATAATATTGATATAATGAATACAGATTCCGACACAGAGCTTCCTGTGGGGAATTGGGGATATGAAAACCAGCAGACTCTGCAGGGATTTCCACTGGGAGCACAAATTCACAAAATCTACCTTTTATATATCGATTCATTTTGATTGTCCTTCTGGAAAATTATTTTGCAACAATTTAAACATCAACCCACAGCTCCATGACTGGGCCAATGATGAGGTCATCCTCTTACAGGTCATGTGACAGCTGGAGCCACAAGACATCAGAACCAGATTTGTGACTGGATTAAAACCCGGAATCCTGTCCCAATGGCTTTTCAAATAAAGCTGTTGCTGTTTGAAAACACAGCAGTTAAACTTTCTGCCTGACCATGAGGGGAGCTAGGGAGAAATTTACAAAACTCAATCCTTCAACAAAATAGTTCAAAAATCATTCATGTGAGGATTCATATGCAGTAGAGAAACAAGCAGAATACAGAAAGTGCAGAGAAGAGCCTGAAAAAGGAAATGAGATCAGCAAGAGAATGTATGAGAAAAGATTAGCAGGTCACATAACTGGGAACACTGAAATCTTTTACCAACATATGGACAGTCAATGAAAGGGTGGGTCAATTAGGAGATCCTATGGAGGCAGAGGGTGTGGCTGAGGCACTAATTAAGTATCACAAAATAAGCGGATGCTGCAAATGTCACAGTAAAGGAGGAGGAAGTGAAGAAATTGGACAGGATGAAAATAGATAAAGAGGAGACAATTACAAGGTTGGCAGCACTCACAGTAGAAAAGTCACCCAGTTTGAATGGGCTGCATCCTGGGTTGCTGAGGGAAGTAAGGGTGGAAATATCAGAGACTCGAACCACAATCTTTCAATCCTCCTTAAATATGGGAATGTTGCCAGAGGACTGGAGGATGCAGGTAAGCTTGGGTAGTTCGATCTTAGTTTAATTTGACCATTTTTATAATGTTTCCATTGTAATAACTAACAAGGTCAAGAAAGCCATTTTATAATTAACACATGACCAAAGGAGCCATTTTGTGTTCAGTACTAATGTGCCGTGTCGAGGACACTATTTGTGCTTAAACATTAGCACAACACGGGAAGAAACGGTTACCGATTATAAGCTCTCACTCAATTGGTGCAGAGTATGAGCACCAGGGGTTACTTCTGACAGTTGAAGAGATCATCGCATCTCATTGGATAGCTACCACCCACTCCAAGCTGGGCAGCCCCCAGTCAGTTAGGTGCTGTGAAGCAACGACCTGCTTGCTTCAATGGGTGCTTGGAGCTTAGAGAGTCATCTCTCAACAGGCGGATCGATAATCAATGCACCAAGAAAAACAAGCTCAACAAAGAAGACACCAGTCCTTTGCATCACAAGCTGGAATGTCAGGACCATGTGTCCTGGCCTTACTGACAACCTTCTGCAGGTTGATGACACACACAAGACAGCTGTGATCGACGAGGAACTCACAAGGCTCAATGTGGACATTGCTGAGCTGCAAGAAACTAGACTCGTTCAAAGTGGATCCGTCAAAGAGAAACACTACACCTTCTTCTGGCAGGGGAAAGCCCAAGAGGCAACTCGTGAGCATGGAGTGGTTTTCACAGTAAAAAACACGCCACTTGAGATGAGTGAACAACCCACAGTAGGCTCAGAGAGACTTCTTACTCTTCACTTGTCAACAAGCGTGGGCCCAGTTAATCTCATGTGCATCTATGTCCCGACACTCACCTCCACCCCAGATGTCAAGGATCAATTCTATGTGACACTTGATACTGCCATCAGTAGAATTCCCAGCACTAAGGGACTGTACCTTCTAGGAGACTTCAACGCAAGCTTGGGTACTGACTACAGCTTGGCCAACGATCATAGAGCACCTGGGGATTGGCAACATGAATGAAAATGGACAGAGGTTGCTGGAGCTATGCTGTCACCATGGATTCTGTGTGATGAACAGCTACTTCCAGGTCAAGCTGTGCCACAGGGTGTCCTGGAGACATCTGAGATCACACCACTGGCACCAGCTAGACCTTATCATCACCAGACATACCACCCTCAGCAGTGTCCTCATCACTCACAGCTATCACAGCGCTGACTGTGACACTGACCACTCCCTGGTGTGTAACAAGGTCAGGCTTCAGCCAAGGAAGCCTCATCCATCCAAGAAGAACGTCGTCCTCAGATCAACACTTGACGAACCACTGATCCAGAAAGGACCCAGGAGTTCCTCAACATCCTCGATCAGGCTCTTTCAGACAACAATGCTCAAGGTCTCAGTGCGGCGTC
Organism: Heterodontus francisci; assembly: GCF_036365525.1. Classification (NCBI taxonomy): domain Eukaryota; kingdom Metazoa; phylum Chordata; class Chondrichthyes; order Heterodontiformes; family Heterodontidae; genus Heterodontus; species Heterodontus francisci. Next base: position 2,776,186 of record NW_027142006.1, read on the forward strand.
AAAGTGGAATCATCTGTAAACAAGCAGATGGAAAGGTGAGTGGAACATTACCTTAAACTCTACATAACGGAGAATATTGTCATTGAAGTGGCTCTCAGTGCCATTCCAGACTTCCCTGTCATGGAGGAGCTGGACAGTGACCCCACCATAGTGGAGCTCAACAAAGCCATTGACCATCTTGCCAGTGGTAAAGCCCCGGGAAATGATGGTATTCCACCTGGAATCATCAAAAGTGGAAAAGCCGCTCTACTGCAGCATCTCCATGAACTTCTGTGTCTCTGTTGGAAGGAAAGATCTGCACCTCAAAACATGCGTGATGCAAACATTGTCACCTTGTACAACAATAAGGGGGAATCGCAGTGACTGCAGCAAATAGCGAGGCATCTCCTTGCTAAGTATTGTGGGGAAGGTCTTTGCTCGCATTGCTCTGACCAGATTGCAGACCCTGGCATCACACATCTATCCTGAGTCTCAGTGCAGCTTCAGAGCTGGTAGATCGACAGTCGACATGATTGTCTCACTTCGGCAGTTACAGGAGAAGTACTGTGAACAGTACAGACCACTCTACATTGTCTTTACATATGAACATACGAATTAGGAGCAGGAGTGGGCCACTCGTCCCTTCGAGCCTGCTTCACCATGCAATAAGCTCATGGCTGAACTGATTACCCCACATTTACATCTGCCTCCGATAACCTTTCACCCCCTTGCAGATAAAGAATCCATCCATCTCTCCCTTAAAAATATTCAAAGACTCTGCTTCCACCGCCTTTTGAGGAAGAAAATTCCAAGGACTCACGACCCTCTGAGGGGGAAAATTGCTCCTCATCTCTGTCTTAAATGGGTGACCCCTTATTTTTAAACAGTGACCCCTAGCTCTAGATTCTCCCACAAGGGGAAACATCCTTTCCACATCCACCCTGTCAAAACCCCTCAGGATCTTGTATGTTGCAATCATGTCGCCTCTTTCTCTTCTAAACTCTAGTGGATGCGAACCTAGCCTGTCCAATCTTTCCTCGTAAGACAGCCCACCCATTCCATGTATTAGTCTAGTAAACCTTCTCTGTACTACCTCCAATGTATTTACATCCTTCCATAAATAAGGAGACCAGTACAGTACTCAGTATTGCAGAAGAGGTCTCACCAATGCCCTATATAGCTGAAGCATAACCTCCCTACTATTGTATTCAATTTCCCTGGCGATAAATGATAACATTCTATTAGCTTTCCTAATTACGTGCTGTATCTGCAGACTAACCTTTTGCGATTCGTGCACTAGGACACCCAGATCCCTCTGCATCTCAGATCTCTGCAATCTCTCACCATTTAGATAATATGCTTTTTTATTATTCCTGCCAAAGTGGACAATTTCCCACTTTCCCACATTATACTCCATTTGCCAGGTCTTTGCCCAGTCACTTAACCTATCTATATCCCATTGTAGCCCCCTTATGTCCTCTTCACAACCTACTTTCCGACCTATCTTTGTCATCAGCAAATTTAGCAACCATACTTTTGGTCGCTTCATCAAAGTCATTTCGAGAATTGTAGAAGGTTGAGGCCCCAGCACAGATCCCTGTGGACCACTCGTTACTTCTTGCCAACCAGAAAATGACCCATTTATGCTGACTCTCTGTTTCCTGTTCGCTAGCCAATCTTCGATCCATGCCAATATGTTACCCCTGACACCATGAGCTTTTATTTTCTGCAATAACCTTTGATATGTCACCTTATCATTCTGGAAATCGAAGTACAATACATCCACCGGTTCCCCTTTATCCACAGCACATGTAACTCCCTCAAAGAACTCCAATAAATTGGTTAAACATGATTTCCCTTTCACAAAACCATGTTGACTCTGCCTGGTTACCTTAATGTTTTCTAAATGCCCTGCTATAACATCTTCAGTAATCGCTCCTAACATTTTCCCTAAGACAGATGTTAAGCTAACCGGCCTGTCGTTTCCTGCTTTCTGTCTCCCTCCCTTTTTGAATAAATGAATTACATTCGCTACTTTCCAATCTAACAGAACCTTCCCGAAGCGAGGGAATTTTGGAAAATTAAACCAGCGCATCAACTATCTCACTAGCCACTTCAGGACCTGGCGACTTGTCAGCCCGCAGCTCCAACAATTTGTTTAGTACCACTTCCCTGGTGATTGTAATTTTCTTGAGTTCCTCCCTCCCTTCCATTTCCTGACTTGCAGCTAATACTGGGATGTTATTTGTATCCTCAATAGTGAAGACCAATCCAAAGTATCTGTTCAATTCATCTGCCATCTCTTAATTATCCATTATTAATTCCCCAGACACACTTTCCATAGGACCAACACTCACTTTGTTAACTCTTTTCTTTTTAAAATATCTATCCAAACTCTTACTAGTTGTCTTTATATTTCTTGCTAGCTTTCACTCGTACTCTAATTTTACCTTCCTTATCAATCTTTTAGTCATTCTTTGCTGTTTTTTATATTCTGTCCAATCTTCTGACCTGCCTCCCACCTTTGCACAATTATAGGCATTTTCTTTAAGTTTGATAGTATCTTTAACTGTTTTCATTAAACATGGATGGTGAGTCCCACCTTTGGAATTTTTCTTTCTCGTTGAAATGTATCTATTCTGTGTATTCTGAAATTTTCCTTAAATGTCTGCCACTGCATCTCGATTGACCTATCCCTTAACCTAATTTGCCAGTTCACTTTAGCTAGCTCTGCTTTCATGCCCTTATAATTGCCCTTATTTAAGTTTAAAATACTAGTCTGGGACCCACTCTTCTCTCCCTCAAACTGAATGTAAAATTCAAACATGTTATGATCGCTACTACCTAGGGGCACCTTAACTATGAGGTCATTAATTAATCCTATCTCATTGCACAATGTCAGGTCTAGTATAGCCTGCTCTCAGGTTGGCTCCAGAACTTATTTTTCCAAGAAATTATCCCAAAAACATTCTGTGGACTCCTCATCTAGGCTACCTCTGCCCATCAGAATTTTCCAGTCTAAATGGATATCAAAATCCACCATAATTATTGCTGTACCTTTCTGACAAGCTGCCATTATTTCTTTTTTTATACCCCATCCTGCAGTGTGGTTAATGTTAGGTGGCCTGTACACCACTCCCACAGTGACTTCTTGCCTGTATTATTTCTCATCTCAACTCAAACTGCTTCTACATCGTGATCTCCTGAACTTAGGTCATCCCTCTCTATTGCGCTAATACCATCATTAATTAACAGAGTTACCCCACCACCTTTTCCAAGCTTCCTGTCCTTCCTAAATGCCATGGAACCTCCAATATTAACATCCCAATCGATGACGCCCTGCAGCCAGATCTCTGTAATGACTATCAGATCGTACTTATTTATTCCATTTGTGCTCTCAGTTCATCTGTTTTGTTTCGAATGCTCCATGCATTCAGATACAGAGCATTTAGTTTTGTCCTTTTATTATTTTTGTAACCTCCAGCCTTATCTGTTGATTTACTCTTAGATTTGTCTGCTCTGTCCCTTCCTGTCACAGTCTCTTTATCACTTCCCATATTTATACCTTTCTCTCTTGCCTTGTCTCTCCTCCTTGATTCACCATATCTTCCCAAATTTGATCCCTTGCCCCCACTATTCAGTTGAAAACTGTCTCTACTTCCCTCGTTATGTGGCTCGCTAGAACACCGGCACCAGCACGGTTCAGGTGGAGACCATCCCAACGGTACAGCCACCAGTTTCCCCAGTACTGGTGCCAATGTCCCACGAACCAGAACCCACTACTACCACACCAGTCTTTGAGCCACGCATTGATTTCTCTAATCTTATTTGTCCTATGCCAATTTGCACATGGCTGAGGTAATAATCCAGAGATGATTAACTTTGAGGTTCTGCTACTTAATTTGCTGCCTAGTTCCTCATACTGACTTTGCAGAACCTCTAACCTTGTCCTGCCTATGTCATTGGTACCGACATGGACCACGACGACTGGATCCTCCCCCTCCCATTGTATGTTTCTCTCCAGCCCTGAGCAAATGTCCTGAATCCTGGCACCGGCAGGCAACACAGCCGTCTGGACTCTTGCTCTTTGCTGCAGAGAACAGTGTCAATCCACCTTACTATACTGTCCCCTACTGCCACTACATTCCTTTTTTCTCACTCTTTGAGCCGCAAACTTTTTTTTTATTGCCAAAATATACTTTATTCATAAAAACCTGTAACAATTACATTGCCAAACAGTTTAAAACAGCATCAAAAAATACAAACATTTCAAGGGAGATCAGTTTCCTTCAATACTGTCATGAGTTTCTTCCCAACCCTTCCGTTTCACATTTGTCATGTCAATTACAGTTTTACATTTACAGCAATTGAGAATATTAACGATACAGTTCGAGGGGTTTCCCATGGATCCAGCCCCTCAGTCCAGCTTGGTGGGGGAACCTTACACTGTGGTCTTTCCCCATTGAGCCTTTGCTGCGGCTGCCCCAAGCTTTAGTGCGTCCCTCAGCACGTAGTCCTGGACCTTGGAATGCGCCAGTCTGCAACATTCGGTGGTGGACAACTCTTTGCGCTTGAAGGCCAGCAAGTTTCGGGCAGACCAAAGGGCGTCTTTCACCGAATTGATAGTCCTCCAGCAGCAGTTGATGTTTGTCTCGGTGTGCGTCCCTGGGAACAGCCCGTCGAGCACAGACTCCTGTGTTACAGAGCTGCTTGGGATGAACCTTGACAAAAACCACTGCATCTCTTTCCACACCTGCTTTGCAAAGGCACATTCCAGGAGGAGGTGGGCGACCGTATCTTCCCCACCACAGCCAATGAGGGGGCACAGTGCGGAGGGGGCGAGACTTCGGGTGTGCGTGAAGGATCTGACGGGGAGGGCCCTTCTCACCACCAGCCATGCTACGTCTTGGTGCTTGTTTGAAAGTTCTGGTGATGAGGCATTCCACCAAATGACTTTGACGATCTGCTCGGGGAACCAGCCGACATGATCCACCGTTTCCTTTTCCCGTCGGGCCTTGAGGACATTCCGTGCAGACCACTGCCTGATGGACCGGTGGTCAAAGGTGTTTTCCCGCAGAAACTGCTCCACGAAGGATAGGTGGTACGGCACCTCCCAACTGCATGGAGCGTTCCGCGGCAATGTGACCGGGCCCATCCTTCGCAACACCGGGGACAGATAGAACCTCAGCACGTAGTGACACTTGGAGTTTGCGTACTGGGGATCTACACACAGCTTGATGCAGCCGCACACGAAGGTGGTCATCAGGATGAGGGCCACGTTGGGTACATTTTTCCCGCCCTTGTCCAGAGATTTGAACATCGTGTCCCTCCGGACCCGGTCCATTTTAGATCCCCAGATGAAGCAGAAAATGGCTCGGGTGACTGCCACGGCGCAGGAGTGGGGTATGGGCCAGACCTGCGCCACGTAGAGCAACAACGTGAGCGCCTCGCACCCGATGACCAGGTTCTTACCCACAATGGAGAGAGATCGCTGCCCCCACATGCCCAACTTTTGTCGTACCTTGGCTACTCGCTCCTCCCATGTTTTGGTGCACGCCCCGGCCCTTCCGAACCATATCCCCAGCACCTTCAGGTAGTCTGACCTGACGGTGAAGGGGACAAAGGATCGGTCAGCCCAGTTGCCAAAGAACATGGCCTCGCTCTTGCCATGGTTAACTTTGGCTCCCGAGGCCAGTTCGAACTGGTCGCAGATACTCATCAGTCTGCGCACGGACAGCGGATCCGAGCAGAAAACGGCGACGTCATCCATGTACAGGGAGGTTTTGACCTGAGTGCCTCTGCTGCCTGGGATTGTCAACCCTCTTATGCTCGCATCCTTCCTAATATACTCAGCAACGGGTTCAATACAGCAAACAAACAAGACCAGGGACAGAGGGCAGCCCTGTCTGACTCCAGATTTGATCGGGAAACTTTCAGATTCCCACCCGTTGATTGAGACTGCGCTACTGATGTTTGTGTAGAGCAGTTGGATCCAATTACAGATTCTCTCCCCAAACCCCTTTTTGGAAAGCACGTCCATCATGTAGGTGTGCGATATCCTGTCAAAAGCCTTCTCCTGGTCCAGGCTGATGAGGCAGGTGTCCACCCTCCTGTCCCGTACGTAGGCGATCGTTTCCTTGAGTAGCGGGAGACTATCAGAGATCTTCCTGCCGGGTACAGTACAGGTCTGATCGGGGTGAATCACCAACTCCAGAGTAGACTTGACTCGACTGGCTATGACTTTGGACAGAATCTTGTAATCAACATTAAGCAGTGAGATGGGCCGCCAATTTCTGATTTCTGCCCTCTCCCCCTTCTGCTTGTAAATGAGGGTGATGATGCTTTTTCTCATGGATTCTGACATGCTGCCGGCCAGGAGCATACTCTCGTATACTTCCAGCAGGTCCGGGCCGACCCAGTCCCACAGGGCCGAGTGCAACTCGACCGGTAAGCCGTCGCTCCCGGGAGTTTTATTCGTCTCGAAAGACTCGACGGCCTTTGTCAGCTCGTCCAGAGTTAGCGGCTTGTCCACTCTCTCCCTCCTGCTGTCATCTAAGACCTCTGTGATAGATGACAGGAAGGACTGGGAGGCTCTGCTGTCTGTGGGCTTCGCGTCATACAGCCCAGCATAAAAGGATTTGCTGATCCTTAGTAAATCGGACTGCGAAGACGTTACCGAGCCATCTTCTTCCTTCAGGCTGCTGATAACTGAGCTCTCTCTGTGTACCTTTTGGAAGAAGTAACGCGAGCACGTCTCATCCTGCTCGATGGAGCGGACTCTGGACCGGAAGATGATCTTGGAGGCCTCCTTGACAAAGAACGAGGCCTGCTGGCTCTTCACCTCTTGGAGGTCCTCCTTGACCTCGAACCCCATTGACTGCAACCGGAGTAGATATTGCATAATTTTCTCGAGTCGGGACACTTCCCTCTGTCTCTCTCTCGCCTTCTGAGCACCTTTGTGGATGAAGAACCTCTTGATGTTCTCCTTAATCGCTTCCCACCAGTGAACTGGAGACTCAAAGAGGGGTTTCACGGTCCTCCAACCTTTGTAATCCCTTTTGAGTTCCTCAACGTTCTCTGGGGTCAGCAGTGTCGCATTGAGCTTCCACGTCCCTCTGCCAACCCGCTGGTCGTCCTGCAAGTGACAGTCGGCCAGTAAGAGGCAGTGGTCGGAGAAGAACACCGGCTTGACGTCGGTGGATCCGACCGTGACAGCACGGGACACAAACAGGAAGTCAATCCTGGAACGGGCAGACCCGTCCGATCTTGACCATGTGTATCTGCGCTGCGCTCCGTCTGCAGGTTTGCTGAAGACGTCGTGCAGTTTGGCATCTTTAACTGTTTCTATTAGGAATCTGGACGTAGCGTCCAGTTTGCTGTCGTCACTGCCGGATCGTCCAGCCGCATCGATGATGCAGTTGAAGTCACCGCCTAGGATGACCGGCCTGGACGTCGCCAGCAGCAGTGGAAGCTGCTGGAAGACGGTCAGCCGCTCGCTGCGTTGTACCGGGGCGTACACGTTGATCAACCGGAGCGGAGCGTTGTTGTACATCACGTCTGCTACGAGGAGGCGGCCGCCCACCACCTCCTTAACTTCGGAGATGGTGAAGTTACCTCCCCGCAGCAGAATACCCAGGCCGGAGGAACGGCAGTCATTACCCCCCGACCAGATCGATGGCCCATGGGACCACCATCGCGACCACTGCCTGTAGGTGCTGAGGTGTGGTATTCCACACTCCTGCAGAAACAGTAGGTCAGCTTTGACCTTGGCAAGGTAATCCAAGGTTGAAACACATCGCGTAGTAGATTTAATGCGACGCACATTAATGGAAGCAATTCGTACACCCATTTTTTACTAAAAATTAGTTGTTGCTTCCCATACCATTTGTCCTCGCTAGTCCCAGTCCTTCCCCTTCGGGATGTTCCTGCATACCCATCGTATGCGCAAGCAGTTTCACGTTGGTTGGGCTCAGAAACCCCTCCTGATTTTTCATGTCGGGTTTGTGCCGCTCGGGTGACATCGGGGTGGGGTCTTGTAGGCAGAGAGGATTGGGTTGTCCTCAGCTGCTTCCATCTGTTCCTCCTCGAAAACATCACAGCTCCCGGTCTCCAGGAGCTCAGGTGCGCCAGACGTGTCTTTGCTCCCGGTGTCCCGGAGCTGAGATGCGTTGGCCACGTCGTTACGTGTGGGGCATTGGGGTTGAGGCACGCCGGGCCCATCACAGCTTCCAGTGCCCGGGGGCTGGGATGCTCTATCATCCATCTCGGAGTTCTGCCGCCTCTTTTGAAGGGGCTGTCGCTCCAGCATTTCCCCGTCCAGTGAAGAGGAGTTGTTGCAGTCTGATTCAGAAGAGAGCCTCCTCTTGCCACTGGTTTGGGTGGTGGCTTTGGGATGTTTTTTCTTTGTGGATTTCCTCTGGACCACTTGCCACTGACCTGTTTGTCCATCTGTTGCCTCCTCCTCCATTGATTCTGTCTGTGGAGGAGGGGTTTCCGGGCGCTGGATAGGTGCTGGGTCGTTGGTTTCAGCTGCCTCCCCTTCCTTCTCAGGTTGAAGTTCCTCGCTGTGGAGAAGGTTGCTGATCTCCTTTCGAACAGCGGACGCCTTCGTCGAACCTTCTCCCGGCCTTTCCTTGGACCTTGCCGCCTGAGCATAGCTGAGGCAACGTTTGGGGCAGGTCTTGTAGAGATGGCCTGCCGCACCGCACAAGTTGCAACACTTCATCTGCTTACAGTCCTTGGTCTGATGGCCTTCCTCCTTGAAGTTCTTGCAAACAACCGTGCTGCAGTTGGCTGCCATGTGACCAGATTTGCCACAGGTGCGGCAAACTCTGGGCTGCCCAGCGTAGACCAAGAAGCCTCGACTTCCCCCGATAGCGAAGCTGGAGGGAGGGTGGCTGATGGCTCCACTGGGATCTACCTTCAAGGTCACCATGACCTGCCGCTTGCTGGTCCAGATCCCAAAGGGGTCCTTGACATCAGTGCTGCTGCCGGCCACCTCGACGTACCTGGCGAGAAAGGTGAGTACATCCACCACCGGAACATGGTGGTTGTAGAGGTGAATCGTCACCACCCGGTACCGTTGTGACGGAAGCGTGAAGAGCGGCTCCGCTGTGAGGATCGACAGTGGCGCCCGGTCCCCTTTCACCTTGAACGCCTTCAGAAACTTGATGCATCCCGCCACGTTCCGGAACGTCACGTCGAAGTATCCACTGCTGGGGAAATCCTGCAGGCAGAAGACGTCCGTCGCTTGAAATCCGCAGCAATCGAAGAGAAATTTCTTGATGAAGAAGGTGCGATCGACTGGTGCATCTCCTTCCTTGTCCTTCACGACCACCCGAACAGTGTTGCGCACTCCCTGGCCCGAAACTCGAAAATTGGTTATAGCCATTTTACTCAAAGTTCCCCCAGGATCAAAAGGCAATGATCATGGTCTCTTCTCAATCAAATAAGCACTGATAAGAACAGATACTACACTTGCTGCAGATGTGTTTGCTCTGGATCACACTGGCATCCAGGAGCTCCCACATGCTGCAGCTGTGACACATCACCTGTCCTGTCATCCTTAACGTGTTTCAATTAACTACTTAATTATTTTATTCAATTGTTTATTTTATTGTATATTTTATTAAGCTGACTACTAGTTTGTTTACTATTTTAAACATTAGGACTAAAATGGACCTTAATCACTTACCAGATGCGCATCAAGCAGGTCGGTTCTTCCAAACCAATCAACTACCTGCTTGCCTGTGATGTCACAGCTTACCAGATCCTCACCAAACAGCTCCTTCCACTGCACCGAAGAAAGAACCAAATCCTGTATCCTCACCCCAGCGGCTCTCTGTTTCCCTGCTCTCACTCTCCATTGTGATGACACCCCTTGATTTTTTTTACCCCTGCTCCGCTCCTGCCGTGCTCCACCTCTCTCGCTCTGTCTCTGAGTCGGTGCTTTTGACACACTTGTTTACTCTGTTCCGTTGTGCTCTTCTGTCTCTGGTCCAAAATCTGACTCTGGTGGGATTTGAATCCACAACCTTTGAATGCCTTCTTTATCATTATTTAGAAGTCCAACACGCTATCCATTGCGCCACAGAGCCACACATATTTTGAACAACATCACCAAGGCCTTTGAACTTGTCAGCAGAGACTGACTCTTCAAACTGCGATGGAAACTCGGCTGCCCTCCTGAACTCTTGGGCATCATCTCTTCTTTCCACGAGAACATGCACAGTTCCATCAGTTACAATGGAGCAACATCAGACACTTTCAAGATCAGCAGTGGGGTAAAGCAGGGCTGCGCGCTGGCGCCAACTCTCTTAAGAAAAGAGGAACATAGGAGTAGGCCATTCAGCCCATCGAGCCTGATGATCATGGCTGATCATCTACCTCTACCTGCCCCTTTCCCGTGCTATCCCCATATCCCTTGATGTCATGAGTATCAAGATTTCTAACAATTTCTGTCTTGAACATGCTCAATGATTGAACTGCCACAGCTCTCTGGGGTAGAGAATTCCAATGATTCACCACCGTCTGAGTGTAGAAATTCAACCCTATCTCAGTTTTAAATGGCCTACTCCTTATTCTGAGACTTGGTCCCCTGATTTTAGACTCACCAACCAGGGCAAACATCCTATCTACATCCACACTGTCACACCCTGTAAGAATTTTATCAGTTTCAATGAGATCACCTCTCATTCTTCGAAACTTTAAGGAATACAGGCCCAGTTTCAGTCCCACCATCCCAGGGATTAGTCTGGTGACCCTCTGTTTCACTCCCTCTATGGCAAGTATATCCTTCCTTAGATGAGGAGACCAAACTATACACAATACTCCAGCGCGGTTTCACCATGGCTCTATACAATTGCAACAAGACATCTTTACTCCCGTACTCAAGACCCCTCGTGTGAAGGCCAACATACCATTTGCCTTCCTAATTGATTTCTGCACCTGCACAAGAGCTTTTAGTGTCTCATGAACAAGGACACCCAGGTCCCTTTGGACATCAACACTTCCCAACCTCTCACCATTTAAGAAATACTCTGTCTTTCTGTTTATTCCACCAAAGTGGAAGTGGAGGGGTTTCCTGTATCGAGGCTTCTTGGTCTACGCTGGGCAGCCCAGAGTTTGCCGCACCTGTGGCAAATCTGGTCACATGGCAGCCAACTGCACTTATTCACACTTATTCACATTATATTCCATCTGCCATGTTCTTTCCCATTCACTTAGCCTCTCCAGGTTCCCTGGAAGCCTCTCTGCATCCTTCCCACAGCTCACACTTCACCTAGCTTTGTGTCATCTGCAAACTTGGAAATATTACATTTAATCCCCACATCCAAATCATTTATTTCGGTTGTTAACAGCTGTGGCTCCAACACTGATCCTTGCAGTACCCCAATAGTAACAGCCTGCCATCCTGAGGAGGACCCGTTATTCCTGCTCTCTGTTTTCGGTCTGTTAACCAATTCTCAATCCACACCAGTATATTATCCCCAATCCTATGTGCTCTAATTTTGTTTACTCACCTCCTGTGTGGGACATTACCAAAGCATCCACTGGTTCTCCTTTATCTGTTCTACAGGTAACATCCTCAAAAAACTCAACGGGTTTTTTCAAGCCTGTTTTCCTTTTCATAAATCTATGTTGACTCTGCCCAATCATATCATTATTTTCTAACTGTCTCGTTATCACATCCTTTATAATTGGTGTATTCTTCTCCATGCTGCTATTGTACACTTTCAGTGACTCAGATGGGGGTGTTCACCTGTATATCAGAGCTGACGACAAGCTGTTCATCTTGGCAAGACTCCACTTGGACGTAGAGACTTGGACGTAGAGACTCCACTTTCCATCAACATTGACAACCTCACTTTGGAGGTTGTCAACAGTTCACATACCTTGGATCAACAATCACCAGCAATCTGTCCCTTGATGCTGAAATCAGCACCAGGATTGCCAATGCTGCAGCTGTCATGTCAAAGTTGAGAAGACGGGTGTGAACCGACAGCAAACTGACCGAAAATACAAAACTCCATGTGTACCAGGCCTGTGTTCTCAGCACCCTCCTTTACAGTAGAGAAGCATCAACAACTTATACAAGCCAAGAAAAGCAGCTGAACAGCTTCCACCTCCACTGCCTCAGATGGATATTGGGCATCTCCTGGCAGGACAGAGTGCCGAATGAGGAAGTACACCAGCGTGCAGGGATCCGCAGCATGTTTGCCCTCTTGAGTCAGAGGCGGCTCTGTTGACTGGGCCAAATGAATGACAGTCACATTGCCAAATACATGCTCTGTGGTGAGCTTGCTATAAGCACAAGACCAACAGGTCAGGGAAAAAATCAAGTCATTTGGAGAGGTTTGAGTTAATTAAGGAGAGTGGGCATGGATTTATAAATGGAAGTTCATGCTTGATGAATCTAACTGCATTTTTTGATAAACTATCTGAGAAAGTTGATGAAGGGAATGCAGTGGATGTTGTTTATGTGGATTTTACAAAAGCATTTTATAAAGTACCACATAAAAGGGTGGTTAACAAAATTGAGGTTCATGGATTAGGAGGGTCAGTGTCCATTTGGATAGGAAATTGGTTTAAGGACAGAAAACAGCGAGTCATATGAAATGGTTCTTGGTCAGACCGGAGGATAGTCGACAGTGGTGTTCCCCAAGGGTCAGTGCTAGAACCATTGCTTTTTTTTGCTACAGATTAATGACTTGGATCTTGGAATATCGAGTAGAATCTCAAAATATGCCGATGACACCAAACTTGGAGGAGTGGCAAACAGTGAGGATGATATGAACTGCCTGAAACAGGATAGTTATCGGCTAGTAGGATGGGCAGAAAGGTGGCAGATGGAATTTAATAGTGACAAGTGTGAGGTGATGCATTTTAGCAGAAGAAATAGGGAGAGGCAATATATACTCAATGCTACAGTTCTGAAGAGTGTGCTGGAATAGAGGGACCTGGAGTACATATCCATCATTCTTTGAAGTTATCAAGACATATTGCGAGAGTGGTTAACAAAGCATGTGGGATCTTGGGCTTTATAAATAGAGACATTGAGTACAAAAGCAGGGTTGTTATGCTGAACTCTGGTTAGGCCCCAATTGGAGAGTTGCATCCAGATCTGCTCACCAATCTTTCGAAAGGATGTGCGGATTCTTGAGAGGATGCAGAGGAGATTTACCAGAATAGTTCCAGGGATGGAGGGTTTTAGTTTCAAGGTTAGGTTAGAAAAACAGGGTTTTTTCTGCCTGTATCAAAGGAGATTGAGGGGAGAATGGATAGAGGTGTCGAAGGCTATGACAGTTTTAGATAAGTTGGCAAGGAAAAATTGTTCCCATTAACTATTGGTACAAGGACTAGGGGATTCAGATTGAAGGTTTTGGACAAGAGACGCAGGGGGAATGTGCGGAAGAGCTTTTTTACACAGTGATTGGTAATGATCTGTAACTCGCTGCCCCCGAGGGCGGAGGAAGTGGAGACAATCGTTGGTTACAAAAGGAATTTCGATGGGCATTTGAAGGAAATAAATTTACAGGGCTAGGGGGATCGAGCAGACGAGTGGGACTGACTGGATCGCTCCATGGAGAGCTGGCCTGTACTCGATGGGGCGAATGGCCTCCTTCTATACCACAAATGACCCAATGACTCGATGAGTCTATGTCACTCTCAGAATCAAGACAACAGAGTGACAGATTTAACACAACATTATAACATATGTTTGGTTTGACAAATTCAATAATAACTCGTCTCCACTCCTAGTATTTCTAAATCCCACACATTCACGATAATGTGAACAATTATTTCCTGTTGTGTCTCTCTCACATTTGTAAACTTCACTATATTGGAGTGAGGTGACATCTACTGGCGGGAAGCAAGAACTGCAATCAAGCAGCAGAAACTCCACAGTCTGTCAGGGTTAAAGAAACATTGCAATATGAGGAAATAGTGAAGGGGTTTGATCGGGTTGATGGAAACAAGATTCCACTTGTGGTATCGTATGAAGCAAGGGCCGGAAATATAAAATTGTCGTTAATAAAAGAAATGTGGAATTCATGAAAAATGCATTTGCTTAGAGAATGGTTATAGAGATATACAGCACTGATATAGGCCCTTTGGCCCGCTGAGTCTGCACTGACCATCAACCACCCATTTATACTAATCCTATGTTGACCCAGAATTCCCTACCACATCCCCACATTTCTCCTATCACCTACCCTGGGGCCAATTTACAACAGTCAATTTATCTATCAACCCACAAGTCTTTCGTTGTGGGAGGAAACCAGAGTACCTTGTGGAAGCCCACATAAACAACTTGCAAACTCCACACAGGCAGTATACAGAACTGAATCGGGGTCATTGAAGTTGTGAAGCTACAGTGCTCACCACTGCACCACCCTTAGAATGTGGATAGAGTAAAAAGTGAGATTGGATGGACAGAAGCAGTCTGAAAAGATGGCTCAAACAAAAGGTGAAAACCCTGAAATGTTAACTCTGTTTCTCTCTCCACAGATGCTGTCAGAGGTGCTGAGTATTTCCAGCACTTTCTGTTTTTATTTCAGCTTTGTAGGATATTGTTTTGATCTGAAAAAAATGCATGATCGGCTGTGGGTGCCAGTGAAATTCCACAAGAGCGAATAAAAACCATGCCAACGGTGGCTCGTTGGTCTAGGGGTATGATTCTCGCTTTGGGTATATAAGTGATTAATACGTGAGAAGTCCTGGGTTCAAATCCCAGATGAGCCCTTCTCTGTTGCCATTTTTAGTTTAAGGTCATCGATTGCTTTCAGCCTTCCAGAAAGCGGAATCGATTTCCAAACTGAGCCTGCTTGAGGACCGGGGAACTGGATTCAAAGAGCTTGTCGACAAAATTGAAATGAACAAAATATACAGATTGTCAAGTGGGAATATAAGGTTGAAACAGTAACTAAAGGCCTGCTCGGGTCAGCAAATGAAACCCGACCCAAGCCTGACAGCACCACATCTGACCTGGTCCTAGTCCTTTCATTTTATTCCCGTGCCCGAACTGACCACCAGAATGTTCAGTTAAACTTGCTTCCGTTTTTCACTTTTTAAGCTTGTGCAGGTAAGGCAACAAAAACTGTAACTGGACTTGAAAGGTTGTTTAAATGTGCATTAAGATTTGAGCTACGTACCGGAGGTGATGAGCTGAAGATTGTTACCATTGACTTTAGTGATTGTGAGGTCACTAGTTAAAGAGAAAGTCATGGAGTTGTGCCCAGACAGGTTGTCCCACACTGTATTGATTAAAATATTGCCCGAAGGCTAGAAAATATCATTATACATTCCCTAGACTCCTGCTTTACAGGTTGAAATACTTTCTGCAAGTTTATCCAGAGAGCAGGTGAGATGCAGAGACCAGGAAGGTCTTGAGTGATTAATTATTATAAAATATACATTCTTGTATTAAAGAGATTGTGCTCTACCTTCGATGGAATCGCTCACTGCAGACTAGTGCGGAGTGTTTCCCGCCTTGACGTCCTGGCTGTCACTGGATCTGGAGTCCAGGCCTCTGGATTACTGGTCCAGTAATCTTTGAAATTTCTCCCTTGATCTAATATTTTAATCTGGTAAGTCAGATTTTACAAAAAAAAATTAAATGATTTAAGACTGCTTCGTGTTCAGCAGTGCCAAATGAATAAAGAAATTCAAATATATTCAAAATTATATATCAACTATTAAATACGAATGCCCAGCTTGGAATACAAAAAATGTCTCTAATTGTGTTCTGGTCTGGAATGGAATTCTTCAGTGTTTCTGTTTAGCTTGGATTGACTCATTGATTTTCTTGTTTTTCACTTTGTCGATGCCTTTGAATAATTGTGGATTCTTCTTCAGGGTGTCTTCTTTCACCAGGTAGTTCTGACCTCTGATGATGTTGATCGTAATCAGCTTCAATTTGCTGATAGATTTGGAAGTGAGCAGATTTCCTTTGCTTCAGTTTACAAGTTTAGTTTAGTTTAGAGATACAGCACTGAAACAGGCCCTTCGGCCCACCGAGTCTGTGCCGACCATCAACCACCCATTTATACTAATCCTACACTAATCCCATATTCCTATCACATCCCCACCTGTCCCTATATTTCCCTACCACCTAACTATACTAGGGGCAATTTATAATGGCCAATTTACCTACCAACCTGCAAGTCTTTTGGCTCGTGGGAGGAAACCGGAGCACCCGGAGAAAACCCACGCAGACACAGGGAGAACTTGCAAACTCCACACAGGCAGTACCCAGAATTGAACCTGGGTTGCTGGAGCTGTGAGGCTGCGGTGCTAACCACTGCGCCACTGTGCCGCCCTAAACATGGAACTCAGTCTGACGTGTGGACCCATGGGAGGATTTGAAAGCTGCCCTTGCATACAGTTGCCTCCATCCAAACAGAGGTACAGTAGAAGTGACATATTCAGTTCAGTCTGTCGATCATGGGACATTTAATCTCAGGGTTGTGAGTTTGAGCGCCATTTAGTTTTTCCATTTTTTAGGCTTCATTAGCAGAGAGTACAAGGAGTGTTAGAAATGAAATTCAACAACAGTATGAGAAACGCTCTCTTTCATTCGGGACTCTTAACTCTCTGCAGCATCTCGCTGTGAAAGATTGAATTTTATCTCATTTCTTTTTCAGCTGGGAGTCAGTGCGGCTCAGTGAGACTTCTGGCTGTCTCCCACCTCACAATCCATCAGTGCTGAGAAAGCAATGGGAAATATTACTCATGGCTGAGTAAGCAGAGGACACCGATTTAAGGTGAATGGGAAAAGAACCAAAGGCAACATGAGGAAAAACCTTTTTTATGCAGCAAATGGTTAAGATCTGATATGTACTGCCTGAGAGTGTGACGGAGGAAGATTCAACCATAGCTTTCAAAAGGATATATGATAATTATCTGAAGGGAAAAAAAATTCAGGTTTTCATGGAATACATGAGGATGTGGCATGAGCTGAGTTGCTTGTGCAGAGAGGCAGCACAAGCACGATGAGCTGAAACCTCCTTTTGTGCTGTAAGTATTCTGTGATCTATGATTCTATACAAAGTGAAACCAACACTCACATCTGAGAAACTGACAGGTACAGTGTAAACCCCACACTAACAAACCAGCAAATGCCAGGGACAGAGTAAAACCAACAGTCCTGGACAAGAAACTGACAGATACTGTGTGAAACCCAAAAATCACTTATCAGGATTTGGCAGTTAATGTGTAAAAACCTCTCTTCAATATCCATACTGCAAGGTACAAAGAAAATTAGGTCCAAACCCAGGCTCATACTTCGAAGACTGAGAGATAAAGAGCAAAACACAGACTCACCTACAAGAGGCTGACAAGTACAGAGAATAAAATAGAGGGGGTGCAGATTAAAAACACATGCATGTAACGGATACTGATAGGGATAGAATCAAACCCTTTCTCACACATGACACGAAAATTGGTGGTGTCGTAAATAGTGAGGAGGAAAGCCTTAGATTACAGGCCAATATAGATCGTCCGAGGCAGAGAATATAAGAGCAGGGAGGTTATGACGGAGCTGTATAAAATGCTAGTTAGGCCACAGCTGGAGTACTGTGCACTGTTCTGGGCACCACACAATAGGAAGGATGTGATTGCACTGGAGAGGGTGCAGAAGAGAGTCACCAGGATGTTGCCTGGGCTGGAGCATTTCAGCTATGAAGAGAGACTGAAAAGGCTAGGGTTGTTTTCCTTAGAGCAGAGAAGGCTGAGGGGAGATAAGATTGAGGTTTACAAAATTATGAGGGGCATTGATGGGTTAGATAGGAAGAAACATTTTACCTTAGCGGAGGGGTCAATAATCAGGTGGCATAGATTTAAGGTAAGGGGCAGGAGGTTTAGATGGGATTTGAAGAAAAAAATTTTACCCAGAGGGGGGTTGGAATCTGGAACGCACTCCCTGAAGAGGTGGTGGAGGCCGGAACCCTCACAACATTGAAGAAGTATTTAGATGAGCACTTGAAATGCTATAGCATACAAGGCTACGGGCCAAATACTGGAAAATGGGATTAGAACAGTTAGGTGCTTGATGGCCAGCACAGACACAATGGGCTGAAGGGCCTGTTTCTGTGCTGTATAACTCTATGACTCTATATCAGAAACTGATAGATCTGGACAAAAGCTGATGTTCACATAATGTTGTTGACAGATATGTGGTGAAACTCACATTTTTTTTTATTTCCAAAATATACTATATTCATAAAAATCTGTAAAAATTACATTCCCAAACAGTTTAAAACAGCATCAAGTCAAAGAATACAAACAGTGCAAAGGTGATCAGTTACCTTCTGTACAATCATGGGTTGCCTCACAACCCTTCCATTTCATTGTCATGCCATATACATTTTTACATTTACAGCACACAAAATTTCTCCGATACCGTTCGAGGGGTTTCCCATGGATCCAGCCCCTCAGTTCAGCTTGGTGGGGGGACCTTACACTGTGGTCTTTCCCCATTGAGCCTTTGCTGCGGCTGCCCCAAGCTTTAGTGCGTCCCTCAGCACGTAGTCCTGGACCTTGGAATGTGCCAGTCTGCAACATTCGGTGGTGGACAACTCTTTTCGCTGGAAGACCAGCAAGTTTCGGGCAGACCAAAGGGCGTCTTTCACCGAATTGATAGTCCTCCAGCAGCAGTTGATGTTTGTCTCGGTGTGCGTCCCTGGGAATAGCCCGTAGAGCACAGACTCCTGTGCTACAGAGCTGCTTGGGATGAACATCGACAAAAACCACTGCATCTCTTTCCACAAAGTTAACTCACATAGCAATAGCAGAAACAGTCACAAACCAAAAACTGAAACATACAGCGTAAAAACCCACATTCTCACACCAGAAATTCACGGCTACAAAGTGAAGCTGACTCTCTACTCCCAGGCACTGACAGGTACAAAAGAAAACACGCACTAACATACCAGGAAATGAAATGTAGAAAATAAAACCTGATTATCATGTCAGAGATTGGCATTAATGACAGTTGTGGTACCCAGAATGCTCTGCGCTCCAGAATTTGCCTTGTCTCTGAGAAGGAGCAGGCGCGGTAGTGGCTGACCTCCATCTGCAGCTGGAGCGGAATATTCACAAAGTGCAGGGAGACCGCGCACGTAGCGGGTGCACACAGCTGGAGCAGGGCGTCAAAGCCACAATAGGATGGAACAATCCCGTTTGTGTCCCTGCGGGTGGCGGTGAAGCTTTTCCCTGTGAGGCGTCCCGAAACTGCCCGCCAGCAAGGTCAACTGGTCAGAGAGCGTCTGTAAATGGATAGGAATTGGGGATTGGGCAGGGAGCGTCTCTAAATGAATAAGAATTGGGGATTTGGCAGGGAGCGTTTTTTTATCCGTTCGTGGGATGTGGGCGTCGCTGGCTCGATCTCAGCTGCAGTAATGTGTCCTGTTCTGGGCAACAGGTTTCAGAAAGGACATCAAAGCTTTTGAGACAGTTCGGAGGAGATTTACGAGAATGATACCAGAGATGAGGGGTTTCAGTTCTCTGGACAGGGTGGTGAAGCTGGGATTGTTGGCCAAAAATGTCAAGGGGAGGTGAGGAGAGATCTTTTTACCCAATAACTGATTCGGATTTGGAATGAATTGTCTGACAGGGTGCTGGAAACAGATTCAATTATAACTTTCATAAAGGAATTGGACAAATATTTAAAAGTGAATTTCTCCAGGACTATGGGGAAATAGGCAGGGGGTTGGTCTAATTGCATCATTTTTTTCACAGATTCAGCACAGGCACAAAAGACCGATTGGCCTCCTTCTGTGCTGCATGATTCTATGAAATAGTGACAGTCAGGGCAAGTCTGTATAAGAAGGAGAAATGGAGACAGGTCAGGGAGAGCACATCACCAAAACTGGGAGATACTACATTGGACAGGGAGGGTCGGAGGGGGAGAGAGCACGTACATACAGTCAGAATCAGCACCTTCAGGGGAGGAGAGAGAGAGGAACCAGTGAGTGTAGAACTGAACCCAGCCAGAGTCAACCTGCTGAAACACCAGTGAGTTCACACTGGGGAGAGATCATTTACCTGCTCCGTGTGTGGGAAGGGGTTCACTCAGTCATCCAACCTCACTGAACATCAACTTGTTCACACTGATCAGAGACCTTTTCAATGTCCTGACTGTGAGAAGAGCTTGAAAAGCAGTAATGATCTGCTGAAACACCAACACATTCACTCTGGGGAGAGGCCGTTCCCCTGCCATGTGTGTGGGAAGGGATTCACTCAGTCATTCAATCTGCTGCAACATCAGCAAGTTCACATGTAACTGCAGGGGTTGGATTCTGCTGTTGTTGCTGCTATTCATCACTTTCAGAGACAAAGTCGGGTCTTACTTTATAACCAGTGTAGTCCAGAGCAAAAGCGTCTTCTTAATGTTGAGATAAACGGGAGAAGAAACCGGGAAGTGGCGGCGAGGATGGGGGAGGTGCTGCACCATCACTTTAATGGTGCACCCTCCCTCCCCCGGGGTCCTTGCTGCACGTCCGCCAGGCCTGGCAGCTCTGATTGGGGTCGTGAGAGCCCCTGAGATTCGGTGCAGCTGAGGCTGCGCTCACCCCCGCTCAGCTCTGTTGTGATATTTAAAATACGAAAGGCCTGTTGGACTGAGAGCTGATCTGGAATTTCGAAAGCAGCATTACTGGAGGCTCATTGCTGCTCAGCACAATCTCACCCCCGATCCTGGGAATTGTTGATTCTACACCCTGTAGTTCAGTTCTTCGCTGAACTAGAGGGGGAGATGTGTGAGCAGAAAAACAGAGCAAATTAAAAAACACAGCTGGACAGATGTGAAACAGGTCAATCCACTGTTACAATAACTCCATCACTGACTCCCTCCTGACAGTAACCAGCCCTTTCACAGAGACTGTGGGTGGCTCTGAAAAGAGCCTTTGGTTTATTAGATGACATTTTGGCTGCTTTACTTTTTCTGGGAGCTCTGAGCGCTGGTTTTCTTGGGCAGCAGCAAGGCCTGGATATTAGGCAGCACCCCGCCCTGAGCGATGGTCACGTCTCCCAGCAGCTTGATGAGCTCCTCGTTGTTGCGGACGGCCAGCTGCAGGTGTCTGGGGATGATGCGGGTCTTCATGTTGTCCCGGGCCACGTTACCGGCCAGCTCGAGGATTTCAGCGGTCAGATACTCGCGCATTTTGCAGCGCCAACATCATCACATTTCCGCAACAAATCCATCTTCGTGCATGCGTGAGAAAGCGTCATTGGGTATCTAGCCACCCCGTTCCCCCACCACTTGGCTGGAGGAAGTGGCTGAATGGGAGATTTTGAAGCTGTAGCTCTCCCCCCTCGGCAACTCACTCCAGGCCTCGACGATTCCCCGCCTCAGCCGCTCGCTCCAGACCTCGCTGCTCCCCCAACCCCCCACTCCCCTGGCCGGTTGTTCCTCGCTTCGCACCACCCCACTCTCTGGCCACTCGCTCCAGGCCGTGCCGCTTCCCTCCTCTCAGCCACTCACTCCTACGTCGCCCTGTCACTCCTTGCGGCCCTCCTGCTTCGACAGGTGGCGCCTGGTGAAGAAATGTGGGAGCGAGTGTCACGGCCAGAGCTAGCAGCTGTGGGCTGGGCTGGGACAGGGTGGGGGGTGGGGGTGCGGAGAGCGAACAGCCAGAGTGCAGAATTTCGCCAGTAGGGAGGATGGAGAGAAAGCGAGTTGCAGAGGGGGGAGAGCGGTCAGTGGGGTGGGAGCTAGTAGCTGCGTTCGGGTGAAGTCAGTCCTGGTCAGTTATATAAACAAATCACAATAACGAATTGGCAGCACATTTTATCCTCTGCCCGATTTTCCTATCCATCGATCGGGGTGCTAATTCACTATCTTCCAATGGAAATTCAATCATAAAATTCCTTTTGTATTTAATAGGATTACTGAAATGTTAAATGGATCTGAGGATTACAGTTAGTATTAGCAAACACACCCGAGTGAATTAGCACCCCAATCGATGGAAAGGAAAATCGGGGAAAGTATAAAATGTGCTGCCAATTCGTTATTGAGATTCGTTGAGTAATTCGATTCTGCCCAACACTGAAATTGGCGGCTTTTTTGAATTCAACCTTTCTGCCAGGACGATAATTTAAGCCAATGATTTGCTGTATTTTCTAATTCGAGGCTCGGCAATTGGTTCAGACAAACGAATGGGAAGAGGGTGACCACTCAGAAGTGGGCTCTGGATAGCGCGGGCTCAAACTGCGGGAATTCCAGGTCCCTGAATGAATGAGCTGAAACTGATCAGTTTCACAAACCCTGTCAGTTTCAGTGCAGGAAACACCGTCTCGGGGGAAATAACATCACAAGTGGGTCTGGTTCCAGTGACCGATTTAACGGCTGCTGCAAAACTCCCGGATTCCCTCATTGCAGCGAAATCATTTTGAAATTCTACGAAAACAATGAGTGATTCTGGAGGAGTGATGTGGCTTTTCACTGAGGGTATGTGTGGACTGGGGAAATAACTAACTGTAGAGCCTCGTGCACTGTTTACACAGCCCGTTTAGAAAATCAAATCCACTGCACATCCTTGCTGCAAATGAAATGTCAAATTTGGGGATTCTAGTTTTGTATCTCGAACACAGCACAGATTTATTCCAGACAGTTCTAAACAGCCTATCCCAGCTCCCGTTTCTAGGTCACTGCTCTCTCTGTGAGGCGGTGGGTGGCTCTTAGAAGAGCCTTTGTTGTGTTTGCTGGAAAGGGTCGAGTTGTTCAGCCGCTGAATCCGCAGAGAGTGCGGCCCTGCCGTTTCAGAGCGTACACCACATCCATGGCAGTGACCGTCTTGCGCTTGGCGTGTTCAGTGTAGGTGACCGCATCCCTGATCACATTCTCCAGGAAAACCTTCAACACCCCGCGAGTCTCCTCATCGATCAAACCCGAGATCCGCTTGATCCCACCACGGCGAGCCAGGCGGCGGATTGCTGGTTTGGTGATGCCCTGGATATTATCAGGAAGCACTTTGCGGTGCCGCTTTGCTCCGCCTTTGCCCAGTCCTTTGCCTCCTTTACCTCTGCCAGACTTTCTTTTATTAATTTCCAAAATATACTTTATTCATAAAAATCAGTAAAAAAAAATACATTACAAAACAGTTCCAAAAAGCACCAAGTCAAACAATACAAAGAGTGCAAAGGAGATCAGTTTCCTTCAATACAGGAGTGCGTTGCCTCACAACCCTTCCATTTCATTGTCATGCCATGTACATTTTACAGCAAACAAATATTTTCTGGCTACAGTTCGAGTGGTTTCCCATGGATCCAGCTCCTCCGTTCAGCTTGGTGAGGGGACCTTACACTGTGGTCTTTCCACATTGAGCCTTTGCTGCGGCTGCCCCAAGTTTTAGTGCGTCCCTCAGCACGTAGTCCTGGACCTTGGAATGTGCCAGTCTGCAACATTCGGTCATGGACAACTCTTTGTGCTGGAAGACTAGCAAGTTTCGGGCAGACCAAAGGGCGTCTTTCACCGAATTGATAGTCCTCCAGCAGCAGTTGATGTTTGTCTCGGTGTGCGTCCCTGGGAATAGCCCGTAGAGCACAGACTCCTGTGCTACAGAGCTGCTTGGGATGAACATCGACAAAAACCACTGCATCTCTTTCCACAAAGTTAACTCACATAGCAATAGCAGAAACAGTCACAAACCAAAAACTGAAACATACAGCGTAAAAACCCACATTCTCACACCAGAAATTCACGGCTACAAAGTGAAGCTGACTCTCTCCTCCCAGGCACTGACAGGTACAAAAGAAAACACGCACTAACATACCAGGAAATGAAATGTAGGAAATAAAACCTGATTATCATGTCAGAGATTGGCATTAATGACAGGAGTTCCGAAGAAGGGTCACTGACCCGAAACGTTAACTCTGCTTCTCTTTCCACAGATGCTGCCAGACCTGCTGAGTGAATCCGGCATTTCTTGTTTTTGTTCCACTATTTCTTCCCTGGCTTCTTTCAACAGCCTGGGGTACATTTCATCTGGTCCTGATGAATTATCCACATTCAAGGATGCTCATCCCATTAAGACTTCCTCTCTCCTTAAGTTATCACGTCCAATACTTCACACTCCTCCTCCTTAATAACAATATCTGCATCACCCTCTCATTCGGGAAAACAGTAAAGTATTCATTAAGGATATTGGCAACACCTTCCACCCCGATACAAAGGTTACATTTTTGATCTTTTATGTGCCCTGCTGTTTGTTTAGTTGCCTCTTACTCCAATGTTTTAATGCAACATCTTTGGGTCCATTGTCATTTTTTTTGTCCATGTTCTTTCCTGCTTTTTCTTTGCTTTTTGCCGCTGCTCCCAAACGCCTCCAGTTCTGTCAAAACACAACTTGTCTGAAGAGGGATTCGAACTCACGCCGCCACTGGAGACTGCGACCTAAACGCAGCACCTCAGACCGCTCGGCCATCTTGACTGCCTGCGATATGCTATCAATGCTAAGGAAATTATTCATTCTTTGTGAAAGTATTTGTGAGATTGTGGAAATGTCTGGAAGAGGAAAGACCAGCGGGAAAGCTCGGGCCAAGGCCAAGTCTCACTCCTCCCGGGCTGGACTGCAGTTCCCGGTGGGCCGTGTTCACAGGCTCCTGAGAAAGGGTAACTATGCTGAGCGTGTGGGTGCCGGAGCCCCGGTCGATCTGGCTGCTGTGCTCGAGTATCTGACCGCTGAAATCCTCGAGCAGGCCGGTAACGCGGCCCGGGACAACAAGAAGACCCGCTTCATCCACAGACAGCTGCAGCTGGCCGTCCGCAACGACGAGGAGCTCAACAAGCTGCTGGGAGGAGTGACCATCGCTCAGGGCGGGGTGCTGCCTAATATCCAGGCCGTGCTGCTGGCCAAGAAAACCAGCACTCAAGAGCTCCCAGAAAAAGTAAAGCGGCCAAAATGTCATCTAATAAACCAAAGGCTCTTTTCAGAGCCACTCACAGTCTCTGTGAAAGGGCTGGTTACTGTCAGGAGGGAGTCAGAGATGGAGTTATTGGAACAGTGGATTGACCTGTTTCACATCTGTCCAGGTGTGTTTTCAGTTCCCTCTCTGG
This sequence comes from Heterodontus francisci, assembly GCF_036365525.1. NCBI lineage: Eukaryota > Metazoa > Chordata > Chondrichthyes > Heterodontiformes > Heterodontidae > Heterodontus > Heterodontus francisci. The sequence continues at coordinate 2,801,222 of NW_027142006.1, forward strand.
ATTTCGCTCTGTTTCTCTGCTCACACATCTCCCCCTCTAGTTAAGTGAAGAAGTGAACTACAGGGTGTCAGAATCAACAATTTAATAAATCCCGCTGCCTTCGATTTGATAAATCCCGAGATTATCCCGGCACATTAACGGGAACTGGTTCAGAGCTGATGAATTAATTTAATAATGGAAGTGTCTGGGTTAATTCTCTGTTTTTCATTTGGACAGTTTGAATTGTGTTTTTTTTTTCTCTCTGGTGATCTGAGCGCCGCTTCTCAATGAGAATCTGCTCCCGGAACAGAGTAAATGCAGGAAGCAAGAGGCCATTCTCGGGCTGTGTGTTTCTCTCCTAACCTGATCTGTTCAGACCGCACTGTTCCCAGAGGACGGAATCAGTGCGAGTTGTGCACACACAGGAGCTGAGTCTCCTGCAGCGCTTTAATATGTACCTTCTCCCCGACCCTCCCTATTCTCCGGACACAGAGCTGTCTGTTTCCCCCGGCGGCGGGAGAGAGTCGGGGATTCTCTCCCCGCAGTGTCAGGGTCTGCAACCCTGGGGAACTGGCGGTTTCAGTCAGAGTGACCGAGCTGCCTTACATATCCTGTGTACTAATCTCCAATGGATTCAAATATTAGTGAACTCATTGGGTAATGTTTGTAAATAACCCTCATGTGAACGGACCCGGCTCCATTAATGCCTTCCAAATAAAACTGGGATCCATTTCTTTTCCCCAAATGCCAGCTAACGGATCCCAGGAGCGGGGTTGAGATTGTGCTGAGCAGCAATGAGTCTCCGGTAATGCTGCTTTCTAAATTCCAGATCAGCTCTCAGTCCGACAGGCCTTTCGGGAAAGTGATGTGACAAAACAGAAACCATGTGGCCGCCCCTCCAATCTAATGGGTTTGATGATGAACAGAGATGGCAGCTCTTTCCTTTGCTGATTTGGTGGCTCTGAAAAGAGCCCTTGTTACACTTGTTACTGAAGCTGGGTTTTAGGTGCGTTCCCCGCGGATGCGGCGGGCCAGCTGGATGTCTTTGGCCATGATGGACCGGGATCATTCTGGTGAATCTGCTCATTTTCCGGCAGAAGCATCAGTCGCTGTTTGAACTGTTTAAAGTCAGTGGTGTATTAGCAGCCAGAAAGTGAAGGGCAGTTCATTGCTCCCTGCAGCATTATCCGCCTCTTTCAGGAGAAAGGATCAGAAACCGCTCGTTTCTGTCAGTCCCCGAGAAGCCTGTGAGAAGCGGTTAATCGCTAATTTGTTCCTTTTACAGAGTGGAAGCTGATATTTGTCCCGTTTTAAATTGCTCAACCGGACCTTCCTCCCGCCGCTTACAGTTAACAGATTGACAAATGAAAACGATTCCTAAAATCGCGTCAGGATTTTGTGACGGTAAATACAGTAAAACAGAACATAAAATGAGAGGTTTTAAAATTGTTGCCTGAAAATTGAAATTTTCCATCACTTCAATTCCTTCCTGCTCTGGAATTGCCGGGCTTTTTCCAATTGGAAATTCTAAGCCAATGAGAACTTCTATTTACTTATATGTGATTCTCCTATTGGTTAAGAATTGGATTGAGAAGCGGGTGACCAATCAGAGACAGAGTCAAACTGTGGGGATTCCAGGCCCCCAGGAACTGAGCTGAAACTGTTCAGATTGACAAACCCTGGCAGTAGCTTCACACATTGGACACTTCACACTGAGTCATTCAAGGGCTGGTGTGAGAGAAGCTTCAGATCCTGTCATTACTCTCTGACTCATTATTCATCCAGATCCAAACAATTAGTAAATGTGAAGCAGTGAAGAGACTTTTCACTCTCACTGCAGAATGTGTCATCTGGGGAAATAAGGAACTATTATATTCGAAGATTCCAGGTACATTCCTCCCTGAACAAATCCATTCCTAACATTCCCGATCACAGCCTATCCCAGCTCCTGTTGTCACCCGACTCCAGCTGAATTGGAGAAACTCATGTGTTGGGGTTTGAGTTGTGAGGTGGGGTTTCTCCGCCAGTGTTACTGTCTTACAGACTCTCCCCCTGAATTTGTGAACTGAGACTGCACCGAACACATCCCCAGTTAGGGTGAGGGCCGGATATCCCTCTGTTTTATTACAGAGAGTGGGGAAAGGGCTGGGTGGAGGGGAGTCACCAGGGATCCTGGATTTACTCCAAATCATTTCCATGTGGAATCTGCAGGCGGGGCCTGGACAGGGATCATTTGATCAGGGGATCAGCTCTTTCCTGAGAGATGTGGGTGGCTCTGAGAAGAGGCTTTGTGTTCAGATGTTTACAAGTTTCCCGCGCTTTCACTTCTTTCCAGACCCTGCTTTCTGAGACTTCGCTGCTTTCGGCTTGACCTTGCTCTTCCATGTCTGCACTTTCTTCAGCGCCTTTCCGCCCGCCGCACTCTTGACTTTTTTGACCTTCTTCGCAGGAGACTTTTTCTGAAGCACTGCTTTCTTCACCGCCTTATTTGGCGTTGCCGCCGCCTTGCTGCTCGTTTTCTTGGCTGTTACTTTCTTTGTTGTCACTTTCTTGTCTGCTGGTTTCTTCACTAAAGATTTCTTGTCTGCTGGTTTCTTCACTGAAGATTTCTTGTCTGCTGGTTTCTTCACTAAAGATTTCTTGGCTGCTGGTTTCTTCACCTTCTTTCCCACTTTTCCCTGGGTTTTCCTTCTTGCTGATTTTGAAGGAGCCGGAGTCGCCCTGTCCCTTGCTCTGCACCAGGGAGCCTTTGTTCACATTCCTCTTGATACTTTGCTTGATCTGGGTCCTGATCTTCTCCTGAGCGGTGGCAGACCTGCAAGGAATCAACTACCAGCTAGCGTATAAAGCGAGACCAAGGCTCAGGGCCTTCAGTTACCTGGAGGGGAGTCGGAGAGGCAGCGGATCCTGTGAGGAACCACAATCCAGGAAGGATGAGAAGGTCATTGTCAGGGTACAGAGGAGATTAAGTTAAAGATTTACCAGTTTATAAGCAAGCGCAGAGCCAAGGAACGGTGCTGGGGCAGATCAAATAATAGGAAGCTGTGATCAGTTGGAAGGCAAGAGTGATTAAATGACAGAAGAGATGATGGTGCAAGGCAAAAGTTAGGGAAAGAATAAGTAACATTTTATCAGCACAGATACCAGGAGTGGGGTTTGAACCCACGCAGACACATGTCTACTGGATCTTAAGTCCAACGCCTTAACCACTCGGCCATCCTGGTACGTTAACCCACCACTGAAAATGAAATTTAATGTGATCCGGGTGCCATCTGGCCTTTTCCAATATAAAGTTATGACTCCTCTCCCATGCTAAATTGGACTCTTCATTATTTATGAACCTCAATCGGATCACCCCTCAGTCTAGGTTTCTCTAAGGTGTAGGGTCCCAACTCTTTTAGTCTAACTTGATAACCAAGATGTCTTATACTGGGAATTCGTCGAATGTCTCTCCTCTGTACCCTTTCCAAAGCCTCAATATCACCCATCATGTGAGGAGACCAAGACTGGATACAATATTCCAAGTGAGTCCTGACCAAGGTTTCATAAAAGGACAAATTCGGGACATCTCAGATACTGAAGGAGTCCGTGTCCAGAAGCAGCAAGACCTGGACAACATTCAGACTTGGGCTGCTAAGTGGCAAGTAACATTCACACCACATAAGTACCAGGCAATGACCATCTCCAACAAGAGAGAATGTAACCATCTCCCTTTGACGATCAACAGCATTACCATCGCTGAATCCCCCCACCATCAACATCCTGGGGGTTACCATTGACAAAAGCTTAACTGGACCATTCATATACATACTCTGGCTACAAGAGTAAATCAGATAGTGGGAATTCTGTGATGAGTAACTCAGCTCAAGGCACGTGGTGAAATGCTCATTAGGAGAGCTGGAGAAATGGACTGGTCAGGTGGGCAGAAAAGTGGCAAATGGAACTCAACTTGGAGAAGTGTGAGGTGATGCCTTTGGTGAGGTCAAACACAGCAAAGGAATACACAATTAATGGGTGAATGCTGAGAGGTGTAGAGGAAGTGAGGGACCTTGAAGTGAATGTCCACAAATCCCTGAAAGTAGCAGGACAGGTTGATAAGTTGGTTGAGAAGGCTTATGGAATCCTTTCCTTTATTAGCCGATGTATAGAATATAAGAGCAGGGAGGTTATGCTGGAACTGTATCAATCATTAGTTAGGCCACAACTTGAGTTCTGTGTGCAGTTCTGGTCACCTCATTCCAGAAAGGATGTAATTGCACTAGAGAGGTTACAGAGGAGATTTACGAGGATGTTGCCAGGACTGGAAAAATGCAGCTATGAGGAAAGATTGGATAGACTGGGGTTGTTCTCCTTGGAATAGAAGAGGCTGAGGGGAGATTTGATTGAAATGTACAAAATTGTGAGGGGTCTGGATAGAATGGATGGGAAGGGTCTATTTACCTTAGTAGGGAGGTCAGTGACTAGGGGGCATAGATTTAAAGTGATGTGTTGAACAATTAGAGGGGAGATGAGGAAAGGTTTTTTTCACCCAGAGGGCTGTGGGAGTCTGGAACTCACTGCCTGTAAGGGTAGCTGAGGCAGAAACCCTCCACTCATTTAAAAGGAGTCTGGATGTGCACCTCAAGTACCTGAACCTGCAGGGCTACGGTTCAAATGCTGGACAATGGGATTCAGCTGGGTGGCTCGTTTTTTGGCCTGCCTGTGCTGTAAACTTTCTATGTTCTATGATTCTATGCAGACACAATGGGCCGAATGGCCTCCTTCTGCACTGCAATAATTTTGTGATTTTTGACTCTCCAAAACTTGTCAACCATCTACAAGGCACAAACCAGGATGAGTGCAGCACCAACAATACTCTAGAAACTCGACACTGTTCAGGACAAAGCAGCCACCTTGATTGTCACCCCATTCACCACCTTAAACATTCACTCCCTTCATCACTGACACACAGTGGCAGTAGTGTGTACCATCTACCAGATGCACTGCTGCAACTCACCAAGGCTCCGCAGACAGCACCTTCCAAACCGAAGACCTCCACCACCTTGAAGGACAAGGGCTGCAGATGCATGGAAACACCACCATGTGCAAGCTCCCCTCCAAGTCACACACCATCTGATCTGCAAATATATCGCTGTTCATTCACTGATGTTGGGTCAAAATCCTGGATCTCCCTTCCTAACAGCACTGTGGGTGTACCCACACCACATGGAGTGCAGCAATTCAAGATGGGAGCTCACCGCCACCTTGTCAAGGACAATTAGGGATGGGGAACAAATTCTGGCCTTGCCCGTGTCGCTCACATCCCATGAAAGAATATGCCTCATTTTATACTCAATTGTCCTCTGAATGCAGCCCAACCCTCTATTTGCTCCAACTATCACTTCACAGCATTGCTGCTGTACCTTTCGAGATCTGTGCACTAGAACATCCAGATCTCTGCTCAAAATTATTTTCTTTCTCCACCTGCTTTAATGTTTTTCCCTGAAGGGTGTATGAATGTTGAGCATTCGCCCAGTCCACATGAATAACACTGCACTTACCCAAATTAAACATCATTTACCAGTCATGAACCCAATCTCCCAACACATTAAGATCAGCCTGAAACAGTCGAGCATCGTCTACAGTCTAAACACTCGCACAGATCTTCAAATCATCTGTAAATTTACAGATGGTGCGCCCTGCACCTACATCCAGATCATTAATAAAAATAGTAAAGAGCAACAGACCCAACACCGATCCCTGTGGGACACCACTGGTAACTGGTCTCCAAACAGATCCAGATCCATCTGTAACTACTTTCTGCCTACATCTGCCAGTCAGTTCCCAATCCAGATCAATATATTACCACTGATAAAAGGGACTTTAATCTTATAGAGAAGCGTCTTGTGTGAAACCTTATCAAAATCTTTTGGCTGAGATCTGCTAATTGAACACAGGCCGGGGATGAGGCCTAGGCCTGTCCTGCTTTGTGTGTGGGTCTCAGGACCACACAAGGTGAGATCAGCTCACTGAGCACAGGCCCATCCTGCTCTATATGGTGCTCAGTACCTCACCAAATGAGAATAACTAACACAACACAGGCCATGGAGTCTCGGCCCATCCTTCCCCGATTGCGGTTCAGTGCCAACCAGGTCAGATCAGCTAATTCAGCACAGGCCGGAGATGGAAGCTGGACCTTTCCTGCTCTTGGGACTCCGTACCATACCAGGTGCGATGAAGTAAAATACCACAGGCCGTGGATGGAGCCTGAGATTTCCCTGTTCTGTGTGGGGCTCTGTGCAACAACGTGTGAGAAGAACTATCATCCCTCAGGCTGAGGAAGGAGCCTGGGCCCATTCTGTTCTGTGTGGCTCCTACCACACTGAGTGGGATCAGCTAACTCAACACAGGCCATGAATACAACCAGGCCCTTTCCTGCTCCGTGTGGCTCAGTATCACACCAGGTGGCATCAGCTAACACAGCAAAGGCTGGGGCTGGAGCCTGGGCCCGTCCTGCTCTGTGGGCTCAGTAACAACCCGTAAGATGAACTTTTTTCAAAAGACTTCAGTGTATTTATCTCTGTCCAACACTGTGAGGCAGCTTTCTGTGTTTATAAAGAGTGTAATTTATTGACTGGTCTCTTGGATCAAACAGGGTAACAGACAGAGGTCTGTGTGCAGAGGGTTTGGGGGTGAGCTCTGATTCCTAACCCTTTCTGGACTGTGAGGAATAAAGAATGAATGAGAGAGAGAGAATGTGGGAGAAGGGATGATGGAAGAATTTGTCCGTGAACCTGATTAAAAGTGTCTCAAACGCAAGATAATATTAAGATATCGAGCAGAACATTAACATAATCTGAGTTCCGCGATCTGCTCGGCTCCCATTCCGCTGAAGTGAGGAATGAACGGGTGGGGAAATTCCACCTGGAGTTATATTTGTCTCCAATGAAGATGAGTTCACAGTGAGGATGGAATAGCTCAGTTGGGAGAACACTGGATTGAAGAACCAGGATACAATCCCTGGTTTCATCAGTTTTAATTTGGTGTCTCCATCAGTTTAAGTAGAGGGAATCAGAGGGGAGATTTTCCACTCTTGACCCCATGGGCTGAATTTTAAACTAACGGTGCGGCTCTCGGCAGAGGCACCGGAAGCGGGTGTCATCACCACACGAGTGAAATGTGGCCGGCCGACCCCGATCACGGAGCAGCCGACCAATTAATGAAGGGGAGGCGTGGGGCCCATGTAAACAAGGACCAGAGGTAGGGAACGAGGCACCGATGGCACCGACATCTGACACAACGGCAGGTGCTGGCACCATATTGAAAGGACTGCCAGACCTGCATTCACTGCTGCCTGGTTTAAAGGAGTGTCTTCCTGAGAGCCCTCTACTGCCCCAGGACCTGTTCTGCTGCCTCTGCTGCCCCAGGACCTGTTCTGCTGCATCTGCTGCCCCAGGACCTGTTCTGCTGCATCTGCTGCCCCAGGACCTGTTCTGCTGCCTCTGCTGCCCAGGACCCGTTCTGCTGTCACTGATGCCCCAGGACCCGTTCTGCTGTCTCTGCTGCCTGATAGGTAAGGAGCTGAAGGCGAGCCTACAGTGACCATGGTCCAATGGTTTGGTGATGCCTTCCTGCAGGTTCGCCTCCAGGTGACAACAGATAGGTGGAAGATCCTCTTCCCCAGGGATGGGAGGTGGAGACCTGTCCACCTGACCAAGCAAAGCTGCTTTGAGATAGTAGGTGAAGTCAGCAGCCGTGGGGTCACCCCCAAGACATGGATCCAGTGCAAGAAGTGGGTCAATGACCGGATCCGGGCTGCTCAGGCGCAAACTCAAAACACTTTGGACCCTTTGGACATTGCGCATGGCAGAGTGAGAGGGAGTGTTTGGTGGAAAGGGAGTGACCAACCAGTCATGTGTATTGGGGAAGGGCAGCAGGACACGCTGCCTGAGGCTTGGCTGCATCTCGGTGGGAGGTGCACGTCAGTCATTGTCTAAACTCACACAGTCCCTCGAGAGGGGCCACATGCAGGAGGAATATGTGTGTCCACATCATGGACTGTTGGATTATCACCATCAGAGATGTTGGGCTTGTCCCCGCCGGGAGACTAACTTTGTTGATCATAGTGGCTGCAGGAGAAGACAGCCCACAATCGGAAAGAGCGTGTCAAGACTGGCAGTGGATGCCTTATCTCCATGTCGTCATCCCGATGGAGGAGGAGGCCATGGAACAGGCCGGGCAGCAAAGCAGCTGCTCCATAGCTGATGGAGAGACAGGGACACCTACCTAAGAGAGTGAGTGAACATCTCCTGGGGCACAAGGGTGCATCTGCTGCAAAGGAGCCACACTGCTCATCTGTTCACCACTGCATCAATGGAGCTGCACAGTAGGGGTGGTTGGAATGTCGCGATGGGCAGACTCTAACCCTTCAATGTCCCTGTTTTCACATGCAGGCTAGGATGAACGACAAGAGCGAAGAGCTGGAGAGACTGGGGGACAGCCAGACACCTCTGAGGAGGAGGAGGGAGCCTCAGAGGGTGCAGCGTCACATCATTCCCCTGCAGCCTCCACCAGCACAGAAACCCTCACTCGGTGGGTATCCACTCGCTGTTAGATTTGGGCACACAAGCTGGTGAGCACGTCACAGACAGGCCCGGGCAGCTGACGGAGGCTGTGACAGCCGAGGCCACTGGCAGTTGGAAGTCTGTGGGAGGCCAGGCCCATGCTGAGTCCCAGGCTGATGACGTGCCTCTGGTGTCACCAGCAACACGGGAAATGCTGCAGCTGCAGCAAGAGGTCAGGCAACATCTGTCAGAGTTGCCGGAGGTTATATGTACCCAAGTTCGGATGATGGAGGAGTCCATCCAGGCCTTGCATGCTGCACTGTCTCTGATGGGGGTGTGTCTGGCTTCCTTCCTTGAGAGATTGGTGACTCTGATGGAGAGCCAGATCCAGCCGACCAATCAGTGGCTGCCGGAGATGTGTGCAGACCTGCACTCCATCGCTTTGTCCATGAGCTCCATCCAGCGGTGACAAGGCGAGAGGGGGGACGAGGCACCTGAACTCTTCACCAGGTCCACATCCCTCTCAGGTCAGTAGCGAGGTACAAGTGTGTCTTATAAGGGGGAGGAGCAGCTGGCTGCTACATCTGGGGTCTCCTCTCAGGGTGCTCCTGGTGTGGACAGTAGCTCCAAAGCCACTCTGCGAGTGACACAAGTGATGCCAGTGCCTGCCTCCATCACCCTCGATGACAGAGGGGGGGTCCCTGTACCTGTGCAGGAGGCCCTCAGTGTGCCGGGGCCCTCCAGGCCTCAGGCAGCAAGAGGACGGCCACCAATGTCATCCCAAGCCATGGGGCAGCAAGGTCAGCAGCCTGTCTCCACCTCAGCTGACAGAGCAGGGGGAGCACCACGTAGGAGCATGCGGAAAAGATTTCAGAAGAGCACCTAGATTCACTTGGGTTCATGGTGAATGTGCATTCCAGATGGATAGGGTTGCATTTGATGTCACACGGAAGAAAGAAATGATGTTCTCTCACTATGTCTCCTTCCTATTGTTGATGCCCTTTGGGACTTCATTTAAACCCTTCCTCCCAAGGGGCTGGAAGTGAGGGACCAAGCCCTGAGTTCACAAAGCTTCGGTCTTGTCACTGTGCGATGTGTACCTGGATGCTGCAGTGCAGAAGGAAGCACGTGACAACAGGGCTGCTTAAAGCTAAGACTTTATTGCTGTGGTTCCAGAAGGTGGTAAGCCTCAAAGGAAACTTGAATGTATAATGGTGTCTCATGTCTCCCTTGTGTGTATCTCATTGCCCCTTTCCTGCTGTGCCTGAGGTTCTTCATCAGGCACTGCTTGGGCAGCATCCTCCTCCACATCCTCATCATCAGAGGAGACATCACACTCCACGATATCCTCACTTGTCAACACCTCACCCCTCTGTAATGCCAGATTGTGCTGTGCACAGCAAACCACCACGATATGTGAGACCCTCGCCGGGACATACTGAAGGGCTCCACTGGATCGATCTAGGCACCTGAATCTCATCTTCAGGAGACCAATGGCCTCCTTGATGGTCGCTCGGGTTGACCCGCAGCAGGTGTTGTACCTCTCCTCTGCATCCGTGCGTGGGTTCTTCACAGACGTCAGTAGTCATGTCCTCAGTGGGTAGCCCTTCTCTCCAAGGATCCATCTCTGAAAGCGGATGGGGCCGCGGAAAGGTTCTGGCACCTGGGAGTGCCTTGGTATGCAGGCGTTGTGGCTGCTTCCCGGGATTTGTGCACACACCTATGGGATCCATTTGCAGTGGTTGCAGACCAATTGCACACTGAGCAAGTGGAATCCCTTCCTGTTGAAGGCTGCTGGCTGGTCTGCAGGAGCCTTGATGGTCACATGGGGTGACACCCTACACCTGGGGGAATCCAGTGATGGCCCCGAATCCTATAGTCCTCTCAGCTTGACTGTTTGGATCGCTGTGCACATAGTCACCGGCCCTCCTGAACAGGACATTGGTGACCTCCTTGATGCACTGATTCACCAAAGACTGTGAGATTCCACACATATCTCCAGTGGATCCCTGCAATGATCTGCTGGTGCAGAAGTTCAGTGGCACAGTGACCTTCAGTGACACTGGTATCAGGTGCCCACCAAGTCCCATGGGGCACAGCTGCATCATGGCAGAGAGATCAGTGACGACCTCCGTGCAGAGGCGCAGTCTGTGGAGACACTGTCACTCGGACATCTGCAGGTAGTTGAACCTCAGCTGACGTGTTCCTCTGCCTCCTTCTCCAGCCTCCTGTTCGAGGCTGGCCTTCCTGTGGGCCCCCAAGCTGCTGTGGTGCCCCTGCTGGTGCCTGCGCCTCCCTCCCTTCCTCTCTATTCCTCCTCCTCCTCAATGTGAGCCTTGAATGAGGTCCATGACAGGTTGCCCCTCCCTGAGTGCAAGGCCTTCACAGTAAACAACACCCAGCCACATTTACCTCACTTGTCACCCTCAATGAGGTGGCACTGCCCCAAAGGTACCCTGGTGTGGCTCCCCCTGCAGAGCTGGCACATTGGCCCCCACTCCTGACAGTGTTTCCCGATGCCCTTTCCCCCTCCACCCTTAATGCCAAGTTACGCTGCCTCACCCGATTGCTTCCCAGTGAAGCCAACACTCAGCTCCCACCTCCCAGTCACCTCCTTTAACCAGGCGAGGCTCTGAAGCCCCGTGGTTCCCGTGCACAATTAGTTCAATTGGATCCAGTGAATAAAATTGCTGACAATTGGACTCATAAATACTTTAAATGCCTTCTTGCCGAGTGGATGTGCGAAGTCTGCCCTCCATGTCAGCCGCCGACAGAAAAATCCGGTCCGACGTCTTCCATCCCTATTTTATACACCCCCCCCCCTCCCCCTTCCCAGCCTCCATTCCCGTCTCCAACGGTCCCTTAAAATTCTGGCCCATATCTCTAAGACTAATGGGAGTGAAACTACATCTGCTCCTTAGCCTGAACAGGGAGAGCTGCTCTCTCTGTGTTCAAAGTGAATGAATCTGCTCTTTACCTTGTCTTACTGGAACGTTCACTGTCTGGAAATGTCTGTTTGAAAATGTTTTCCTGTTATATTAATGGAGCAGAGGTGAGTTGCTGTTCAACAGAGAGGTTTGGAAGTGGGTGAAGGGGTGGAGTGATGGTGTGAGTGAGAGGTGCAGTGAGTTGGCCATTCTCAATAGAGTGTCAGGAATGAAGGTCAGAGGAACAGACCAGGCAGGAAACACATAAAGAGCGAGGAGAAGCTGGTGTGAAAAACAGAGATTAAACAACAGGCTTGTTCAGTTGGTTTGGGTCTGGTGTTCAGAATACCCGGAATCTGGGTTCACTTCCCTTCCAACTCAGCGAATTGTATCAACATTATGTTCATAAAACCATAGAATGATACCCAAAGAAGGAGACCATTTGGTCCATTGTGTCAGTGCTGTCTCTTTGGTTATGTTATCCAATTAGAACTGCTGCTCAGCTTTTTCCTGTAATCTGTGCATTTTTCCTTCCAGTATTTATCCCAATTGCTTTTCAAAGTTACGACTGAATCTGCTTTCAAGTCCTGATCAGACAGTGCATTCCAGATCACAACACATCACTGTATAAAAAATCATTCCTCATTTCGCCTCTGGTTCTTTTCTCAATTACCTGATAAATACATCCTCTGGTTACTGACCCTTTTGCCACTGGAAACAATTTCTCCTTATTTAACTTATTGAAAACCTTCTTGATGATGTCACATACTAGACTGCCAGTAATACTGAAGCCCATGGAAGAAAAGAGACAATGACAGCATGCATATGAAGTTTGCAGACTGATAGGAACATGGAAGCAGGAGTAGGCCATTCAGCCCATCGAGACCACCCCACCATTCAATATGATGATGACTGATCATCCACTTCAATGCCTTTTTCCCACACTATCTCCATATCCCTTATGTCATTTGTATTTAGAAATCTGTCAATCTCTGCTTTAAACATACTCAATGACTGAGCTTCCACAGCTCTCTGGTGTAGAGAATTCCAAAGATTCACAACCCTCTGAGTAAAGAAATTTCTCCTCGTCTCTGTCCTCAGTGGCTTTCCCCTTATGTTGAAATTGTGTCCCCTGGTTCTAGATTCCTCAACCGGAGGAAAAACTTCATCTACCCTGTCTATCCCTTTAAATATTTTGTAAGTTTCAATGAGATCACCTCTCATTCTTTGAAACTCTAGAGAATACAGTCCCAGTTTCTCCAATCTCTCTTCATAGGACAGTCCTGCCATCCCGGGAACAGGTCTGGTGAACCTTCATTGCACTCCCTCGATGGCAATGATATCCTTCCTCAGGTAAGGGGACCAAAACTGCACACAGTATTCCAAAGTGCAGTCCAACCAAGGTTATATACAATTGAAGCAAGATTTCACTACTCCTGTACTCAAATCGTCTTGTGATAGAGGCGAACATATCATTCGTCTTCTGAATTGCTTGCTGCACCTGCATGTTAGCTTTCAGTCGCTTATTGACAAGGACACCCAGGCCCCTTTGTACATTCACACTCTTACCATTTAACAAATAATCTGCACATCTGTTTCTCCTACCAAAGTGGATAACCTCACATTTTTACACTTTATATTCCATGTGCCACTTTCTTGTCCACTCACTAAGTCTGTCCAAATCCCCTTGAAGCTGCTTTGCATCTTTCTCACAACACACTTTCCCACCTACTTTTGTGTCATCTGCGAACTTGGAAATACGACATTTGGTTCCCACCTCCGAATCATTGATATATATTGTGAACAGCTGGGTCACAGTGTGGTGGTGAACAGTTGTATTTCTGTCTGGAGGAAGGTTTACAGTGGGTTCCCCATGGTTCCTCATAACTTCAGTTATGTGCAGAGACTGGAAAAGCTGGGGTTGTTCTCCTTGGAGCAGAGCAAGTTCAGAACAACTTTGACAGAGTTAGAATCAAGGAATCAAATGGTTACAGTACAGAAGGAGACCATTCAGTCCATCATGTCCATGACAGCTCTTTGCAAGAGCAAATCAGCTAATTCCACTCCTCTGCCCTTTCATTGCAACACTGCAAATTTTCTCTATTCAGGTGTTTATCCAATTCCCTTTTGAAAGCCACGATTGAATCTGCCTCCAGCACACTCTCAGGCAGTGTATTCCAGATCCGAACCACTCACTCTGTCCCACACCCCTGGTACCATTGCAGAAAATCTCTTCTGTTCATTTCATCCCTCATAAATAATTGAAATGAAATGTTTATTAGGAAATGCACAATATAAAAAAGAGAGAGAAATAAATGCTGAGAAAAATAGAAGTCAATGTTTGGAAGGTAAAAAGAGCAAAAGATGCAACTTTTATTCTGGTTGAGTGAGAGGAATATATCACACTCTGGGGCTTTTTAAGAGGATTTACTGATAAACCTGGGATTTGAGAGGAAGCTGGTTCATGGTTTACAGAAAAAATTCAGTCCCTGGAGTGGAGCAAACAGCTGCACCGTCCAATAACAGACAGGATGGGGACACTGTCTCAGGCCTGGTGAGCTCAGTCGATGAAAGCATGAAACTCTGAATCTCAAGTTTTTGAGTTTGAGCCCACGGTGGGTGTCTTTTATTTCCTTTTTAGGCTGATTTTACAGCCATTCTCCAGCTCTGAATTCCTCGGCAGAGAGTTCAAGGAGTGTTTGAAATGAGATTCAACAGCAGTATGAGAAAGTCTCTCCTTGATTCAGGACTCTTACCTCTCTGCAGCATCTCGCTGCTGAAGATTGAACTTTATCTCATTTCATTCTCAGCTCATGGTCAGTGTGGATCAGTGAGACTTCTGGCTGTCTCCCACTTCACAATCCATCAGTGCTGAGAAATCAATGGGGAATATTACTCACATGTTACAATGTTTTATAAATACTTGAATGTATTTCACACTGTGTCTAACAGTGTGAATCTCCCCTGGTATATCAGCTCACCAATACTTCAACAGAACATTCACATAATGTGAGCTCTGAGATCTGTTCAGATCCCATTCCCAAGACCTGGAAAGTGGGATTGGGCTGGATCGCTCTTTTTCAGCTGGCACAGACACGATTGCTAAATTGTCTCAGTCTGTGCCATAAATTTTCTCCATTTTCTATGTTCTATGAAGTGAGGTGTGATTGGGAGGGGCAATTCCACCAGGGTTATATTTTATACCAAAACAATGACACAAGGGATACTTCACTTTTTTATTCATTCATTCATGCGATGTGGGCATCGCTGGCTAGGCCAGCATTTATTGCCCATGAGAAGGTGGTGGTTAGCTGCCTTCTTGAACCATTGCAGTCCATGTGGGGTAGGTACACCCACAGTGCTGTGAGAAAGGGAGTTCCAGGATTTTGACCCAGCGACAGTGAAGGAACGGCGATATAGTTCCAAGTCAGGATGGTGTGTGGCTTGGTGGGGAACTTGCATGTGGTGGTATCCCCTGTATTTGCTGCCCTTGCCCTTCTAGGTGGTAAAGGTCACTGGTTTGGAAGGTGCTGTCTAAGGAGTTGTGGTGCATTGCTGCAGTGGATTTTGTAGACGGTACACACTCTGCAACTGTGTTCCGATGGTGGAGGGAGTGAATGTTTGCAGATGGGGTGCCAATCAAGCGGGCTGCTTTGTCCTGGCGGTGTTGAGATTCTTGAGTTGGAATTGCACCCATCCAGGCAAGTGGAGAATATTCCATCACACTCTTGACTTGTGCCTTGTGGATGGTGGACATGCTTTGGGGAGTCAGGAGTCATGGATGAGTGAGAGGAATATATCACACTTTGGGGCTTTTGTAAGAGGATTTATTCATAAACCTGGGATTTGAGAGGAAGCTGCTTCATGGTTTACAGAACAAATTCAGCCCCTGGGGTGGAGCCAACAGGTGTACTGTAATTACTCACCTCAGGATTCCAAGCCTCTGACCTGCTCTTCTTGTCACGTTATTTGTATGGCTACCCATGGTAACCTCCATGATGTTGATGGTGGGGGATTCAGTGATTGTAATGCTATTGAATGTCAAGGGGAGATGGTTAGATTCTCTCTTGTTGGAGATGGTCATTGCCTGGCACTTGTGTGGTGCGAATGTTACTTGCCACTTATCATCCCAAGCCTGTGAGACTGAAATAGCTCAGTTGGGAGTGTGTTAGACTGAAGATCCCTGGTTCAATCTGGGGTTTTGGCAGTTCTCCTTTATTCTGCATCACCCTTTGGTTTTGACTCTTGAGCTGCACAATTTACACTGAAATTATTTACCCAACTCTGAAGGTTGGATTGGAATAGAGAGATATCAAGGATGGGAAACATTTACATTGTCTGATTTAGCTTATTGTCTATCTCCCTGTGTCCTTTTCCCCAGTTTTTGAATCTTTCGGGGCCGGGTGAACATTTGATTTGCTGCATTTGCCCCAAACTGAAGCCTTTTCCACATCTCTGGGTGGTCAGACTCGCTCTGTCTGTTTTTGTTGCTCGTGACCATTAACGAGAACAGGCCACGAGTTCAACGTTTATCAGCAAACGGAAGATAATTGGAAAGAATTCTGTGTTACTCCAGATCAGTGACAAAGATACAATGGATGTTATTCAAAATAAATTCCCTTTGACATTTTATGTAAACTTGTTTGCATCCAAAAGTTGGATTTTAAGTGTAACAAAAATGTGTCAAATTATTGACTGACCATGTGACAGCGCACATGGGGATCAAATCCACAGCCTTGTTGTTACCAACACTGCGTCCTAACCAACTGAACTAAGCGGCCTATAGACAGAGCCAGGTATGGGTTTGAGCTGCACGCTGGGCGGTTTGTGTTTTATTTCTCACACTGGGTGACAGAGCGATTGTACAAACAATGGACACATCACATCCCTGAAACATTGTTCTGATATAAAACAGTGTGAAATAAGAACTGAGCATGGAAATGGAACGGAACCAGAAATCAGGACTTTAATCTATTAAAGTTGATCTTGAAATTCAACCATTCACTGAACATTCCAATCGATCGAACTCTCTTCTGATATAAAATCCAGGAACTTGAGCTGCTGTAAAACACAACTGAGCCTGACGTGATTTGAACACGCAACCTTCTGATCTGGAGTCAGACGCGCTACCGTTGTGCCACAAGCTCACAGATAAAGCAAAGTGTTCCATTCCTGACAGATTTACTTCTTGTTTAGATTCAGTGATTGAAATTAATTCAATCCTCATCTGACCTCCACACTGTGAAGGCCTGCAATCCGACCTGAACCCGACGACCTGTGTCGGGTTCGGGTCATGTCGGGTCGCTCTTCCGGTTCTGGCTTTCGGGCTCGGGTCAGGTTGGGTCAGGTTCAGGTCAGGCTGGGTCCAGGTTGGTCTGAGTCCGTGTCGGACACACACAGTAAGAATTACATTTAACTTTGCTGGGAAGTTGAGTTTAATAAGTGTCAAAAGTTGAAAAGCCAACCAAAGCCGGGAGTCCGGGTCATTAAGGAGGGAAACTCTGAGTCTGCGCAGTGAGCAAGTGAGCATCTCTATGACGTCATTGCGCTCAAGCTGCAGCTTCCTGCAGATACGGAATCGGGAGGTAGATAAAGTGAACATTCCGGTGGTCGGGTAAGGCTCGGGTTAGTTTGGGCGTGGGAATAAATGGAGATACTCGGGCCGGGTCAGGCTCGGGTCCAATGTGGTTCTGTCAGGTTCGTGTCGGGTTTTTTTTCCTGACCTGAGCAGGCCTTTACTGCTCTGTCAGTTCAGTGCCTTATTTAAACTATTACTTGGAGTTCTGTTTTACAGGGTCACGGCTGTTTAAGTGTTTCCCAGACCCACTACTCTGATTAATCAGACATTTTACTGCTAACTGCTGCTGCAATTGAAATGTAAAAAAGAATTTCCAGTGACCTGCAACCAATGGACAAATACATTTCAGAAAGATAAAGTTCATTCGCCAATCCACAAATGTGTCTTTCTGCTTATATTTATAAACAACTCCTTCTTTCCACTATGGGAACTATACAATCACGACAGTTATTTGAAAGTTAGTATGAGATGTTCCAGTTCATCAGTTTTAAAACTGCAGCAGGTATTTTCCAGAAAACTTCTCTGTTGGAACCTCAGTCCCATTTAGATTGAAAGTGGACAATTAATGTATTCACTTGTTCATTGTGGACAGGTGTCTGACTTCGAATAAATCTCATTAACTTTCAATGAGGTGGCAGTATTTCTGTGCTCCCATTTTACACAGTCTGTCCTGTTCATGCACCATGTTTTTATTCTCCTCTCCCATTCTCCACAGGATACAGATTACAAGAATCATCAATCTAACTGTTGAAAAGCATTGGAAGAATCTGGTCACACAGGTATTGAAACATTCATTTTCTGCCATTTTCCAAGTTGGTTGCTTTAAACACAGTACAATGTGTAATCATCTTGAAAAGAGATTCTCTTCAATATCCAATACAAACTGAATTACAAACCTGACAGACAAACACAGGAGAACAAGTGACGAGTGAACACAAACCTCATGGTGCTCATTTTCAGATTTATTGCAGTCATCCGACAAAACAAGTGAAAGAATATTCCAGTGAAATGATTTGGAAAGTAGGTGTGACTTTTGTTGGTGCCTTTCTTTGCTCTGTTGGTGAAACTTTCTTGCACCTGACTCCTGTTCATGTCTCTGTTTCCTCTATTGAATGAGGAAGGAGGTATTTGATCAGAAATCAACTGGATTGTGTACCTTTGAGAGGGGATTACTGCACCATCAGGGCTGGAAACAGGAGTGAGTGAAAGACAATGTGTGGAGTTTGATTTTGTACAGAGGGAGAGCAAATCTAACAGGACTGTGAGATATTGGCCTGGATTTTACAGCCCCAATAGCGGTGAACTCTGAGACTTTCACTGCTATTGAGGTCTGAACAGCAGTGCAACTGCTAGTACATGCACACACTAACACCAGCATCTGGAAGTTGTGGTGGTGAGAAATGTGCTTAGAAGGAGCCTCTGATCATAATCGCACCAGCCCACTCTTTAAAGTGACAGGGACCTGTAGTTCAGCAATTTGGGCTCATTGCCCACAATGTACCCTGATTTTTACATGGGTTGGATTAAAGCCGGTACCAACAGGCTCAGGGCTGCTCGGGAAGGACTTTTCTTTTGACACAACAGCTCCACTATTCCAGGAAGACTCCGGCAGCAGCAGTTGTCAACTTTCAGAGGGAGTTCAGACATTTTAAATGTTGTATTTTATTTCTTAATTGTATGTAACTTTTTAGCATAGCCTGATCAGAGTTCTTAAATTTACATCTGACTTTTTATTAACAAGATTGAAGTGACTTTTAAAAACTACATCTTATCCTTTAAAATCCTGCTTCCATGTAGATGACATTTTAAGATGACTTCAGAATAGCTTAGACTATCTTTCTAACAGGTACTGCAACAGCTGAAGACCTACTTTTCTGCAAAAGCTGGTGAATTACCTTCCGGGAGCGGAGAGGAGCGGAGCGGAGCAGACCTATATGGACCGATATGAGGAGAATGTTGAGAGCGGAGCCTATAAATCCAATCCGAGGATCGAGGCCCAGTCTCTTACCTTCCAGGAGTGGAGTGGAGATCTTCCAGTGTGCTGGAGTTTTGAAAAAAAAGAAGCCAACTGTGATGTCAGAGGAGAGCTGCAAGGTGATTGTTTGGTGAGTCACTGCTGTTAGTGTATTTAAATATCTTGAAGAAAAGGGCAAAGTTTTTTACTTGAAAAAAAACCTCTGCTGATAAGATGAGTACTACTAAAGTGTTTTTTTATTCAGTGTAGCTTATGAAGGACTTTAGATTGTAGTGGGTAGAACAAGGCCCCTAGTGTCATTAGTATTTTTTAATTAAGGGAGTAACCAATTAATCTAAGGGTAAGTCATGGCAGGAGAGCTCAGCCCCGTGATATGCTCCTCCTGCCTTATGTGGGGATTCAGGAACCCTCCCAGTCTCCATGACGACCATGTGTGCAGGAAGTGTATCCAGCTGCAGCTACTGGCTACTCGCATTATGGAGCTGGAACTGCGGGTGGTTTCACTGTGGAGCATCCACGAAGCTGAGGGTGTCATGGATAGCATGTTTAGTGAGGTGGTCGCACCGCAAGTAATGGATGCACAGGCAGAAAAGGGATGGGTGACCACCAGATGGAATAGTAGGAGCAGGCAGGTAGTGCAGGAGTCCCCTGTGGCCATCCCCCTCTCAAACAGATACACCGCTTTGGTTCCTGTTGGGGGGAAGACCTCCCAGGGGAAAAGAGCAACAGCGCGGTCCGTGCCACAACGGAGGGCTCTGCTGCACAGCAGGGGAGGAAAAGGGGTGGAAGAGCTATTGTGATAGGGGATTCTATCATAAGGGGTGCAGATAGGCGTTTCTGTGGCCGCAAACGAGACTCCAGGATGGTATGTTGCCTCCCTAATACTCGGGTCAAGGATGTTTCGGAGCAGCTGCCGGAAATTCTGAAAGGGGAGGGTGTGCAGCCAGAGATCGTGGTCCATATTGGTACGAACGACATAGGCAGGAAGAGAGAGGAGGTTCTGCAAAGTGAATATGGGGAGTTAGGCAAAAGGTTAAAGAGCAGGACCTCTAGGGTTGTAATCTCAGGATTACTCCCTGTGACACGTGCTAGTGCGGGTAGGAATAGGAGGATTCGGCAAATGAATGCATTGCTGAAGACTGGCGAAGGCGGGAGGGCTTCAGGTACTTGGATCATTGGGATCTCTTCTGGTGCAGAGGTGACCTGTACAAGAGGGACGGGTTGCATCTGAACTGGAAGGGGACCAATATCCTTGTAGGGAGATTTTATAGCAATACACTGGAGGGTTTAAACTAGTCTTGCAGCGGGGGTGGGATCCAAAGTAGTAGTCTCTCCGATGAGATAGTTGAGGCAAATGGAGAGGTTAAAGCAAGCAAGTCCAGTAGGCAGGCCAGGCAGGGGTAGGACAGGGAGCGTGGAAGGTCTGGTGGGCTAAACTGCATTTACTTTAATGCAAGTATCCTTACAGGTAAGGCAGATTAACTCAGAGCATGGATCGGTACATGGGATTGTGGTATTGTAGCTATTACGGAAACGTGGTTGAGAGATGGGCAGGACTGGCAGCTCAATGTTCCGCGGTACTGATCCTTCCGGCGTGACAGAGGTGGAGGTAAGAGAGGAGGGGGAGTTGCACTATTGATTAGGGAGGACATCACGGCAGTACTTAGAGAGGATATCCCGGGGTGAATGTCCAGTGAGGCCATACTGGTAGAACTTAGAAATAATAAAAGGGTGATCCCTTTGATGGGATTATACAATAGGCCCCCCAATAGTCAGAGGGAAGTGGAGGAGCATATATGTAGGGAAATCACAGATAGGTATAGGAATTATAGGGTTGTAATAGTAGGTGATTTTAACTTCCCTAATATTGACTGGGACTGCCTTAGTGCTAAGGGATCAGATGGGGAAGAATTTGTTAAGTGAGTCCAGGATAGTTTTCTGAAGCAGTACGTGGATGGCCCGACTAGAGAAGGGGCTACACTCGATCTCCTCTTAGGAAATGAGGATGGGCAGGTGGTTGATATGGCAGTGGGGGAGCACTTTGGGACCAGTGACCATAACTCTATTAGCTTCAAGATAGTTATGAAAAAGAATAGGACTGGTCCTCAGGTTGAAGTCCTAAATTGGGGGAAGGCTAATTTCCATGGCATCAGACAGGAACTCTCAAAAGTTGAATGGGAGAGGCTGTTTACAGGTAAAGGGACGTCTGGCAAGTGGGAGGCTTTTAAAAGTGAGATAGGAAGAGTTCAGGGCCAGCATGTTCCTGTTAGATGGAAGGGCAAGGCTGGCAAGTTTAGGGAACCTTGGTTGACGAGGGATATTGAGGGTCTGGTCAGGACAAAGAAGGAGGCATACGTCAGGTATAGGCAGCTGGGATCGAGCGAGTCCCTCGAGAAGTATAGGGGATATAGGAGTATACTTAAGAAGGAAATTAGGAGGGCGAAAAGGGGCCATGAGATTTCCCTGGCAGATAAGATAAAGGAGAATCCTAAAAGATTCTATAAGTGTATTAAGAGTAAAAGGGTAGCTAGGGAGAGTGTAGGTCCCCTTAAGGATCAGTGTGGCAATCTATGTGTGAAGCCACGCGAAATGGGCGAGGTCTTAAATTAATATTTCTCGTCTGTATTTACCGTGGAGAAGGTCATGGAAGCTAGTGAGTTCAAGGAAGGAACAGCGATATCCTGCAGCATATCAACATTACAAAGGAGGAGGTGTTGGAGGTTTTGAAGCGCATTAAGGTGGATAAATCCCCAGGGCCTGATCAGATGTATCCTAGGATGCTATGGGAAGCAAGGGAGGAGATTGCTGGGGCGCTGGCAGAGATTTTTGTATCATCGTTAGCCACGGGTGAGGTACCGGAAGACTGGAGGATAGCTAATTTGTTAATTAATAAATTAAATAACAAATCATGTCGCCTCTTTCTCTTCTAAACTCTGGCGGAGACAAGCCTAGCTTGTCCAATCTTTCCTCGTAAGACAGCCCACCCATTCCATGTATTAGTCTCGTAAACTTTCTCTGTACTACCTCCAATGCATTTACATCCTTCCGCAAATAAGGAGACCAGTACAGTACTCAGTACTGCAGAAGAGGTCTCACCAATGTCCTGCATAGGTGAAGCATAACCTCCCTACTCTTGTACTCAATTCCCATGGTGATAAATGATAACATTCGATTAGCTTTCCTAATTACGTGCTGGACCTGCATACTAACCTTTTGCAATTCATGCCCTCGGACACCCAGATCCCTCTGCATCTCAGAGCTCTGCAATCTCTCACCATTTAGATAATATGCTTTTTTATTCTTCCTGCCATAGTGGACAATTTCCGACTTTCCCACATTATACTCCATTTGCCAGGTCTTTGACCAATCACTTAACCTATTTATATCCCTTTGTAGCCCCCTTATGTCCTCTTCACAACCTACTTTCCTACCAATCTTTGTGATCAGCAAATTTAGCAACAATACCTTCGGTCCCTTCATCTAAGTCATTTATATAAATTGTAAAAAGTTGAGGCCCCAGCACAGATCCCTGTGGCACACCACTCGTTACTTTTTGCCAACCAGAAAATGACCCAATTATGCTGACTCTCTGTTTCCTGTCAGCTAGCCAATCTTCTATCCATGCCAATATGTTACCCCCGACACCATGAGCTTTTATTTTCTGCAATAACCTTTGATATGGCACCTTATCCTTCTGGAAATCAAAATACAATACATCCACTGGTTCCCCTTTATCCACAGCACATGTAACTCCCTCAAAGAACTCCAATAAATTGGTTAAACATGATTTCCCTTTCAAAAAACCATGTTGACTCTGCCTGATTACCTTAATTTTTTCTAAATGCCCTGCTATAACATCCTCTGTAATAGCTCCAAACATTTTCCCTCAGACAAATGTTAAGCTAACTGGCCTGTCGTTTCCTGCTTTCTGTCTCCCTCCCTTTTTGAATAAATGAGTTACATTCACTCTTTTCCAATCTAACGGAACCTTCTCGAATCTAGGGAATTTTGGAATATTAAAACCAGCGCATCAACTATCTCACTAGCCAATTCAGGACCTGGCGACTTGTCAACCCGCAGCTCCAACAATTTGTTTAGTACCACTTCCCTGGTGATTGTAATTTTCTTGAGTTCCTCCATCCCTTCAATTTCCTGATATACGGCTAATACTGGGATGTTATTTGTATACTCAATAGTGAAGACCGATGCAAAGTATCTGTTCAATTCATCTGCCATCTCTTAATTATCCATTATTAATTCCCCAGACACACTTTCTATTGGACCAACAGTCGCTTTGTTAACTCTTTTCTTTTTAAAATATCTATCGAAACTCTTACTAGTTGTCTTGAAATTTCTTGCGAGCTTTCTCTCATACTCTAATTTTACCTTCCTTATCAATCTTTTAGTCATTCTTTGCTGTTTTTTTATATTCTGTCCAATCTTCTGACCTGCCTCCCACCTTTGCACAATTATGGGCTTTTTCTTTAAGTTTGATAGTATCTTTAACTGTTTTCGTGAACCATGGATGGTGAGTCCCACCTTTGGAACTTTTCTTTCTCGTTGAAATGTATCTATTCTGTGTATTCTGAAATATCCCCTTAAATGTCTGCCACTGCATCTCTATTGACTTATCCCTTAACCTAATTTGCCAGTTCACTTTAGCTAGCTCTGCTTTCATGACCTTATAATTGCCCTTATTTAAATTTAAAATACTAGTCTGGGACCCACTCTCCTCTCCCTCAAACTGAATGTAAAATTCAATCATATTATAATCGCTACTACCTAGGGGCACCTTAACTATGAGGTCATTAATTAATCCTATCTCGTTGCACAATGCCAGGTCTAGTATAGCCTGCTCTCTGGTTGGCTCCAGAATGTATTGTTCCAAGAAATTATCCCCAAAACATTCTATGTATTCCTCATCTAGGCTACCTCTGCCCATCTGAATTTTCCAATCTATATGTAGATTAAAATCCCCCATAATTATCACAGTACCTTTCTGACAAGCTGCCATTATTTCTTCCTTTATATCCCATCCGACAGTGTGGTTAATGTTAGGTGGCCTGTACACCACTCCCACAAGTGACTTCTTGCCTTTATGATTTCTCATTTGTACTCAAACTGCTTCTGCATCCTGATCTCCAGAACTCAGGTCATCCCTCTCTATTACGCTAATACCATCATTAATTAACAGAGCTACCCCGCCACCTTTTCCTCGCTTCCTGTCCTTCCAAAATGCCATGTCACCTCCAATATTCTCAACCCAATCTATGTCGCCCTGCAGCCATGTCTCTGTAATGACTATCAGATCGTACTTATTTATTCTATTTGTGCTCCCAGTTCATCTGTTTTGTTTCAAATGCTCCATACATTCAGATACAGAGCATTTAGTTTTGTCCTTTTATTATTTTTGCAACCTCTAGCCTTATCTGTCGATTTACTCTTAGATTTGTACATTCTGTCCCTTCCTGTCACAGTCTGTTTATCATTTCCCATATTTATACCTTTCTCTCTTGCCTTGTCTCTCCTCCTTGATTCACCATATCTTCCCAAATTTGATCCCTTGCCCCCACTATTCAGTTTAAAACCGTCTCTACGTCCCTCGTTATGTGGCTCGCTGGAACACCGGCACCAGCACGGTTCAGGTGTAGACCGTCCCAACGGTACAGCCACCTCTTTCCCCAGTACTGGTGCCAATGCCCCACAAACCAGAACCCACTACTACCACACCAGTCTTTCAGCCGCACATTACTTTCTCTAATCTTATTTGTCCGATGCCAATTTGCACATGGCTCAGGTAATAATCCAGAGATGATTAACTTTGAGGTTCTGCTTCTTAATTTGGTGCCTAGTTCCTCATACTGACTTTGCAGAACCTCTATCCTTGTCCTGCCTATGTCTTTGGTACTGACATGGACCACGACGACTGGATCCTCCCCCTCCCATTGTATGTTTCGCTCCAGCCCTGAGCAGATGTCCTGAATCCTGGCACCGGCAGGCAACACAGCCGTCTGGACTCTTGCTTTTGCTGCAGAGAACAGAGTCAATCCACCTTACTATACTGTCCCCTACTACCACTACATTCCTTTTTTCTCCCTCTTTGAGCCACAAACACTTACTGCAGACGTGTTTGCCCTGGATCACACTGGCATCCAGGAACTCCCACATGCTGCAGCTGTGACACATCACCTATCCTGTCATCCTTAACGTGTTTCAATTAACTACTTAAATATTTTATTCAATTATTCATTTTATTGCATATTTTATTAAACTTACCACTAGTTTGTTTACTATTTTAAACGTTAGGACTAAAATGGTTCTTAATCACTTACCAGATGCGCATCAAGCAGGTCGGTTCTTCCAAACCAATCAACTACCTGCTTGCCTGTGATGTCACAGCTTACCAGATCCTCACCAAACAGCTCCTTCCACTGCACCGAAGAAAGAACCAAATCCTGTATCCTCACCCCAGCGGCTCTCTGTTTCCCTGCTCTCACTCTCCATTGTGACGTCACTCCTCGATTTTTTTTCCCCTGCTCTAACACGCTATCCATTGCGCCACAGAGCCTCACACATTTTTATTAACATCACTAAGGCCTTTGATATTGTCAGCAGAGACGGCCTCTTCAAACTGCAATGGAACATCGGCTGCCCTCCTGACCTCTTGGGCATCATCTCTTCTTTCCACGAGAACATGCACAGTTCCATCAGTTACAATGGAGCAACATCAGACGCTTTCAAGATCAGCAGTGGGGTAAAGCAGGGCTGCGCGCTGGCGCCAACTCTCTTAGGAACAGAGGAACAGAGGAGTCAGCTATTCAGCCCGTCGAGCCTGCTCTGTCATTCAATTCCATCATGGCTGATCACCTACCTCAAAGCACCTTTCCCATGCTATCCCCATATCCCTTGATGTCATGAGTATCAAGATTTCTATCAATTTCTGTCTTGAACATGCTCAATGATTGAGCTGCCACAGCCCTCTGGGGCACAGTATTCCAATGATTCACCACCGTCTGAGTGAAGAAATGCCACCCATCTCAGTTTTAAATGGCCTACTCCTTATTCTGAGACGATGTCCTTTGGTTTTAGACTCACCAACCAGGGCAAACATCCTGTCTACATCCACACTGTCACGCCCTGTAAGAATTTTGTCAGTTTCAATCAGATCACCTCTCATCCTTCGAAACTTTAAGGAATACAGGCCCAGTTTCCTCATTAGACAATCCCACCATCCCAGGGATTAGTCTGGTGACATAAAAACAAGAAATACTGGAACCACTCAGCAGGTCTGGCAGCATCTGTGAAAAGAGAAGCAGAGTTAACGTTTCAGGTCAGTGACCCATCTTCGGAACTGACATATATTAGAAAAGTCACAGGTTATAAGCAAGTGGGGTGGGGGTGGGGCAGGAGATAACAAAGGAGAAGGTGTAGATTGGACAAGGCCACATAGCTGACCAAAAGGTCATGCAGCAAAGGCAAACAATATGTTAATGGTGTGTTGAAAGACAAAGCATTCGTACAGATTAGGTGTTAATGGACTGAATATTGAACAGCAGGAAGTACAAACCTGAAAAAAAACAGTAGGTAAGCAAACTGAACAAACTGAGATGAAATGAAATAAATGCAAAAAAAAGATTAGTCTGTTGACCCTCTGTTTCACCCCCTCTCTGGCAAGTGTATCCTTCATAAGATGAGACTAAACTGTACACAATACTCCAGTGCGGATTCACCAAGGCTCCATACAATTGCAGCAAGACATCTTTACTCCTGTACTCATGACCCCTCGTGTGGGTACAACATACCATTTGCCTTCCTAATTGATTGCTGCACCTGCACAAGAGCTTTTAGTGTCTCAGGAACAAGGACACCCAGGTCCCTTTGGACATCGACACTTCCCAACCTCTCACCATTTAAGAAATACTCTGTCTTTCTGTTTATTCTACCAAAGTGAATAACTTCACACTTATTCACATTATATTCCATGTTCTTGCCCATTCACTTAGCCTCTCCAGGTCCCCTGGAAGCCTCTCTGCACCCTCCTCACAACTCACACTTCACCGAGCTTTGTGTCATCTGCAAACTTGGAAATATTACATTTAATCCCCACATCCAAATCATTTATATAGGTTGTTAACAGCTGTGGCTCCAACACTGATCCTTGCAGTACCCCAATAGTAACAGCCTGCCATCCTGAGAAGGACCCGTTATTCCCGCTCTCTTTTTTCGGTCTGTTAACCAATTCTCAATCCATATCAGTATATTATCCCCAAGCCTATGTGCTCTAATTTTGTTTACTCACCTCCTGTGTGGGACCTTACCAAAGGAAAATACAAATACCACATATCCACTGGTTCTCCTTTATCTGTTCTACAGGTAACATCCTCAAAAATCTCAACAGGTTTTTCAAACCTGTTTTCCTTTTCATAAATCTATGTTGACTCTGCTCAATCATGTCATCATTTTCGAACTGTCTAGTTATCACATCCTTTATAATTGGCATATTCTTCTCCATGCTGCTATTGTACACTTTCAATTACTCAGATATAGGTGTTCACCTGCACATCAGAGCTGACGACAAGCTGTTCAACTTGGCAAGACTGTGCGCCAAGACCAAAGTGGGTAAATTCCTAGTCTGTGAGTTGCTATCTGCTGATGATGCTGTGCTGACATCCCATAATGAAGTTCAGTCACAGCAGCTTGTAGATCGGTTCTCCCTGGCCTGCAAAGAGTTTGGACTGACAATCAGCATCAGGAAGATGAAAGTTACGGGCCAGGACGGAGAGACTCCACCTTCCATCAACATCGACAACCTCACTTTGGAGGTTGTCAACAGCTTCACATACCTTCAATCAACAATCACCAGCAATCTGGCCCTTGATGCTGAAATCAGCACCAGGATTGCCAATGCTGCAGCTGTCATGTCAAAGTTGAGAAGACAAGTGTGAACCGACAGCAAACTGACCGAAAATACAAAGCTCCACGTGTACCAGGCTTGTGTTCTCAGCACCCTCCTTTATAGTAGAGAAGCATCAACAACTTATACAAGCCACAAAAAGCGGCTGAACAGCTTCCACCTCCACTGCCTCAGATGGATACTGGGCATCTCCTGGCAGGACAGAGTGCCGAATGCGGAAGTACACCAGCGTGCAGGGATCCGCAGCATGTTTGCCCTCTTGAGTCAGCGGTGACTCTGTTGACTGGGCCAAATGGATGACGGTCACATTGCCAAATACATGTTCGATGGTGAGCTTGCTATCAGCATGAGATCAACAGGTCAGGGAAAAAAATCAAGTCCTTTGGAGATGTTTGAGTTAATTCAGGAGAGTGGGCATGGATTTATCAATGGGAGTTCATGCTTGACGAATCTAACTGCATTTGTTGATAAATTATCTGAGAATACTGATGAAGGGAATGCAGTGGATGTTGTTTATATGGATATTACGAAAGCATTTTATAAAGTACCACATAAAAGGGTGGTTAACAAAATTGGGGTTCATGGATTAGGAGGGTCAGTGTCCATTTGGATAGTAAATTGTTTTAAAGACTGAAAACAGCGAGTCATATTAAATGGTTCTTGGTCAGACCGGAGGATAGTCGACAGTGGTGTTCCCCAAGGGTCAGTGCCAGAACCACTGCTTTTTTTGCTAAAGGTAACTGACTTGGATCTTGGAATACAGAGTAGAATCTCAAAATATGCCGATGACACCAAACTTGGAGGAGTGGCAAACAGTGAGGATGATATGAACTGCCTGCAACAGGACAGTGATAGGCTAGCAGAATGGGCAGACAGGTGGCAGATGGAATTTAATAGTGACAAGTGTGAGGTGATGTATTTTGGCATAAGGAATAGGGAGAGGCAATATATACTTAATGGCACAGTTATAACGAGTGTGCTGGAATAGAGAGACTTGGGGTTCATGTGCACTGATCTTTGAAGGTGGCAAGACATATTGCGAGAGTGGTTAGCAAAGCATATGGGATCTTGGGCTTTATAAATAGAGGCATTGAGTACAAAAGCAGGGAAGTTATGCTGAACCATTATAAAACTCTGGTTAGGCCCCAATTGGAGTGTTGCTTCCAGTTCTGCTCAGCAGACTTTAGAAAGAATGTGAGGGTCCTTGAGAGGATGCAGAGGCGATTTACCAGAATGGATCCAGGGATGGGGGATTTTAGTTACAAGGTTAGGTTGGAAAAGCTAGGATTATTCTGCCTTTCTCAAAGGAGATTGAGTGGAGAATTGATAGAGGTGTATAACACCTCTAGAGAACAGGCCATCCGAGACTGGGTATTGTGTAATGAGAAAGGATTAGTTAACAATCTTGTTGTGTGGGGTCCCTTGGGGAAGTGCGCCCATAATATGATAAAATTCTTCATTAAGATGGAGAGTGAGAGAGTTGATTCCGAGACTAGGGTCCTGAATCTAAACAAAGGAAACTATGAAGGTATGAGGCGGGAGTTGGCGATGATAGATTGGGGAACGTTACTTAAAGGGTTGACAGTGGATAGGCAATGGCTAGCATTTAAAGAGCGCATGGATGAATTACAACAATTGTTCATTCCTGTCTGTGCAAAAGTAAAACAGGAAGGGTGGCTCAACTGTGGCTTACAAATGAAATTAAGGAAAGTATTAGATCCAAGGAGGAGAAATATAAAATGGCCAGAACAAGCAGCAAACCTGAAGATTGTGAGCAATTTGGAATTTAGCAGAGGAGGACAAAAGGATTGATTAAGAAGGGGGAAATAGAGTATGAGAGTAAGCTAGCAGAGAACATAAAAACTGACTGTAAAAGCTTCTCTAGATATGTGTCGAGAAAAAGATTAGTGAAGACAAATGTGGGTCCCTTACAGTCAGAAACGGGGGAATTTATAATGGGGAACAAAGAAATGGCAGACCAATTAAATACATACTTTGGTTCTGTCTTCACAAAGGACGATACAAATTACCTCCCAGAAATGTTGGGGAACATAGGGTCTAATGAGAAGGAGGAACTGTATGAAATCAGTATTAGTAGGGAATGTTTGGGAAATTGATGGGATTGAAGGCCGATAAATCCCCAAGGCCTGATAATCTGCATCCCAGAGTACTTAAGGAGGTGGCCCTTGAAATAGCAGATGCATTTCTGGTCTTTTTTCAAAATTCTGTAGACTCTGGAACAGTTCCAATGGATTGGACGGTAGTTAATGTAACTCCACTATTTAAAAAAAAGAGGCTGAAAGAAAACAGCGAATTATATACCGGTTAGCCTGACATCAGTCGTGGGGAAAATGCTGGAGTCCATTATAAAAGATGTAATAGCAGAGTGCAATAATAACTCGTCTCCACTCCTAGTATTTCTAAATCCCACACATTCACTAAAATGTGAACAATTATTTCCTGTTGTGTCTCTCTCAGATTTGTAAACTTCACTGTATTGGAGTGAGGTGACATCTACTGGCGGGAAGCAAGAACTGCAATCAAGCAGCAGAAACTCCACAGTCTGTCAGGGTTAAAGAAACATTGCAATGTGAGGATACAGCGAAGTGGTTTGATTGGGTAGATGGAGACATGATTCCACTTGTGGTGGTGTCTGAAGCAAAGGCCAGAAATACAAAATTGTCATTAATAAAAGAAATGAGGAATTCATGAAAAATGTAGTAACGTAGTGAATGGTTAGAATGTGGATAGCATAGAAAGTGAGATTGGATGGACAGAAGCAGTCTGAAAGGATGGCTGAAACAAAAAGTGAGTGCGCTGAAACGTTAACTGTGTTTCTCTCAGCACAGATGCTGCCAGAGCTGCTGAACATTTCCAGCACTTTCTGTTTTTCTTTCAGCATATGCAGGATGTTGCTTTGATCTGAAAAAAAAATGGATGATTGGCTGGGGGGTTCCAGTGAAATTCCACAGCAGCTAAAGAAACCAGACTGGTCAGTGGCTCGTTGGTCTAGGGGCATGATTCTCGCTAAGGGAATGTGATTGATTAACATGTAAGAAATCCAGGGTTCTAATCCCAGATGAGCCCTGGCCTGCTGGCATTTTTAGATTAAGGTTATCTATTGGTTTCAGCCTTGCAGAAGGTGGAATTGACTTCCAAACAGAGCTGGCATGAGGACCAGACATCTGGATTCAAAGAGCTTGTCGACAAAATTGCAATTAACTGAATGCACAGCTAGCCAAGTGGGAACATAAAGTTGTTGCTGTAATTGTGACCTGACTCCAAAAACAACAGGACTGGGTTCTGGACTGGAATGGAATGGAATTCTTCAGTGTTTCTGTTGTTTGGCTTGCATTGACTCATCGATTTTCTTGTTTTTCACTTTGTCGATGCCTTTGAATAATTGTGGATCCTTCTTCAGGGTGTCTTCTTTCACCAGGTAGTTCTGACCTCTGATGATGTTGATTGTAATCAGCTTCAATTCGCTGATAGTTTTGGAAGTGAGCAGATTTCCTTTGCTTGAGTCTACAACATGGAACTCAGTCTGACATGTGGACCCATGGGAGGATTTGAATGCCATCCCTGCGTTGGAGTTGCATCCATCCAATAAGAGACCGAGTAGAAGTGACAGTTCTGTCAGTCGAATATGAGACTTTTAATGGCAGGGTTGTGAGTTTGAGTGCCATTCTGTTTTTCCCTTTTTTAAGGCTTCATGAGCAGAGAGTACAGGGAGTGTTTGAAATGAGCAAGTCTCGCTTTGATTCAGGACTCTTACCTCTCAGCAGCATCTCACTATGAAAGATTGAATTTGATCTCATTTCATTCTCAGCTCGGGGTCTGTGCGGCTCAGTGGCACTTCTGGCTGTCTCCCGCTTCACAATCCATCAGTACTGAGAAAGCAATGGGGAATATTACTCACATGTCGTGTTCTTTAATTTTTTGGAAAACTTGAATGTATGTATTTTCTTCCAAAACAAGGACACCAAGCCGTTGTTAATGTAGGGCTGAAATAGCACAGTTGGGAGAGCGTAAGACTGAAGATCTAAAGGTCCCTGGTTCAATCCCGGGTTTCAGCAATTTCGCTTCTTTTTGCGTCCCTTGCCTTGGTTCTGATTTTCCAGTTGCACAATTTACTTTGAGATTATTTCCCAAGCACCAGTGGATTGAATTTGAGAAACAACACAGAGTCATTTGCAACACAGAAGGTGGTCATTTGGCCTTTCACGTCCATGCTGGCTCTCCCCGGAGCAATCTCGTCAGTTCCACTCACCAGCTCGATCCCTTTCCTCCTGCAAGTTTCTTTCCTTCAAGTATCCATCCAATTTCCTTTTCAAATCATTGATTGTCTCTGCTTCCACCACACTCGTGGGCCAAGACATTACCACCCACAACATAAAATATTCCACCTCATCAAGGATGGGAAATACTTACATCTTCTATATTTGCTTATTCTCTATTTCTATGAGAATAGACTGGCAGTCAACATGAAAGGAAACCCAAAAATCTTCGAGCAGCATGTAAATGATAAGTGGGTAGGAAGAGGTTGAGTCGGGCCTATTAGGGACAAAAAGGATAATATAAGCTTAGAGGTGCAGGGCAATGTTAATCTACTTAATGAGTACTTTGCATCAGTGATCACTAAGGAAGTGGAATTTGACAAAATATCAGTTGAAATGAAGAAAGTAGAGGCAATGGAGAGAGTACAAATTCGGAGAGGGAGGTACTAAAAAGGCTGGCTGTGCTTAGGGAAGATAAATCACCTGGTCCGGATGGCTCACATCCCAGGTTGCGAAAGGAAATGCGGATGCAGATAACGGAAGGGCTTGCTATAATCTTCCAATCTTCCCTGGATACGGGGGAGGTGCCAGAGGATTAAACAGTGGAAAATGCGACACCCTTATTCAAGAAAGGGTGTAAGGACATTCCGGGTAACTACAGGCTAGTTAGATTAACAGCAGCGGTGGGTAAGGTTTTAGAAAGAATAATCAGGGTAAAAAATCAACAGTCACTTGGAGAGGTTCGAGTTAATTAAGGAGAGTGAGCATGGATTTATAAATGGGAGTTCATGCTTGACTAATCTAACTGCATTTTTTGATGAACTAACAGAGCAGGTTGATGAAGGGAATGCAGTGCATGTTGTTTATATGGATTTTAAGGAAATGTTTGACAAGGTACCACATAAAAGGGCGGTTAACAAAATTTAGGTTCTTGGTATAGGAGGGTCAGTGTCCAATTGGATAGAAAATTGGTTTAAGGACAGAAAACAGCGAGTCTTATTAAATGGTTCTTTGTCAGACTGGAGGACAGTCGACAGTGGTATTCCCCAAGGGTCAGTGCTAGTACCACTGCTTTTTTTGCTCAAGGTAATTGACTTGGCTCTTGGAATACAGAGTAGAATCTCAAAATATGCCGATGACACCAAACCTGGAGGAGCGGCAAACAGTGAGGATGATATGAACTGCCTGCAACAGTACAGTGATAGGCTAGCAGAATGGGCAGACAGGTGGCAGATGGAATTTAAGAGTGACAAGTGTGAGGTGATGTATTTTGGCATAAGGAATAGGGAGAGGCAATATATACTTAATGGCACAGTTCGAAAGAGTGTACTGGAATAGAGGGACTTGGGGTACATGTGCATCAATCTTTGAAGGAGGCAAGTCATATTGCGAGAGTGGTTCGCAAAGCATATGGGATCTTGGGCTTTATAAATAGAGGCATTGAGTACAAAAGCAGGGAAGTTATGCTTAGCCATTATAAAACTCTGGTTAGGCCCCAATTGGAGTGTTGCTTCCAGTTCTGCTCAGCAGACTTTAGAAAGAATGTGAGGGTCCTTGAGAGGACGCAGAGGCCATTTACCAGAATGGATCCAGGGATGGGGGATTTTAGTGACAAGGTTAGGTTGGAAAAGCTAGGATTATTCTGCCTTTCTGAAAGGAGATTGAGTGGAGAATTGATAGAGGTGTATAACACCTCTAGAGAACAGGCCAACCTGGACTGGGTATTGTGTAATGAGAAAGGATTAGTTAACAATCTTGTTGTGTGGGGTCCCTTGGGGAAGTGCGCCCATAATATGATAAAATTCTTCATTAAGATGGAGAGTGAGAGAGTTGATTCCGAGACTAGGGTCCTGAATCTAAACAAAGGAAACTATGAAGGTATGAGGCGGGAGTTGGCTATGATAGATTGGGGAACGTTACTTAAAGGGTTGACAGTGGATAGGCAATGGCTAGCATTTAAAGAGCGCATGGATGAATTACAACAATTGTTCATTCCTGTCTGAGCAAAAGTAAAACAGGTGGCTCAACTGTGGCTTACAAAAGAAATTAAGGAAAGTATTAGATCCAAGGAGGAGAAATATAAAATGGCCAGAACAAGCAGCAAACCTGAAGATTGTGAGCAGTTTGGAATTTAGCAGAGGAGGACAAAAGGATTGATTAAGAAGGGGGAAATAGAGTATGAGAGTAAGCTAGCAGAGAACATAAAAACTGACTGTAAAAGCTTCTATAGCTATGTGCAGAGAAAAAGATTAGTGAAGACAAATGTGGGCCCCTTACATTCAGAAACGGGGGAATTTATAATGGGGAACAAAGAAATGGCAGACCAATTAAATACATACTTTGGATCTGTCTTCACAAAGGAGGATACAAATAATCTCCCAGAAATGTTGAGGAACATAGGGTCTAGTGAGAAGGAGGAACTGTATGAAATCAGTATTAGTAGGGAATGTTTGGGAAATTGATGGGATTGAAGGCCGATAAATCCCCAGGGCCTGATAATCTACATCCCAGAGTACTTAAGGAAGTGGCTCTTGAAATAGCAGATGCATTTCTGGTCTTTTTTCAAAATTCTATCGACTCTGGAACAGTTCCAATGGATTGGACGGTAGTTAATGTACCTCCATTATTTAAAAAAAGAGGCAGAAAGAAAACAGGGAATTATATACCGGTTAGCCTGACATCAGTCGTGGGAAAAATGCTGGAGTCCATAATAAAAGATGTAATAGCAGAGTGCAATAATAACTCGTCTCCACTCCTAGTATTTCTAAATCCCACACATTCACTATAATGTGAACAATTATTTCCTGTTGTGTCTCTCTCACATTTGTAAACTTCACTGTATTGGAGTGAGGTGACATCTACTGGCGGGAAGCAAGAACTGCAATCAAGCAGCAGAAACTCCACAGTCTGTCAGGGTTAAAGAAACATTGCAATGTGATGAGACAGCGAAGTGGTTTGATTGGGTAGATGGAGACATGATTCCACTTGTGGTGGTGTCTGAAGCAAAGGCCAGAAATACAAAATTGTCATTAATAAAAGAAATGAGGAATTCATGAAAAATGTAGTAACGTAGTGAATGGTTAGAATGTGGATAGAATAGAAAGTGAGATTGGATGGACAGAAGCAGTCTGAAAGGTTGGCTGAAACAAAAGGTGAGTGCCGTGAAACATTAACTGTGTTTCTCACAGCACAGATGCTGCCAGAGCTGCTGAACATTTCCAGCACTTTCTGTTTTTATTTCAGCATTTGCAGGATGTTGCTTTGATCTGAAAAAAAATGGATGATTGGCTGGGGGGTTCCAGTGAAATTCCACAGCAGCTAATAAAGCCTGACTAATCAGTGGCTCGTTGGTCTAGGGGTATGATTCTTGCTTCGGGGGTATGGTTAATTAACATGCAAGAGATCCGGCGTTCAAGTCCCGGACGAGCCCTGGTCTGCTGGCGTTTTTAGATTAAGGTTATCTATTGGTTTCAACCTTGCAGAAGGTGGAATTGACTTCCATCCGGAGCTGGCTGAAGGACCAGACAACTGGATTCAAAGAGCTTGTCGACAAAATTGCAATTAACTAAATGTCCAGATGGCCAAGTGGGAATATAAAGTTGTTGCTGCAATTGTGACCTGACTCCAAAAACAACAGGACTGGGTTCTGGACTGGAATGGAAAGGAATTCTTCAGTGTTTCTGTTGTTTGGCTTGCATTGACTCATCGATTTTCTTGTTTTTCACTTTGTCGATGCCTTTGAATAATTGTGGATCCTTCTTCAGGGTGTCTTCTTTCACCAGGTAGTTCTGACCTCTGATGATGTTGATTGTAATCAGCTTCAATTCGCTGATAGTTTTGGAAGTGAGCAGATTTCCTTTACTTGAGTCTACAACATGGAACTCAGTCTGACATGTGGACCCATGGGAGGATTTGAATGCCACCCCTGCGTTGGAGTTGCATCCATCCAATAAGAGACCGAATAGAAGTGACAGTTCTGTCAGTCGAATATGAGACTTTTAATGGTAGGGTTGTGAGTTTGAGTGCCATTCTGTTTTTCCCTTTTTTAAGGCTTCATGAGCAGAGAGCACAGGGAGTGTTTGAAATGAGCAAGTTCGCTTTGATTCAGGAGTCTTACCTCTCAGCAACATCTCACTATGAAAGATTGAATTTGATCTCATTTTATTCTCAGTTCGGGGTCTGTGCGGCTCAGTGGCACTTCTGGCTGTCTCCCGCTTCACAATCCATCAGTACTGAGAAAGCAATGGGGAATATTACACACATGTCGTGTTCTTTAATTTTTTGGAAAACTTGAATGTATGAATTTTCTTCCAAAACAGGGACACCAAGCCTCTGTTCATGTAGGGCTGAAATAGCTCAGTTGGGAGAGCGTTCAACTGAAAATCTGAAGGTTCCTGGTTCAATTTCGGGTTTCAGCAATTTTGTTTCGTTATGCGTCCCTTGCCTTGGTTCTGATTTTCCAGTTGCACAATTTACTTTGAGATTATTTACCAAGCACCAGTGGATTGAATTTGAGAAACAACACAGAGTCATTTGCAACACAGAAGGTGGTCATTTGGCCTATCACGTCCATGCTGGCTCTCCCCGGAGCAATCTAGTCAGTTCCACTCACCAGCTCGATCCCTTTCCTCCTGCAAGTTTCTTTCCTTCAAGTATCCATCCAATTTCCTTTTCAAATCATTGATTGTCTCTGCTTCCACCACACTCGTGGGCCAAGTCATTACCACCCACAACATAAAAAATTCCACCTCATCAAGGATGGGAAATACTTACATCTTCTATATTTGCTTATTCTCTATTTCTATGAGAATAGACTGGCAGTCAACATGAAAGGAAACCCAAAAATCTTCGAGCAGCATGTAAATGATAAGTGGGTAGTAAGAGGTTGAGTCGGGCCTATTAGGGACAAAAAGGATAATATAAGCTTAGAGGTGCAGGGCAATGTGAATCTACTTAATGAGTACTTTGCATCAGTGATCACTAAGGAAGTGGAATTTGACAAAATATCAGTTGAAGTGAAGAAAGTAGAGGCAATGGAGAGAGTACAAATTAGGAGAGGGAGGTGCTAAAAAGGCTGGCTGTGCTTAGGGAAGATAAATCACCTGGTCCGGATGGCTCACATCCCAGGTTGCGAAAGGAAATGCGGATGCAGATAACGGAAGGGCTTGCTATAATCTTCCAATCTTCCCTGGATACGGGGGAGGTGCCAGAGGATTAAACAGTGGCAAATGCGACACCCTTATTCAAGAAAGTGTGTAAGGACTGTCCGGGTAACTACAGGCTAGTTAGATTAACAGCAGCGGTGGGTAAGGTTTTAGAAAGAATAATCAGGGTAAAAAACCAACAGTCACTTGGAGAGGTTCGAGTTAATTAAGGAGAGTGAGCACGGATTTATAAATGGGAGTTCATGCTTGACTAATCTAACTGCATTTTTTGATGAACTAACAGAGCAGGTTGATGAAGGGAATGAAGTGAATGTTGTTTATATGGATTTTAAGGAAATGTTTGACAAGGTTCCACATAAAAGGGCGGTTAACAAAATTGAGGTTCGTGGTACAGGAGGGTCAGTGTCCAATTGGATAGAAAATTGGTTTAAGGACAGAAAACAGCGAGTCTTATTAAATGGTTCTTTGTCAGACTGGAGGATAGTCGGCAGTGGTGTTCCCCAAGGGTCAGTGCTAGAACCACTGCTTTTTTTGCTCAAGGTAATTGACTTGGCTCTTGGAATACAGAGTAGAATCTCAAAATATGCCGATGACACCAAACTTGGAGGAGTGGCAAACAGTGAGGATGATATGAACTGCCTGCAACAGGACAGTGATAGGCTAGCAGAATGGGCAGACAGGTGGCAGATGGAATTTAATAGTGACAAGTGTGAGGTGATGTATTTTGGCATAAGGAATAGGGAGAGGCAATATATACCTAATGGCACAGTTCTAAAGAGTGTACTGGAATAGAGGGACTTGGGGTTCATGTGCATCAATCTTTGAAGGAGGCAAGTCATATTGCGAGAGTGGTTCGCAAAGCATATGGGATCTTGGGCTTTATAAATAGAGGCATTGAGTACAAAAGCAGGGAAGTTATGCTGAACCATTATAAAACTCTGGTTAGGCCCCAATTGGAGTGTTGCTTCCAGTTCTGCTCAGCAGACTTTAGAAAGAATGTGAGGGTCCTTGAGAGGACGCAGAGGCGATTTACCAGAATGGATCCAGGGATGGGGGATTTTAGTTACAAGGTTAGGTTGGAAAAGCTAGGATTATTCTGCCTTTCTCAAAGGAGATTGAGTGGAGAATTGATAGAGGTGTATAACAACTCTAGAGAACAGGCCATCCTGGACTGGGTATTGTGTAATGAGAAAGGATTAGTTAACAATCTTGTTGTGTGGGGTCCCTTGGGGAAGTGCGCCCATAATATGATAAAATTCTTCATTAAGATGGAGAGTGAGAGAGTTGATTCCGAGACTCGGGTCCTGAATCTAAACAAAGGAAACTATAAAGGTATGAGGCGGGAGTTGGCTATGATAGATTGGGGAACGTTACTTAAAGGGTTGACAGTGGATAGGCAATGGCTAGCATTTAAAGAGCGCATGGATGAATTACAACAATTGTTCATTCCTGTCTGTGCAATAGTAAAACAGGTGGCTCAACAGTGGCTTACAAAAGAAATTAAGGAAAGTATTAGATCCAAGGAGGAGAAATATAAAATGGCCAGAACAAGCAGCAAACCTGAAGATTGTGAGCAGTTTGGAATTTAGCAGAGGAGGACAAAAGGATTGATTAAGAAGGGGGAAATAGAGTATGAGAGTAAGCTAGCAGATAACATAAAAACTGACTGTAAAAGCTTCTATAGCTATGTGCAGAGAAAAAGATTAGTGAAGACAAATGTGGGCCCCTTACAGTCAGAAACGGGGGAATTTATAATGGGGAACAAAGAAATGGCAGACCAATTAAATACATACTTTGGATCTGTCTTCACAAAGGAGGATACAAATAATCTCCCGGAAATGTTGGGGAACATAGGGTCTAGTGAGAAGGAGGAACTGTATGAAATCAGTATTAGTAGGGAATGTTTGGGAAATTGATGGGATTGAAGGCCGATAAATCCCCAGGGCCTGATAATCTACATCCCAGAGTATTTAAGGAAGTGGCCCTTGAAATAGCAGATGCATTTCTGGTCTTTTTTCAAAATTCTATCGACTCTGGAACAGTTCCAATGGATTGGACGGTAGTTAATGTACCTCCATTATTTAAAAAAAGAGGCAGAAAGAAAACAGCGAATTATATACCGGTTAGCCTGACATCAGTCGTGGGGAAAATGCTGGAGTCCATTATAAAAGATGTAATAGCAGAGTGCAATAATAACTCGTCTCCACTCCTAGTATTTCTAAATCCCACACATTCACTATAATGTGAACAATTATTTCCTGTTGTGTCTCTCTCACATTTGTAAACTTCACTGTATTGGAGTGAGGTGACATCTGCTGGCGGGAAGCAAGAACTGCAATCAAGCAGCAGAAACTCCACAGTCTGTCAGGGTTAAAGAAACATTGCAATGTGATGAGACAGCGAAGTGGTTTGATTGGGTAGATGGAGACATGATTCCACTTGTGGTGGTGTCTGAAGCAAAGGCCAGAAATACAAAATTGTCATTAATAAAAGAAATGAGGAATTCATGAAAAATGTAGTAACGTAGTGAATGGTTAGAATGTGGATAGAATAGAAAGTGAGATTGGATGGACAGAAGCAGTCTGAAAGGTTGGCTGAAACAAAAGGTGGGTGCCGTGAAACATTAACTGTGTTTCTCACAGCACAGATGCTGCCAGAGCTGCTGAACATTTCCAGCACTTTCTGTTTTTATTTCAGCATTTGCAGGATGTTGCTTTGATCTGAAAAAAAATGGATGATTGGCTGGGGGGTTCCAGTGAAATTCCACAGCAGCTAATAAAGCCTGACTTGTCAGTGGCTCGTTGGTCTAGGGGTATGATTCTTGCTTCGGGGGTATGGTTAATTAACATGCAAGCGATACGGGGTTCAAGTCCCGGACGAGCCCTGGTCTGCTGGCGTTTTTAGATTAAGGTTATCTATTGGTTTCAGCCTTGCAGAAGGTGGAATTGACTTCCATCCGGAGCTGGCTGAAGGACCAGACAACTGGATTCAAAGAGCTTGTCGACAAAATTGCAATTAACTAAATGTCCAGATGGCCAAGTGGGAATATAAAGTTGTTGCTGCAATTGTGACCTGACTCCAAAAACAACAGGACTGGGTTCTGGACTGGAATGGAAAAGAATTCTTCAGTGTTTCTGTTGTTTGGCTTGCATTGACTCATCGATTTTCTTGTTTTTCACTTTGTCGATGCCTTTGAATAATTGTGGATCCTTCTTCAGGGTGTCTTCTTTCACCAGGTAGTTCTGACCTCTGATGATGTTGATTGTAATCAGCTTCAATTCGCTGATAGTTTTGGAAGTGAGCAGATTTCCTTTACTTGAGTCTACAACATGGAACTCAGTCTGACATGTGGACCCATGGGAGTATTTGAATGCCACCCCTGCGTTGGAGTTGCATCCATCCAATAAGAGACCGAATAGAAGTGACAGTTCTGTCAGTCGAATATGAGACTTTTAATGGCAGGGTTGTGAGTTTGAGTGCCATTCTGTTTTTCCCTTTTTTAAGGCTTCATGAGCAGAGAGCACAGGGAGTGTTTGAAATGAGCAAGTCTCGCTTTGATTCAGGACTCTTACCTCTCAGCAACATCTCACTATGAAAGATTGAATTTGATCTCATTTCATTCTCGGCTCGGGGTCTGTGCGGCTCAGTGGCACTTCTGGCTGTCTCCCGCTTCACAATCCATCAGTACTGAGAAAGCAATGGGGAATATTACTCACATGTTGTGTTCTTTAATTTTTTGGAAAACTTGAATGTATGTATTTCCTTCCAAAACAAGGACAACAAGCCACTGTTAATGTAGGGCTGAAATAGCTCAGTTGGGAGAGCGTTGAACTGAAGATCTGAAGGTTCCAGTTTCAATTCCGGGTTTCAGCAATTTTGCTTCCTGATGCGTCCCTTGCCTTGGTTCTGATTTTCCAGTTGCACAATTTATTTTGAGATTATTTTCCAAGCACCAGTGGATTGAATTTGAGAAACAACACAGAGTAATTTACAGCATCGAAGGTGGTCGTTTGGCCTATCACGTCCATGCTGGCTCTCCCCGGAGCAATCTAGTCAGTTCCACTCACCAGCTCGATCCCGTTCCTCCTGCAAGTTTCTTTCCTTCAAGTATCCATCTAATTTCCTTTTCAAATCATTGATTGTCTCTGCTTCCACCACACTCGTGGGCCAAGTCATTACCACCCACAACATAAGAAAGTTCCACCTCATCAAGGATGAGAAATACTTACATCTTCTATATTTGCTTATTCTCTATTTCTATGAGAATGGACTGACAGTCAACATGAAAGGAAACCCAAAAATCTTCGAGCAGCATGTAAATGATAAGTGGGTAGTAAGAGGTTGAGTCGGGCCTATTAGGGACAAAAAGGATAACATAAGCCTCGAGGTGCAGGGCAATGTTAATCTACTTAATGAGTACTTTGTATCAGTGATCACTAAGGAAGTGGAATTTGACAAAATATCAGTCGAAGTGAAGAGAGTAGAGTCAATGGAGAGGGTACAAATTGAGAGAGGGAGGTACTAAAAAGGCTGGCTGTGCTTAGGGTAGATAAATCACCTGGTCTGGATGGCTGGCATCCCAGGTTGCGAAAGGAAATGCGGATGCAGATAATGGAAGAGTTTGCCATAATCTTCCAATCTTCCCTGGATACGGGGGAGGTGCCAGGAGTAAACAGTGGCAAATGCGACGCCCTTATTCAAGAAAGGGTGTAAGGACAGTCCGGCTAACTACAGGCTAGTTAGATTAACAGCAGCGGTGGGTAAGGTTTTAGAAAGAATAATCAGGGTAAAAAATCAACAGTCACTTGGAGAGGTTTGAGTTAATTAAGTAGAGTGAGCATGGATTTATAAATGGGAGTTCATGCTTGACTAATCTAACTGCATTTTTTGATGAACTAACAGAGCAGCTTGATGAAGGGAATGCAGTGGATGTTGTTTATATGGATTTTAAGGAAGCGTTTGACAAGGTACCACATAAAAGTGGGGTTTACAAAACTGAGGTTCGTGGTATAGGAGGGTCAGTGTCCAATTGGATAGAAAATTGGTTTAAGGACAGAAAACAGGGAGTCTTATGAAATGATTCTTTGTCAGACTGGAGGATCGTCGACAGAGGTGTTCCCCAAGGGTCAGTGCTAGAACCACTGCTTTTTTTGCTAAAGATAAATGACTTGGATCTTGGAATATTGAGTAGAATCTCAAAATATCCCGATGACAACAAACTTGGAGGAGTGGCAAACAGTGAGGATGATATGAACTGCCTGCAACAGGACAATGATAGGCTAGCAGAATGGGCAGACAGGTGGCAGATGGAATTTAATAGTGACAAGTGTGAGGTGATGTATTTTGGCATAAGGAATAGGGAGAGGCAATATTTACTTAATGGCACAGTTCTAAAGTGTGTGTTGGAATAGAGGGACTTGGGGTTCATGTGCATCAATCTTTGAAGGTGGCAAGACATGTTGCGAGAGTGGTTAGCAAAGCATATGGGATCTTGGGCTTGAAAAAAGGAGGCATTGAGCACAAAGCAGGGAAGTTATGCTGAACCATTATAAAGCTCTGGT
Source organism: Heterodontus francisci (assembly GCF_036365525.1). Classification (NCBI taxonomy): domain Eukaryota; kingdom Metazoa; phylum Chordata; class Chondrichthyes; order Heterodontiformes; family Heterodontidae; genus Heterodontus; species Heterodontus francisci. The sequence goes on from NW_027142006.1 coordinate 2,844,141, forward strand.
TAGGCCCCAGTTGGCGTGTTGCTTCCAGTTTTGCTTACCACACTTAAGAAAGAATGTGAGCGTCCTTGAGAGGATGCAGAGGAAATTCACCAGAATGGATCCAGGGATGGAGGATTTTAGTTACAAGGTTAGGTCGGAAAAGCTAGGGTTGTTCTACCTGCATCAAAGGAGAGTGAGGGGAGAATTGATAGATGTGTTTTCGGCTATGACAGTTTTAAATAAGTTGGCAAGGAAACATTGTTCCCGTTAACTATTGGTACAAGGACTAGGGGACACAGATTGAAGGTTTTGGACAGGAGATACAGGGGGAATGTGCGCAAGAACTTTTTTACACTGATTGGTGATGATTTGTAACTCGCTGCCCACGAGGGCGGTGGAAATGGAGACAATCGAGGATTACAAAAGGAATTTGAATGGGCACTGGAAGGAAATAATTTTACAGGGCTATGGGGATCGAGCAGACAAGTAATAACTCGTCTCCACTCCTAGTATTTCTAAATCCCACACATTCACTATCATGTGAACAATTCTTTCCTGTTGTGTCTCTCTCAAATTTGTAAACTTCACTGTATTGGAGTGAAGTGACATCTACTGGCAAGAAACAAGAACTGCCGTGATGAGATCAGCCATGATTGTATTGAATGGCAGAGCAGGCTCGAGTGGCTGACTTGCCGACTCCGGCTCCTCGTTCTTATGTTCATAGAATCATACAGCACAGAAGGAGGTCATTCGGCCCCATTGTGCCAATGCTGACTCTCTGACAAAAAGATGCAATTAGTCCAACCCCCTGCCTATTTCCCCATAATCCTGGAGAATTTCACTTTGAAATATTTGTCCAATTCCTTTATGAAAGTTATAATTGAATCTGTTTCCACCACCCTGTCAGACAATTCATTCCAAATCCGAATCAGTTACTGGGTTAAAAGATCTCTCCTCACCTCCCCTTGACATTCTTGGCCAATTATTTTAAATCTGTGTCCTCTGGTTACTGACCCCCAGGACAGTGGAAACAGTTTCTCCCTCTCTACCCGATGAAAATCCTTCATGATTCTGAACACCTCTATTAAATCTTCCCTTAACCATCTCTACTCTGAGGAGAACAATCCCAGCTTCACCAGCCTGTCCAGAGAACTGACACCCCTCATCTCTGGTATCATTCAAGTAAATCTCCTCTGAACTGTCTCAGAAGCTTTGATGTCCTTTCTGAAGTCTGGTGCCCAGAACTGGACACATTACTCGAGCTGAGATCGAGCCAGCGACGCCCACATCCCACGAACGAATAAAAAAACGCTCCCGAACCAGTCCCCAATTCTTAAGCATTTATGGACGCTCCCTGCCCAGTCCCCAAATCTTATTCATTTAGAAACGCTCCCTGCCCAGTCTCCAACTCTTATTCAATTATCGACACTCCCTGCCCAGTCCCCAATTCTTATCCATTTACAGACGCTTCCTGACCAGTACCCAAATCTTATTCAGTTCGAGACGCTCCCTGCCCAGTCCACCAATTCTTATCCATTTGCAGACGCTCCCTGCCCAGTCCCCAATTCTTATCCATTTACAGACGCTCCCTGACCAGTACCCAAATTTTATTCATTTAGAGACGCTCCCTGCCCAGTCCCCAATTCTTATCCATTTATAGACGCCGTTTCGGGAAGCCTCACCGGGAAAAGCTTCACCACCGCCATCCGCAGGGATACAGATGGGATTGTTCCATCTTATTGTGGCCCTGAGGCCCTGCTCCAGCTGTGTGAGCCCGCAAAGTCTTCTCGCACTTTGTGAATATCCCGCTCCAACTCCGAACCCGCAGCTCTTGCTGCTGACAAAGCTCTCTACCGCGCCTGCGCGCCCCGCTCCTGTCACAGACAGGGCGGATTCTAGGCCGCTGAGCATTCTGGGTATCACACCTGTCATTAATGCTATTCTTTCAGCTGAAAGGTTTTATTACGTACATTTCATGACCTGGGATCGTGGTGAGTGTTTTCTTTTGCACTTGTCAGTGCGTGGGAGGATAGAGTCAGCTTCACTTTGTAGCCATGAGTTTCTGGTGTGGGAAAGTGGTGTTTAACTCAGTATATTTCAGTTTTTGGTCTGTGACTGTGGGTATTATTCAGTACTTGTTTGTTTCTGCTATTGCTCTGTGAGTTTCACCACATATCTTTCAACAACTTGTATGTGAGCATCAGCTTTTGTCTATATCTATCAGTTTCTGAGAAGTGAGAAAGGGTTTGATTCTATCCCTATCAGTTTCTGTTACATGCATGTGTCTTTAATCTGCACCTCCTCTGAGTGTGTCTTCTTCTCTGTACTTGCAGGTGAATGTGTGTTTTGCTTTGTATCTCTCAGTCTTTGAAGTGTGAGCCTGGGTTTGTACCTAATTTCCTTTGTACCTTGCAGTTGGGATATGAAACAAAGATTTTTACACGTTACCTGCCAACTGCTGCGACGTGACTGTGGGTTTCACACTGTATCTGTCAATTTCTTGTCTGGTCATGCGAAGTTTACAGTGTACCTGTCAGTTTTTTGTATGTGAGTGTTGATTTCACTCTGAAAAGAATCATAGATCATAGAATAGTTACAGAACAAAAGGAAGCCATTCAGCTCATTGTGCTTGTGCTGCTTCTATGCACGAGCAACTCAGCTCATGCCACAGACTCATGTATTCCATGAAAACATGCAATTTTTCCACTTCAGATAATTATCTTATACCATTTTGAAAGCCATGGTTGAATCAGCCTCCATCACACTCTCAAGCAGTGCACATCAGATCTTAACCACTCGCTGTGCAAAAGAAGTTTTTCCTCATGTTGCCTTTGGTTCTTTTGCCATTCACCTTAAATCGGTGTCCTCAGGTTACAGAGCCGTGAATAATATTCCCCATTGCTTTCTCAGCACTGATGGATTGTGAAGCAGGAGACAGCCAGAAGTCCCACTGAGCCGCACTGACCCCGAGCTGGGAATGAAATGAGATGAAGTTCAATCTTTCACAGCGAGATGCTGCAGAGAGATGAGTCCCGAATCAAAGTGAGACTTTCTCATACTTTTGCTGAATTTCATTTCAAACACTCCTTGTACTCTCTGCAAATGAAGCCTTAAAAAAGGGAAAAACAAAATGGCACTCAAACTCACCACCCTGAAATTAAAAGTTTAATGTTTGACTGACTGAACTGTCACTTCTACTCGGTCTCTTATTGGATGGATGCAACTGTATTCTCCAATGCAGGGGTGGCATTCAAATCCTCCCATGGGTCCACATGTCAGACTGAGTTCCATGTTGTAGACTCAAGCAAAGCAAGTCTGTTCAGTTCCAAAACTATCAGTGAGTTGAAGCTCATTACGATCATCATCATCAGAGGTCAGAACTACCTGGTGAAAGAAGACAATCTGAAGAAGGATTCACAATTATTCAAAGGCATCGACAAAGTGAAAAACAAGAAAATCGATGAGTCAATGCAAGCCAAACAACAGAAACACTGAAGAATTCCATTCCATTCCAGTCCAGAACCCAGTCCTGTTGTTTTTGGAGTCAGGTCACAATTACTGCAACAACTTTATATTCCCACTTGGCTATCTGTACATTTAGTTAATCAAGCTCTTTGAATCCAGCTCTCTGGTCCTCAAGCAGGCTCCATATGGAAATCAATTCCGCCTTCTGCAATGACCTTGAACTGAAAATGCCAAAGAAGAAGGGCTTGTCCAGGATTTGAACCCAGGATCTCTCACACATTAATTAATCACTCACTCTAAGCAAGAATCATACCCCTAGATCAACATGCCACTGAAATCAGAACTTCCTTTTAGCTCCTGTGGAATTTCACTGGCAGCCAAAGCCGACCATCCATTTTTTTTTCAGAGCAAAGCAACATCTTGCAAATTCTGAAATAAAAACAGAAAGTGTTGTAACTGTTCAGAAACTCTGGCAGCATCTGTGGAGAGAGAAACAGAGGTCACCTTTCAGGGCGTTTAACTTTTGTTTGAGCCATCCTTTCACACTGCATCTGTCCACCCAATCTCACTTTCTATTTTATCGAGATTCCACCCACTCACTACCTAAATACATTTATCATGAATTCCTCATATCTTTTAATAATGACAATTTTATATTTCTGGCCTTTGCTTTGGACTCCACCACAAGTGGAATCATGTCTCCATCAACCCAATCAAACCCATTCACTATTTCCTCACATTGCAATGTTTCTTTCACCCTGACAGACGATGGAATTTCTGCTGCTTGATTGCAGTTCTTGCTTCCTGCCAGTAGATGTCACCGCACTCCAGTACAGTGAAGGTGACAAATCTGAGAGCACACAACAAGAAGTAATTGTTCACGTTGTTCATTGTTCAGTGAACAGGTCCCTCTATTCCTGCAAACTCTTTAGAACTGTGCCATTAAGTATATATTGCCTCTCCCTATTCCTTCTGCTAAAATGCATCACCTCACACTAGTCACTATTAAAATCCATCTGCACCTGTCTGCCCATTCTGCTAGCCTATCACTGTCTTGTTGCAGGTGATTCATTTCATCCTCACTGTTTGCCACTTCTCCAAGTTTGGTGTTATCGGCATATTTTGAGATTCTACTCTATATTCCAAGATCCAAGTCATTTATCTGTCGCAAGTAAAAAGCAGTGGTTCCAGCAATGATCCTTGGGGAACAGCACTGTCGACAACCTTCCAGTCTGAGAATGAATCATTTATTACGCCTTGCTGTTTTCTGTCCTTAAGCCAATTTTCTATCCAATTGGACACTGACCCTCCTATTCCATGAACCTCAATGTTGTTAATCACCCTTTTATGTGTCGTTTCTTAAAATCCATAGAAACAACATCAACTGCATGCCCTTCATAAACCTTCTCTGTTAGTTCATCAAAAAATGCAGTTAGATTAGTCAAGCATGAACTCCCATGTATAAATCCATGCTCACTCTCCTTAATTAACTCAAACCTCTACAAGTGACTGTTGATTTTTTCCCTGATTGTTCTTTCTAAAACCTTACCCACCACTGCTGTTAATCTAACTGGCCTGTAGTTAGCCGGACTGTCCTTACACCCTTTCTTGAATAAGTGTGTCACATTTGCAACTGTTTAATCCTCTGACACCTCCCCCGTATCCAGGGAAGATTGGAAGATTATAGCAAGCCTTTCTGTTATCTGCATCCACATTTCCTTTCGCAATCTGGGATGAAAGCCATCCGGACCAGGTAATTTATCTTCCTGAAGCATAACCAAACTTTTCAGTACCTCCCTCTCTCAATTTGTACCCTCTCCATTGCCTCTACACTCTCCACTTCTCCTGATATTTTGTCAAATTCCACTTCCTTAGTGATCATTGGTGCAAGGTACTTATTAACTAGATTAACATTGCCCTGCAGCTCTAAGTATATATTACCCTCTTTGTCCCTAATGGGGCCCACTTCACCGCTGACTACCTGCTTATTATTTATATACTGCTCGAAGATTTTTGGGTTCCCTTTCATGTTGACTGCCATTCTATTCTCGTAGAGATAGAGAATAAGCTAAATATAGAAGATATAAATATTTCCCATCCTTGGGTGAGGTGGAATTTTTTTATGCTGTGAGTGGTAATGTCCTGACCCACGAGTGTGGTGGAAGTAGAGACAATCAATGATTTGAAAAGGAAATTGGATGGATACTTGAAGCAAAGGAACTTGCAGGAGGAAAGGGATCGAGCAGGTGAGTGGAACTGAGCAGCTGGCTCCGATAATTGCTGCAGTCACTGCGATCCCCCTTAATTTTGTACAAGGTGACAATGTTTGCATCACGCATGTTTTGAGCCCTTGTTGAGCTGGACTATGGTGGGCTCACTGTCCAGTTCCTCCATGACAGGGAAGTCTGGAATGGCACTGAGAGCTACTTCAATGACAATGTTCTCCGTTATGGAGAGTTCAAGATAATGTTCCACTCACCTTTCCATCTGCTTGTTAGGTTCAGTGATGATCACCCATCTCTTTGTCTTCAAAAGGTGCTGATTTAGTTACTACTGGGCCCATTGCTTTCTTCATTCCTTCAGACATCCCTCTAGCATCCCCGGATTCATCAGCAGAGTTTTAAACAGTATTGATTGGTGCAGTGCCGAGCAGTCTGCAGAGACTTGTTTCTGGCAGCTCTGAGAGCAATTAGATGTTGTTTGCTGGGGACTTGTTTGTAGTTCATGAGGGCTCTCCTCTTAGTTACAGTAACTGACTCCATTTCAGTCCAATAAGCCTCAAACCAGTCAGCATTCCTCCCATCTCTTTTCCTATACACAGTGAGTGCAGAGATATAGATGGTGGTGTGCAGATGATTCCACTTTGACACTGCACTGAGGCCTTGAGCATTGTTGTCTGAAATAGTCTGATCGAGGATGTTGAGGAACTCCTGGGTCCTTTCTGGATCAGTGGTTCGGCAAGTGTTGATCAGAAGACGAGCTTTCATCATGGATGGATGAAGCTTCCTTGGCTGAAGCCTGACCTTGTTACACACCAGGGAGTGGTCAGTGTCACAGTCAGCGCTGTGATAGCTGCGAGTGATGAGGACACTGCTGAGGGTGTTATGTCTGGTGAAGATAAGGTCTAGCTGGTGCCAATGGCATGATCTCGGATGTCTCCAGGACACCTTGTCGCACAGCTTGACCTGGAAGTAGCTGTTCATCACACAGAATCCATGGTGACAGCATAGCTCCAGCAACCTCTGTCCATTTTCGTTCATCTTGCAAATCCCCTGGTGCTCTATGCACATTGGCAAAGCTGTGTAGTCAGTACCCAAGCTTGTGTTGAAGTCTCCTAGAAGGTACAGTCCCTCAGTGCTGGGAATTCTACTGATGGCAGTGTCAAGTGTCACATAGAATTGATCCTTGACATCTGGGGTGGAGGTGAGTGTCGGGACATAGATGCACATGAGATTAACTGGGCCCACACTTGTTGACAAGTGAAGAGTAAGAAGTCTCTCTGAGCCTACTGTGGCTGGTTCACTCATCTCAAGTGGCGTGTATTTTACTGTGAAACCCACTCCATGCTCACGAGTTGCCTCTTGGGCTTTCCTCTGCCAGAAGAAGGTGTAGTGTTTCTCTTTGAGGGATCCACTTTGAACGAGTCTAGTTTCTTGCAGCACAGCAATGTCCACATTGAGCCTTGTGAGTTCCTTGTCGATCACAACTGTCTTGTGTGTGTCATCAACCTGCAGAAGGTTGTCGGTAAGGCCAGGACACATGGTCCTTACATTCCAGCTTGTGATGCGAAGGACTGGTGTCTTCTTTGTTGAGTTTGCTTTTCTTGGTGCATAGATTATCGATCCGCCTGTTGAGAGATGACTCTCTAAGCTCCAAGCACCCATTGAAGCAAGCAGGTCCTGGCTTCACAGCACCTAACTGACTGGGGGCTGCCCAGCTTGGAGTGAATGGTAGCTATCCAATGAGACACTAAGAGCTCTCCCACTGTCCGAAGTAACCCCTGGCGTTCATACTCTACACCAATTGAATGAGAGCTTATAATCATAATCAGTAACTGTTTATTCCCGGGTTGTGCTCATGTTTAACCACGAAGCTGGAGTGTCCTCTCTAGGGCACAGGCCTGGGCAAACAGTATGGAGACCCTGAGCATCAGGACCCCCTCTCAGCATTGCTCGTATTGTCCAAAGGAAAGGAAAAACCAGTACTGTTTGTTACCAGTTCTGCTGTACGAGTTGCTGGAAAGCTGCCTGATAAGTAACAGGTAACTGCCTCCAGGACTCCACTCCGGATTTACTGTCCAGGTTTACTGCCTCAGCCTTCTTATTTATTTATTTAGAGATACAGTACTGAAACAGGCCCTTCCAGCCCACCGAGTCTGTGCCGACCTTCAACCACCCATTTATACTAATCCTACATTAATCCCATATTCCTACCACATCCCCTCAATTCCCCTACCACCTACCTACACTAGCGGAAATTTACAATGGCCAATTTACCTATCAACCTGCAAGTCTTTGGCTGTGGGAGGAAACCAGAGCACCCGGCAGAAACCCACGCAGTCACAGGGAGAACTTGTAAACTCTGCACAGGCAGTAACCAGAATCGAACGCGGGTCACTAGAGGTGTGAGGCTGCGGTGCTAACCACTGCGCCACTGTGTCTTCTCGAGACACCCCTTGAGAAGTGAGACTTTTGCCCTGAGATGGGGCTCTGTTTCTTGGCATCAGGATGGAACCACACACCAGTGGGCCTGTATGACATGCACAAGGATATCACACACTGCCCCATCTCTGGTACAGATCAGAGTCAGACACTGAACAGATTGCAACCCACAAGGTCATCACAACCTTCCCGCTCTCTGGGACAGGTCAGTGTGATACACCAAACAAACAGCACCCCACAGGGACCTCATAAATGCCACGTCCCTGTGACAGATCAAGGTCAGACACTGCAAATATTGCAACCACAGGAACATCACAAATTGCCCCATCCCTCGGACAGCTCGGGGTCTGACATTGAACATATTGCAACAACAAGGACATTACTGTATTACTCCCTCCATTCTGAAAAACAAGCATTCACCATACTTTTTACCCTGCAGCCAATTTGGGATCCACACTGCCACTGCCCCTTTAATCCCATCTGCTTGAATTTTGTTAGCAAGTCATAGAGACATGCAAAACTGAAACAGGCCCTACGGCCCACTGAGTCTGTGCTGACCAACCACCACCCATTTATAGTAATCCTACACCATAATCCCATATTCCCTACCACGTCCCCACCATTCTCTTACCTACACTAGGAGCAATTTACAACAACCAATTTACCTATCAACCTGCAGTCTTTGCTTGTGGGAGGAAACCGGAGCACCCAGCAGAAACACGCACAGTCACAGGGAGAACTTGCAAACTCTGCACAAGCAGTACCCAGAACTGAACCTGGGTTGCGAGAGCTGTGAGATTGCAGTGCCAACCACTGTGTCATTGTGCTGCCCCAAGTCTAGTTCATGGTATCTTTTCAAACACAATGTTGATGTCCAGACACGGACCATCAACCTCACCACCCTCGTCAACTCTCTCTGAAACTTCATCAAAGAAATGAATTCATTAATTATTTCAGACACAATCTTCTGTTAACCAATCTGTACTGGCTGTCATTTATTAGCCCATGTTCTACCAAGTGACAGTTAATTTCCTCTTGGATAATTGTCTCTAAAAGTTTCCCCACCACCGACATTAGACTAATTGGTCTGTAGTTCCTGGGTTTATCTCTCTTTTTAAACAGGGCTGTAATATTCACAACCCTTGCAGACTTATCTTTTAATTCTGGAAAGTCTATTGTAGACAATCACTTTGGGCATGACTTTAACCAATTAAAGCAACAGGATACTTGATTAATAAGTCCAGAACTTTTATTGAGAGTAAAATAGTACTTCATAATTGAAAGTAAAATTATACTTAACAAACTTGGGGAATATAACTTTACAGCTCTGGGGACTGGTCGAGCTTGGTCTCAGAGTGTCACGGTCCTCTTTGTCCAGTCTAGATCCCTCGTCAGATGGAGAACTTGGTTGATGATCTGAGTCTTTACCCCTGAGATCTTCTAGTGTTCCTGCACACTGAAACCTTACAAGATCCCTACTTTCAACCCCTGGCTGGCCATCACACCACCATGTAAAATAATAATTGGTCCTAGCTGTTGCTAGGTACATTTAATTAGTTCTTAATAATGTCTTCCACTAACAGTCACCTGTCCTCAGAATCTCAGACATGAGTACAATGGAGTGGTTTCACACTGTCTCCCAATCTGATCTGAAACAAGTTTCCTGTTCATTAAATCTAGACTCTTGAAGGTCACGATGTACCATACCATTGGTTTTATCAGGGGTCCGAGAAAGGTCCATTGTTTGAATACATTTAGCTGAAACTGTCCTTTCCCACACAGACACAGAAACTCACAGTAATTAGATTGAACTAACTTTAAATGAAAATCCATTCTCTCTAAAATGTTTATTGATTCATTAATTATAACTCAATCAAGGTTCATTACTTTTACAATCATCTGTTTCAGGATGGGTAGCTACTCATTAATTATACAGGATATAAACGTTAGTACTGAACACAAAATGGTTCCTTTGGTCATGTGTTCATTATAAAATGGCTTTCTTAACGTTGTTAGTTATGACAATGGATACATGATAAAAATGGTCATGTTAAACTGAGATCGAACTACCCAAGCTTACCTCCATCCTCCAGTCCTCTGGCATCATTCCCATATTCAAGGAGGATTGAAAGATTGTGGTTCGAGTCTCTGCTATTTCCACCCTGACTTCCCTCAGCAACCCAGGATGCAGCCCATCCAGACCGGGTGACTTTTCTACTGTGAGCACTGCTAACCTTGTAATTGTCTCCTCTTTAACTATTTTCATCCCCTCCAAATTCTCCACTTCCTCCTCCTTTACTGTGACATTTGCAGCACCCGTTTGTTTTGTGATGACAGATGAAATGTACTTAATTAGTACCTCAGCCACACCCTCTGCCTCCACAGGATCTCCTAATTGACCCACCCTTTCATTGACTGTCCATATGTTGGTAAAAGACTTCAGTGTTCCCAGTTATGTGACCTGCTAATCTTTTCTCATACATTCTCTTGCTGATCTCATTTCCTTTTTCAGCTCTCCTCTGTACTTTCTGTATTCTGCTTGTTTCTCTACTGCATATGAATCCTCACATGATTTTTCAGTGAATGGTTTTTGAACTATTTTGTTGAAGGATTGAGTTTTGTAAATTTCTCCCCAGCTCCCCTCATGGTCAGGCAGAAAGTTTAACTGCTGTGTTTTCAAACAGCAACAGCTTTATTTGAAAAGCCATTTTGACAGGATTCCGGGTTTTAATCCAGTCACAAACCTGGTTCTGATGTCTTGTGGCTCCAGCTGTCACATGACCTGTCAGAGGATGACCTCATAATTGACCCAGTCATGGAGCTGTGGGTTGATGTTTAAATTGCTTCAAAATAATTTTCCAGAAGGACAATCAAAATTAATCGATATATAAAAGGTAGATTTTGTGAATTTGTGCTCCCAGTGGAAATTCCTGCAGAGTCTGCTGGTTTTCATATCCCCAATTCCCCACAGGAAGCTCTGTGCTCGGAGTCTGCATTCATTACATCAACATTATACAGAATCATTTCATGGGAGACCCCACTGTGAATTGTAGACAGGTGGGTCAGTTTTAACTTTCAAAGTAACACAGAAGCAAAATACTGCTGATACTGGAAATCTGAAATAAAAACAGAAAATGCTGGAAATACTCAGCAGGTCTGGCAGCATCTGTGGAGAGAGAGACAGAGTTAACGTTTCAGATCTGTGACCTTTCATCAGAACTGAGCTGAAATTGTCTGAGGGACTGCGATTGTGGAATCAATTTCAGGGTCAAAGACATTGTACTTGGTAAGGATAGGAAGATGGAGATTATTAAGTACAGTGCAAAAATATAGATGCTTTTACATTATTTTAATCAAAATTGATTTAAACTTTGTGCTCATGAATCCTATCTTTTGATCACAATGACACTGATAACAATGGAAAAAGCAAGACTTGCATTTCACGGCCACAAGACATTGTAAACCCTTTTACAGCCAATGAAGGAAGGACTTTTAAAGTGTAGTCACTCAACAGTACAATAGAGTACCCTACAATAAAGATGTATAAGATTCTCACCACACAACTGCCAGACAATGACCATCCCAAACAAGAGAGAATCTAACCATCTCCCTTTGACATTTAATGGCATTACCATCGCTGAATCCCCCACTCTCAACAACCTGGGGGTTACCATTGAGCAGAAACTGAACTGCAGTAGCCATATAAATATTATGGCTACAAGAGCAGGTCAGAGACTAGGAATCCTGCGGCAAGTAACTCACCTCCTGACTCCCCAAAGCCTGGACATTAGTCAGGGGTATGATGGAATACTCTCCACTTGTCTGGCTGGGTGCAGCTCCAACAATACTCAAGAAACTCAACAGGACAAAGCAGCCCGCTTGATTGGCACCCCATTTACAACATTCATGCCCTCCATCACTGGCACACAGTGGCAGCAGTGTGTACCATCCACAAGATGCACTGCAGCAATGTGCCAAGGCTCCTGAGACAGCACCTTCCAAACCCGCGACCTTTATCACCTAGAAGGACAAGGGCAGCAGATGCATGTGAACACCACAACCTGCAAGTTCCCCTCCAAGCCACACACCATCCTGAATTGTAACTGTATCACCGTTCCTTCACTGTTGCTGGGTCAAAATCCTGGAACTCTCTTCATAACAGCAGCACATGGACTGCAGTGGTTCAAGAAGGCAGCTCAGCACCACCTTCTCAAGGCAATTAGGGATGGATAATAAATGCTGGCCTAGCCAGCGACACCCACCTCCCATGAATGAATTAAAAAAATGATAATATCCTGTAATCCTCCAAAGTAGAAAATACAGATGGAAATGAAAAATAATAAAACAGTCAGCATGGATTTCATAAAGAAAGACTTGATGAACCTTATCTTTGAAAAATCAACAGCAAGAGTAATATAGCAGATGTAGAAGAGTTTAAGTTAATAAAGCCTCATCCATTTATGTGCTTGAACCATCAAATTGTGGGTTAACAAACAAACATACTAACTGACAGAGCTGTATGTTGTGCTTTCTAAATTACCCTAAAGTAGGGTGTTAATGAGTTAAAGCTTCAGGTTGCTGCAACCAGAATAGCCATTGTCCACTATCAGTTTTACTGTTATAAATAAAGATGGAACATTCATTGTGAATCTATAGAAACAGTCTGGTCCTGCACACTGCAGACACATCCACGTCATCACCAACCAGCTCTCCTATAATTGGTGCAGTTATTTCACTTTGCCCCATTCGCTCCATGGAATTACTTTTAAAAGATTTTAAATTACAAGCAGTTTTGTTAATGTTCAGCCTTTGAGAAGAAAACATTCCCTGGCCACAGTGGAGACAGCATTGAATATAAAACAGTAGACTACCAGGTAACACAGAGAAAGCTGATCAGCTAATCTATAATTACTTACATTTCTTAATTTTGCTCTTGCTATTCGGTTTTTCATCATTTTCAGCTCCTGACTGTGGATATTATTGTGATTAAATGTGAAAAGATGCACTGTGTCTCAGCCCCGGTATATTGGCTCTTTCTCTGTACATTGCTGTATACACGCAGATACTGACAGTGTCTCTCCCTCCCTCAACTTTCCAGCCCTGACGGTGCAGAAAGCGCTGCTCAAAGTTACACATTCTGACTGTTTGCAGTTGATTAGTGAGAGATTATTAACGTATCCTTCTGCAGCGCTGCCTCGGTTAATAACAGCAGATCTAAGCCACATTTCAGATACAGAAACAGATGCATCAATTATTCACTCTTTCCCAGAGTGAGTGAGGCCGGGACAAGCAGCAACATTCCGGCCCCACACTCTGCAATTACCCAGCACCAGTGGAAAGCAGTGAATACAGATTCAATCAGTGGGTTAATGTCCATTACAGGGATGCAAGATTCCACAGCCCAGGACAAACATCCCCATACACCGAGAACAAGCTCAGGAAAACCCGGGGGAGTTAATATCCCAGTCACTGAGCATTCCAGCAACATTGAACAAGTTCCTGAACTGAGTGAACCTTTCAAAGTACAGAAGTGAGGACGAGGTCAAAAAGGTCTGAACAGTTGAGGTGACTGAGCGGTTTCAGCTTCTCTGTTCAGGTTGCAGCTTTCACTGGAGGCATGTGTTTAAATCCCACTTCTGACAACTTGATTTTCAGTTACTTTGCAGAGCTTCCTTGAAGGTTTGATGTAGAGTAAATACTGAGGAACTGTTTCTAACTGCTGAAAGGTCAATAACCGAAGGTTATAGATTTAAGGTGACTCCCAAAACCAGAAGGAACTTGAGGAAAAATCGATTTCTGCAACATGTGGTTCGGATTTCAGTTATGTGGATAGGTTGGAGAAGCTGGGGTTGTTCTCTTTAGAGAGGAGATTTGATAGAGGTGTTCACAATCATGAGGGGTCGTGACAGACCCGATAGAAATTGTTGGTAGAAGGATTGAGACTCAGGTAAAAGCTGTGGCTCAGTTGGTCACACTCACCTCGAAATCACAAGCTTCTGGGTTCAGATTTCACAGCTGACACTCCAGTGCAGCACTGAGGGTGTTGAAGGTGCTGCCTTTCAGGTGTGATGTTAAACCAAGACCTGGTCTGCATGTTTGGGTGAATGTAAAAGATCCCATGCTGCAATGTCAAACAAGTGAAGAGCAATTCTCCCTGGTGTTGTGATCAATATTTGCCCCTCAATCAGATCAGTTGGTCATTATCACATTGCTGTTTGTGGATATTAGCTGCTGCATTTCTGACATTACAACAGTGATTACACTTCAAAAGTATTTCATTGTCTACAAAGTGCTTTGATATGTCCAGTGGTCTTGAAAGGTGCTATATAAATGCAAGTATTTTGTTTCTTTATCACAACACATTGCTGTGTAAACAATGGTTCTTCATGTCACCTCTGGTTCTTTTGCCAATCACCTGATATCTGTGTCCTCTGCTTACTGACCCTTTTACCACTGGAAACAGTTTCTCCTGATTTAAACTATTGAAGAACTTCATGACTTTGAACAAATGTGTCAAATCTTTTCTGAATTTTCTCTGCTGCAAGGAGAACAACCCCAGCTTCTCCAATCTCTCCACATAACTGAAATCCCTCACCCTGCTACCATTGTGGTAAATCTCTTTTTTATTCTTTCATGGGATGTGGGCACTGCTGACACAATGTGATTCCTGTCAATGGAGCGGCCCGCTGACATCATCGGACTGTGCCAAGCTGTGCATAGGCACAGCTACATCTTGCCAGGATTAAATGGCACATGTGGAGGATGATGTCATTGCGCAGCGCCAACATCATCGCATATCCGCGCTTGGTCCATCTTCGCACATGTGCGCTCAAGCGTCATCAGGTATCCAGCCCCTCACTCAGCTGGAGGAAGCGGCTGAATAGGAGACTTTGAGGCTGGAGCTCTCCCCCGTCGGCAACTCGCTCCAGGCCTCGACGCTTCCTCCCCTCAGCCGCTCGCTGTACACCTCGATGCTCCCCACTCGCGTCATCCAGCTCTATGGCCGCTTGCTCTCTGCCCCCCAACCCCCGCTCCAGCCGCTAGCTCTAGGCCATGCCACTTCCCTCCTCTAGGCCACTCACTACTCACTCCTACGTCACACTTTGCAGCCCACCTTGCTTCTTCGGGCGGCGCGTGGAGACTGGACAAACGTGGGAGCAAGTGGCCGAGAGAAGGGAAGCAGCGCAGCCTAGAGCTAGTGGCTGGAGGGGAGGGGGGGTGGGGAGTGAGCGAACGACTGGAGAATGGGGTGACATGATCGGGAGACAATCGGCCAGGGAAGTAGTGGGGGGAGCAGCGAGGTCTGGAGCGAGCGACTATGGAGGGTGGAAGCGGCCGGTGCAAAGCAGGGGGAGAAAGCGAGTTGTGCCACCTAGTGGTTACGTTGTCAGCAAACGCAGCCTTTATTGTCCATCCTTAATTGCCCTTGAGAAGGTGGTGGTGAGCTGCCTTTTTGGAGCTGCTGCAGTCCATGTGTTGTACGTAAACCCACAGTGCTGTTAGGAAGGGAGTTCCAAGATTTTGATCCAGTGACAGTGAAGGAATGGTGATATAGTTCCCAGTCAGGACAGTGTGTAACTTGGAGGGGAGCTTGCAGATGGTGGTGTTCCCATTCATCCAATGTCCTTCTAGGTGGTCGAGGTTGGGGGTTTGGAAGGTGCTGTCGAAGGAGGCTTGGTGAGTTGCTGCAGTGCATCTTGTAGATGGTACACACTGCTGCCACTGTTCACTGGTGGTGCAGGAAGTGAATATTTAAAGTAGTGGATGGAGTGCTGATCAAGTGATCTGCTTTGTCCTGGATGGTGTTGAGTTTCTTTGGTGTTGTTGGAGCTCCACTCATCCAGGCAAGTGGGGAGTATTACATCACACTCCTGACTTGTGCCTTGTAGATGGTGGACAGGAGGTGAGTTACTTGCAGCAGAATTCCCAGCTTCTGACCTGCTCTTGTAGCTACGGTATTTATATGACTTATCCAATTCAGCTTCTGCTCATTGGTAACCCCCCGGATGTTGATTGTGAAGGATTCAGCAATGGTAATGTCATTGACTGTCAAGGGGAGATAGTTAGATTCACTCTTGTTGGAAATGGTCATTGCCTGGCATTTTTGTGGCGTGCATGTTACTTGCCACTTATCAGTCCAAGCCCAATCTTTTCCAGGTCTCTCTACATGTGGACACGGACTGCTTCAGTATCTGAGGAGTTACTAATGCAACTGAACATTTTGCAATCATCAGTGAACATTTCCACTTCTGACCTTGTGATGGAAGGAAGTTTATTGATTCTAGACAGATACATGAATGGGCAGGAAGAAAAGAGATACAGACCCTTAGAAAATAGGCGACATGTTTAGATAGAGTATCTGGATCGGCGCAGGCTTGGAGGGCCGAAGGGCCTTTTCCTGTGCTGTAATTTTCTTGGTTCTTTGTTTGTTCTTTGATGAAGCAACTGAAGACGGTTGGGGCCGAGGACACTACCCTGAGGATCTCCTGAGCGATGTCTGGTACTGAGATGATTGGCCACCAACAACCAGCACCATATTCCTTTGCGCAAGGTATGACTCCAACCAGTGGAGATTTTTCTCCGTGATTGCCATTGACTTCAATTTTGCAAGGGCTCCTTGATGCCCTTGGCAAGAGCAGTCACTGTCACCTCACCTCACCTCCCGAATTCAGCTCTTCTGTCCATATTTGGGCCAAGGCCATAATGAGGTCAGGAACTAATTGGCTCTGGCGGAACCCAAAATGAGCATTGGTGAGTAGGTTATGGCTGTGTAAGTGCTGCTTGATAGCACTGTCAACGACACCTTCCATCACTTTACTGATGATCAAGAGGAGGCCGATCGGGCAGGAATTGACCGGGTTGGATTTGTCCTGCCTTTTGTATACAGAACATACCTGGGCAATTTTCCACATTGCTGGGTAGATGCCAGTGTTGTAGCTTGGCGGGCGGTGTGGCTAGTTCTGGAGCACAAGTCTTTAGCACTGCAGCCAGGATGTTGTCAGTATCCAGAGCCTTCAGCCATTTCTTGCTATCATGTGGAGTGAAGTGGATTTAGCTGAAGATTGGCACCTGTGATGCTGGGGACCTCAGGAGGAGGCCGAGATTGATCATCTACTTGGCACTTCTGGCTGAAGATGGTTGCAAATGATTCAACCTTGTATTTTGCACTGATATACTGGTCTCCCTTATCATGAAGGATGGGGATATTTGTGGAGCCTCGTCCTCCTGTTAATTGTTTAATTATCCACCACCATTCAGGACTGGATGTGACAGGACTGCAGAGCTTTGATCTGATCTGTTGGTTGTGAGATCACTCAGCTCTGTCTATTGCATGCTGCTTCCGCTATATGACATGCAAGTAATCCTGTGTTGTCGCTTCACTCATTTTTAGGTCTGCTTGGTGCTGTTCCTGACATGCCCTCCTGCACACTTCGTTGAACCACTATTGCTCCCTTGGCTTGATGGTAATGGTAGAGTGAAGGATATGCCAGGCCATGAGGTAACATATTGTGTTTAAATACAATTCTGCTGCTGCTGATGACCCACAGTGCCTCATGGATGTCCAGTTTTGAGCTGCCAGATCTGTTCATTTCTTCCCTCAGATATAATTGAAAAAAAAATTCTGAAGAAATGCATGAACTAAATAAAAAGGAGAGAGAAATAAATACTGACAAAATGGATGGCAGAATTTGGAAGGTAAAAAGATTTCAGTTTTATTATTGATGAGTGAGAGGAATATATCACACTTTGGGGCTTCTGGAAGTGGATTTACTGATAATCTGGGGAATTGATAGGAAACTGCTTCATAGTTGGTGGAACAAATTCCCGCCCTTGGGGTGGAGCCAACAGCTGCATCCGTCCAATAACAGACAGAGTAGAAGTACTGTATCAGGCCGTGTTAGCTCAGTTGGTAGAGCATGGGACTTTTAATCTCAGGGTCTTGGATTTGAGACCCTTGTTGTGTGGTTGTTCTTCCCTTTTTCAGTCTTCATCAGCAGAGAGTTCAAGGAGTGTTTGAAATTAAATTCAACAACATCACCAGATTTCAACTACTCCCACCCCGCCCCCTCCCAGTGTAGTTGACAGGACTCTCAACCTCTGCCTTCCCCCTTCCCCTCCCTCCCTGATCTGCGACAGGGTTCCCCTTGTCCTCACTTTCCACCCCACCTGCCTCCACATCTAAAGGATCATCCTCCACCATTTCCGCCACCTCCAGCGTGATGCCACCACCAAACGCATCCTCCCCTCCCCTGTCAGCATTCCGAAGGGATTGTTCCCTCCGCGACACCCTGGTGCACTCCTCCATTACCCCCAATACCTCGTCCCCTTCCCAAGGCACCTTCCCATGCAATCGCAGGAGATATAATACCTGCCCTTTTCATTCCTCTCTGCTCATTATCTGAAGCCCCAAACACTCCTTTCAGGTGAAGCAGCGATTTACTTGTACTTCTTTCAATTATGTATACTGTATTCACTGCTCACAATGCGGTCTCCTCTAAACTGGGGAGACCAAACGCAGATTAGATGGAACACCTCTGCTCAGGCCGAAAGCATGATCCTGAGCTTCGGGTTGCTTGCCATTTCAACACTCTCCCCTGCTCTCATGTCAACATTTCTGTCTTTGGCCTGTTCCAGTGTTCCAGTGAAAATCAACCCAAGCTCGAGGAGCAGCACCTGACCTTTTGATTCGGCACTCTACAGCCTTGTGAATTGAACATTGTGTTCAATCACATCAGAGCATGACTGGTGTCAGGCAACCACAAGCATTAACACACTCTTTGCCTTTGTCCCAGGACAGCTTTGTTATTTAATCTCTCCTTCCCTCTGCACTATCAAACACCTTCCCCTTTGTTCTCTCCCACATGCCCCTCCCCGTCACATGTTTAAAACCTAATTCTTTTCTAACCTGTGTCAGTTCTGATGAAAGGTCACAGACCAGAAACGTTAACTCTGTTTCTCTCACCACAGATGCTGCCAGAGCTATTGAGTATTTCCAGCACTTTTTGTTTTTATTTCAGATTTCCAGCATCTGCAGTATTTTGCTTTTGTTGTGTCAGAAAGTCTTTCCTTGATTCAGGACTCTTACCTCTCTCCAGAATCTCTCTGCTAAAGATTGAACTTTATCTCATTTCACTCACAGCTCAGGGTCAGTGTGGCACAGTGGGACTTCTGGCTGTGTCCCACTTCACAATCCTTCAGTACTGAGAAAACAATGGGGAATATTACTCACATGTTGTGTTCTGTAACTTTTTACAAACACTTTAATGTATATATTGTCTTCCAAAGCAGTGACAGAATGGTGGCTTTAGTGTGTTGTTGAAATAGCTTTGTTGAGTTCGTGCTATACTAACAGTTAAACAGTTCTTGGTTCAATCCCAGGTTTTGGCACTTTCAACCTCTCCTGTGTCTTTTTCTTTGGCTCCAATTGTCAAGCTGCATGATTTACTCTGAAATTAGCACCAGAGAACCAAGGCACCAGCGAGCATGAGGAGCTGAAATTAGCACAGATCAAATCCACTTAATATTTCTGACTGAAGATGGTTGCAAATGCTTCAGCTTCATCTTTTGCACTGACGTGCTCAGCACCACCATCATTGAGGATGTGAATGTTTTAGGAGCCTCCTCATCTTGTTAGTTATTTAATTATCCACCACCATTCACGACTGGATGTGGCAGGACTGTGGAGCTGTGATCTGATCCTGAGGGAGATATCCGTGTGTGGAGTGGCGGGATGTATGGAGAGTGATCCTGAAGAGGGTGTCCGAGCCTGGAGTGGAAGCTTTCCGTGGAGGTACAGGAGTAGGTCATTCAGCCCCAGTGTTTTATAAAGGTTTAGCATAACTTATTTGCTTTTACTCTATGCCTCTATTAATAAAGCCAAGTGTCCTGTTTGCTCTTAGCAACCTTTTCAAACCTTGATCAAAAAAGATTGGTGTACATTGTCTCATTCTTCCTCCCAAACTGTATCACTTCACAAGTCTCTGTGTAAAATTTTATCTGTTGTGTGAAAGCCCATTTTACCAGTGTGTTTAAGTTCCTCTGAAGTGTGTTACAGTCGCTGGCATAGGACGAAATTCACGAGCATTCTTTGATGCTATCTCCGTGGAAAGAGCAATCTTACACACTAGCTCAAATTGGGATTTTGTGTGTTTAGTATCTTTCCTCATCCACCAATATAAGCACAAATCTGTCTCATAATGTACGGTCTAAGAATGTGCCAATGTTGCAATGTGGTGATAAATTCTTCAGTGTCACAATGTACTCACCAACTGTTTCACTACTTTTCTGATTTCTGGATCCAAGTTTGTAGATTTCCGCGATCTCTAGTGGCTTAGGGTTGAGCCTCACTTCAACGAAGAAACGGAAAATTATGATTTAAAGATTACACTGTCAATCATTCACATCTCTGTCTTCTCCTGAACTTCGAGTTCAAATTTGTTTGTGAAGTTGATTCACACGTTAAGACAGCACAGTCTTTGTCTTTGTGAAGGAAGTGATTTGGGAATGGCTGGTTGAAACTGTCCCTTCTTGCACAGAAATTCAGTGCAAATACTTGATCACTCACAATTTCCTTGAGAGAAATTTGTTGACAATCGCATTCGACGCAGAAACGGCCTCAGCATTAATCTCACTGAAGCAGAATGTGACCGTGTTGTATGTTTCAGAATTTTGTTGCCTTTATTTGTCGCTTTTAACCAAGACTGGGAGACAGGGCAAGGTTGATCCGAGGTTGGAATATATTAACATTCAGGAGCAAGAAAAATCAAAAGGAACAAAATAAGAAAACCCAGTCTCCGGATTTGAGAATCTGTAGATCCGCTTTGGGAAAGTGAATCAGAGCAGAATGAAGAGTGAACTGTCCAGAAGAGATGAAGACACAGCTCAGTCAACACGTTCCCCTGGTTTATGATGCTGGAACATTCCTCACACAGAAATGATTCAACCCAATGACAAACATTCTTCCAGCTGATAATTTATGCTACTGATTTAAGGACTGTCTCGTGGTTACCGAGTGACGACGAGAAGATATTAAACTTTGTTCTATTCAATCTAGCTGTGATAAAGTTTGAATTTTTCTCCCTTTTATAAACAGTATTTGAAGGGTCTCGGTAACAATGTTCAGTGTTGATGAGAGTGGGGTCTGGGTGAGAAGCTGCTGAGTGTGACAGGGTCAGGACTGGATGCAGGAGGTTCTCTGACAGTCTCCCTCTATCTCTCTAATGGGTTTGAGTTGATTTACGACTGGTAGCTTTTATTTTACTTTTCTTATTTAGAGTTATAGCCCCTTCGGCCCTCCGAGTCTGTGCCAACCAGCAACCACCCATTTATACTAATTCTACATTAATCCCATATTCTCTACCACATCCCCACCATTCTCCTACCACGTACCTACACTCGGGACAATTTACAATGGCCAATTTACCTATCAACCTGCAAGTCTTTTGGAGGTGGGAGGAAACCAGAGCACCCGGCGGAAACCCACACAGACATAGGGAGAACTTGCAAACTCCAAACAGGCAGTACCCAGAACTGAATCCTGGTCGCTGGAGCTGTGAGGCTGCGGTGCTAACCATTGCGCCACTGTGCTGCTGTTGGTGTTTTGATAAATGAAGGAAGCTCCCTCCACCCATTTTATTTGGACAGACAGTGTGGTATAAGGATGTAAAGGGTTAATGCTGAAGATAGTGGGATCAACCCCTCCCACTGTCAGAGTGATGATGGAACAGTCACATGAGATGAAGTTTGGGAGAAGAGAGAGCAGCACCAAGGATGCTAGCTTAGCAGGCTTGATGAGTGTGTATAGAGTATTGTGCAAATTAGAAAAGAGTTCTTAGTTCTTTCAGCAGCAACTGTGTCCAGAAAATATCGAGAAACTCACAATTTTATTATTCAGGAGTCGGAACACAGATATTAATTCGAAGTGACAGTTCTGGGACCAATTAACAAAAAAAGTAGAGAATAATATTGCTCACTGATTGAAATCCCCTCGTGAGGAGACAGTTAAACAGGTGATCTTTTGGGGCATCCTTCGATCCAAGGTTTCAGCAACATTTAATCTCCCTTTTTGGTGAAATACTCTGTTATTTGCAACTTTTTTTATCAGCTTTGATGGGCGAGTGAAAAAACTGAAAAGGTTGAACAGTTCCATCCTTTCTTTTCTTCCTTCTTCTCTTCTTTCCATCAGTTTCTCTTTTCTGTCCCAGATCAATATAATGATGAGAATCCCACTTTAATCTGCTGTTTCTGGTGTTTTATCCATTCCAATCAAAATTTCAACATTCCAATCAAATCTATTTGTTATTCCACAGTGTCTCTCCATGTGTTTTATTCTGTTGTATTCTCTCACAGTCTGTTTGATGATCAATGTTACATCTCACTCTCTGTTCTGGTGAAGATCAGAAGCAGTGATATCTGTTTACACCACCCGACAAGTCGGCCTGATGCTGTGCCTCGCTGATCATGTGGGGTTAAAGCAATTCTTCCAGTCAGTTAGTTCAGTTTTCATTTCATGAGAAATTCGGTCATCATGACTTCATCAGTGACCTAATGGTTCAGGTGTCTGAGTGATGTTAATCATGATGTGATGAAATGATTGTATGTTCCAGTCTTTCCGTGGTGGGTTTTCACACTGAGTAGAAACGTGTTGGACATGGTCTGGAAATGTTTCACACTGCTCCATTCCCAACTTCATTTACTTACAGAAGATATATTTCCATCATTCCACAGCTGGCTGCACAGCCAGAAGCTGTGCTGAAGGTGACAGCTATGTCTCTGCAACTGACAAGGTGGCCGAGAGGTTAAGGCGATGGACTGCTAATCTATTGTGCTTTGCACACGTGGGTTCGAATCCCATCCTTGTCGCTAGTTTTTCAGCTGTTTCGTGTATTATTTATGTTGGGTGAGCTTATGTGTAAAGTCAGCCTCGAAACCTGTTCTTGTCAGTATCTTGACAGTGATTCCAGAATTGGTTATACTTTATTAAAATTGAGACAGACAATTGGAATTCTTCACCCAAACTGCACTGGAATGAAGATCAAATAGGGATCACGAAACGGAGCAGGATTTTTCCTCCCCTCCTTCCTTCCATCATTTCTTTCTCTGGATTTGCACCAAGTGAAAGACAAATGGGAAAAGCAAATGGCGAGGGAGCAGATGCAGAAAATTATCCTTTGGCAAGAAATGTATTTTCAAATCTTCTTGATAGATTATGTGCGTGAGCAATGCTTTGGCAGATGGAGTTTAAAATGAGGGGTCATCGACTACCGACGATAGATCAGAGTGTTTTTTTGGAAGAGGTGAGATGTTAGAAACGGTTGAGGAGCAGAGACCCGAATACTGAATTAATAAAAGCTCGTGGACTGGTAGAAAATAATGTGAAAAGTGAACAGAATATGAAGATTGGAACTCATGTTGCAGTGATATAAAGCTCTGTGCTCCTGAAGTAAATGTCCAAACCCAGATTGTGGGGAATCTGTGGAGAGTGATTTGGTTTTTATTCATTCTTGGGTGTGAGTATCGCTGATAAGGCGAGCATTTATTACCCATTCCTATTGCCGTTGAGAAGGTGGTGGAGAGCTGCCTTCTGGAACTGATGCAGTCCATATGGTGCAGGAACACCCACACTGCCGTTGGGGAGGGAGTTCCAGGATTGTGACCCAACAACAGTGAATAAATGGCGATATCGTTCCAAGTCAGGATGGTGAGTGACTTGGAGGGGAACCTGCAGGTAGTGAGTTCCCATGCATCTGCTGCCCTTGTGCTTCGAGGTGGTAGTGGTCACGAGTTTGGAAGGTGCTGTTGAAGGATACTTGGCGAGTTGCTGCAGTACATATGGAGATGGTACACACTGCAGCCACTGTTTACTGGTTGTGGAGGGATTGAATGTTTAAGGTGGTGGGTTAGGTGCCGATCAAGTGCGCTGCTTTGTCCTGGATGGTGTTGAGCTTCTTGAGTGTTGTTGAGTGGGATGTATTCCATCACACTCCTGACTTGTGCCTTGTAGATGGTGGACAGGATTTGGGGTGTCAGGAGGTGAGATACTTGCTGCAGAATTCGTAATCTCTGACCTGCGCTTATAGCCACAGCATAGATGTGACTGGTCCAGTTACGTTTCTGGTCAAGATATTGATGGTGGGGGATTTAACGATGATAATGCTTCTGAATATCAAAAGGTAGATTTTTTTTCTCTCTCATTGGAGATGTTCACTGCTTGGCACTTGTGTGGCCAGAAGGTTGCTTGCCACTTATCAGCTCAAGCCTGAATGTTGTTCAGGTCTTGCTGCTTGCAGGCACAGACTGCTTCAGTATCTGAAGAGTTGTGAGTCATCATCTAACATTCCCACTTCTGACTTATGTTGAGGAGAAAGTCATCAATGAAACAGCTGGGATGTTTGGGTCTATAATGCTACCCTGAGAAACTCCTGAGGCAATGTCCTGGGCTGAGATGATTGGCCTCCACGAACCACAACCATCTTGTTTTGTGCGACGTACGACTCCAGCAAGTGGAGAGTTTTCCCCCTGATTCCCAGTGACTTCAATTTTGCTAGGGATCCTTGATGCCACATTCACTCAAGGGTGGTTCAAGAAGGCAGCCCACCCCACCACCTTCTCAAGGGCAATTAAGGATGGGCAGTAAATGCTGGCCTGGCCAGCAACGCCCACATCGCATGAATGAATGAATAAAAAAGTGAAGTATCCCTTGTGTCATTGTTTTGGTAGAAAATATAACCCTGGTGGAATTGCCCCTCCCAATCACACCTCACTTCATAGAACATAGAAAATGGAGAAAATTTATGGCACAGAATGAGACCATTTAGCAATCGTGTCTGTGCCAGCTGAAAAAGAGCGATCCAGCCCAATCCCACTTTCCAGGTCTTGGGAATGGGATCTGAACAGATCTCAGAGCTCACATTATGTGAATGTTCTGTTGAAGTATTGGTGAGCTGATATACCAGGGGAGATTCACACTGTTAGACACAGTGTGAAATACATTCAAGTATTTATGAAACATTGTAACATGTGAGTAATATTCCCCATTGCTTTCTCAGCACTGATGGATTGTGAAGTGGGAGGCAGCCGGAAGTCCCAGTGATCCACACTGACCCTCAGCTGAGAATGAAATGAGATAAAGTTCAATCTTCAGCAGCGAGTTGCTGCAGAGAGGTAAGAGTCCTGAATCAAGGAGAGACTTTCTCATACTGCTGTTGAATCTCATTTCAAACACTCCTTGAACTCTCTGCCGAGGAATTCAGAGCTGGAGAATGCCTGTAAAATCAGCCTAAAAATGGAATAAAAAAACACCCACCGTGGGGCTCAAACTCAAAAACTTGAGATTCAGAGTTTCATGCTTTCATCGACTGAGCTCACTAGGCCTGAGACAGTGTCCCCGTCCTGTCTGTTATTGGACGGTGCAGCTGTTGGCTCCATCCCAGGGGCTGAATTTGTTCTGTAAACCATGAACCAGCTTCCTCTCAAATCCCAGTTTTATCAATAAATCCTCTTACAAAATCCCCAAAGTGTGATATATTCCTCTCACTCATCCAGAATAAAAGTTACATCTTTTGCTCTTTTTACCTTCCAAACATTGACTTCTATTTTGCTCAGCATTTATTTCTCTCTCCTTTTTATGTTGTGCATTTCCGAATAAACATTTCATTTCAATTATTTATGAGGGATGAAATGAACAGAAGAGATTTTCTGCAATGGTACCAGGGGTGTGGGACAGAGCGAGTGGTTTGGATCTGGAATACACTGCCTGAGAGTGTGCTGGAGGCTGATTCAATCGTGGCTTTCAAAAGGGAATTGGATAAACACCTGAATAGAGAAAATTTGCAGGGTTACAATGAAAGGGCAGAGGAGTGGAATTAGCTAATTTGCTCTTGCAAAGAGCTGTCATGGACATGATGGACTGAATGGTCTCCTTCTGTACTGTAACCATTTGATTCATTGATTCTAACTCTGTCAAAGTTGTTCTGAACTTGCTCTGCTCCAAGGAGAACAACCCCAGCTTTTCCAGTGTCTGCACATAACTGAAGTTATGAGGAACCATGGGGAACCCACTGTAAACCTTCCTCCAGACAGAAATACAACTGTTCACCACCACACTGTGACCCAGCTGTTCACAATATATATCAATGATTCGGATGTGGGGACCAAATGTACTATTTCCAAGTTCGCAGATGACACAAAACTAGGTGGGAATGTGTGTTGTGAGGAAGATGCAAAGCGGCTTCAAGGGGATTTGGACAGACTTAGTGAGTGGACAAGAAAGTGGCACATGGAATATAATGTGCAAAGATGTGAGGTGGTCCACTTTGGTAGGAGAAACAGATGTGCAGATCATTTCTTAAATGGTAAGAGATTAGAAAGTGTAAATGGACAAAGGGGCCTGGGTGGCCTTGTCAGTAAGTGACTGAAAGCTAACATGCAGGTGCAGCAAGCAATTAGGAAGGCGAATGACATGTTAGACTCGATCACAAGAGGATTTGAGTACAGGAGTAGTGAAGTATTGCTTCAATTGTATATAACCTTGGTTGGACTGCACTTTGGAATACTGTGTGCAGTTTTGGTCCCCTTACCTTAGGAAGGATATCATTGCCATAGAGGGAGTACAACGAAGGTTCACCAGACTTGTTCCCGGGGTGGCGGGACTGTCCTATGAAGAGATTTTGGGGAAACTGGGCCTGTATTCTCTAGAGTTTCGAAGAATGAGAGGTGATCTCATTGAAACTTACCATATATTTAAAGGGATAGACAGGTAGATGAAGCTATTTCCTCTGGTTGAGGAATCTAGAACCAGGGGACACAATTTCAACATAAGGGGAAAGCCACTTAGGACAGAGACGAGGAGAAATTTCTTTTCTCAGAGGGTTGTGAATCTTTGGAATTCTCTACCCTAGAGGGCTGTGGAAGCTCAGTCATTGAGTATGTTTAAAGCAGAGATTGACAGATTTCTAAATGCAAATGACATAGGGGATATGGACATAGTGTGGGAAAAAGGCATTGAAGTGGATGATCAGTCATCATCATATTGAATGGCGGGGTTGGCTCGACGGGCTGAATGGCCTACTCCTGCTCCTATGTTCCTATCAGTCTGCTAATTTCATATCCATGCTGTCATTGTCCCTTTTATTACATGGGCTTCAGTTTTACTGGCAGTCTAGTAAGTGACATCATCAAGAAGGTTTTCAATAAGTCAAATAAGGAGAAATTGTTTCAAGTGGCAAAAGGGTCAGTAACCAGAGGATGTATTTATCAAGTGATTGAGAAAAGAACCAGAGGCGAAATGAGGTCGGGATTTATACGGTGATGTGTTGTGATTTGGAATGCACTGTCTGATCAGGACTTGAAAGCAGATTCAGTAGTAACTTTGAAAAGCAATAGGGATAAATACTGGAAGGAAAATGGACAGATTACAGGAAAAAGCTGAGCATCAGAACTAATTGGATAGCACAACCAAAGAGACAGCATTGACACAATGGACCAAATGGTCTCCTTCTTTGTGTATCATTCTATGGTTTTATGAACATAATGTTGGTACAATTGCTGAGTTGGAAGTGAAGTGAACCCAGATTCCGGGTATTCTAAACACCAGACCCAAACCAACTGAACAAGCCTGTTGTTTAATCTCTGTTTTTCACACCAGCTTCTCCTCGCTCTTTCTGTGTTTCCTGCCTGGTCTGTTCCTCTGACCTTCATTCCTGACACTCTATTGAGAATGGCCAACTCACTGCGCCTCTCACTCCCACCGTCACTCCACCCCTTCACCCACTTCCAAACCTCTCTGTTGAACAGTACCTCACTTCTGCTCCTCTGCTCCATTAATATAACAGGAAAACATTTTCAAACAGACATTTCCAGACAGTGAACATTCCAGTAAGACAAGGTAAAGAGCAGATTCATTCACTTTCAACACAGAGAGAGCAGCTCTCCCTGTTCAGTCTAAGGAGCAGCTGTAGTTTCACTCCCATTAGTCTTAGAGACATGGGCCAGAATTTTAAGGGACCGTTGGAGACGGGAATGGAGGCTGGGGAGGGGGAGGGGGGGTGTATAAAATAGGGATGGAAGACGTTGGACCGGATTTTTCTGTCGGCGGCTGACATGGAGGGCAGACTTCGCACATCCACACGGCAAGAAGGCATTTAAAGTATTTATGAGTCCAATTGTCAGCAATTTTATTCACTGGGTCCAATTGAATTAATAGCACACGGGAACCCTGGGGCTTCAGAGCCTCGCCTGGTT
Source organism: Heterodontus francisci (assembly GCF_036365525.1). NCBI lineage: Eukaryota > Metazoa > Chordata > Chondrichthyes > Heterodontiformes > Heterodontidae > Heterodontus > Heterodontus francisci. Next base: position 2,872,487 of record NW_027142006.1, read on the forward strand.
AAAGGAGGTGACTGGGAGGTGGGAGCTGAGTCTTGGCTTCACTGGGAAGCTGTCGGGTGAGGCAGCGTAACTTGGCAGCAAGGGTGGAGGGGGAAAGGGCATCGGGAAACACTGTCAGGCGTGGGGGCCAATGTGCCAGCTCTGCAGGGTGAGCCACACCCGGGTGTTATTGGGGCAGTGCCACCTCATTGAGGGTGACAAATGAGGTAAATGGGGCTGGGTGTTGTTTACTGTGAAGGCCTTGCACTCAGGGAGGGGCAACCTGTCATGGGCCTCATTCACCCTGGATTCGAGGCTCCCATTGAAGAGGAGGAGGAGTAGAGAGGGAGGGAGGGAGGCGCAGGCACCAGCAGGGACACCACAGCAGCTTGGGGGCCCACAGGAGGGCCAGCCTCGAACAGGAGGCTGGAGAAGGAGGCAGAGGAACACGTCAGCCGAGGTTCAACTACCTGCAGATGTCCGAGTGACAGTGTCTCCGCAGACTGCGCCTCTCCACGGAGGTTGTCACTGATCTCTCTGCCATGATGCAGCTGTGCCCCATGGGACTTGGTGGGCACCTGATGCCAGTGTCACTGAAGGTCACAGTGCCACTGAACTTCTCCACCAGCAGATCATTGCGGGGATCCACTGGAGATATGTGTGGAATCTCACAGTCTGTGGTGAATCAGTGCATCAAGGAGGTCACCAATGTCCTGTTCAGGAGGGCCGGTGACTATGTGCACATCGATCCAAACAGTCACGCTGAGAGGGCTATAGGATTCGGGGCCATCGCTGGATTCCCCCAGGAGTAGGGTGTCATCGACTGCACCCATGTGACCATCAAGGCTCCTGCAGACCAGCCAGCAGCCTTCAACAGGAAGGGCTTCCACCTGCTCAGTGTGTCACTGGTCTGTGACCATCACAAATGGATCCTACAGGTGTGTGCACAAATCCCGGGAAGCAGCCACAACGCCTGCATACCAAGGCACTCCCAGGTGCCAGAACATTTCCGTGGCCCCATGTGCTTTCTGAGATGGATCCTTGGAGACAATTGCAACCAGTGAGAACATGAGTACTGACGCCTGTGAGGAACCCACACAACGATTCAGAGGAGAGGTACAACACCTGCTGCGGGTCAACCCGAGCGACCATCAAAGAGGCCATTGGTCTCCTGAAGATGAGATTCAGGCACTTATATTGTTCCTGTGGAGCTCTTCAGTATGTCCCGGCGAGGGTCTCGCGTATCATGGTGGCTTGCTGTGCTCTGCACAATCTGGCAAAACAGAGGGGTGAGGTCTTGACTCGTGTGGATATCATGGAGTGTGGTGTCTCCTCTGATGATGAGGATGTGGAGGAGGATGCTGCCCAAGCAGTGCCAGATGAAGAACCTCAGGCACAGCAGGAAAGCCTCCATGAGATACACACAAGGGAGACACGAGACACCCTTATACATTCACGTTTCCTTTGAGCCTTACCACCTTCTGGAACCACAGCAATAAAGTCTTAGCTTTAAACAGCCCTGTTGTCACCTCCTTCCTTCCACACTACAGCGCCCAGGTACACATCGCACAGTGACAAGGCCGAAGCTTTGTGAACTCAGGGCTTGGTCCCTCACTTCCAGCCCCTTGGGAGGAAGGGTTGAAATGAAGTCCCAAAGGGCATCAACAATAGGAAGGAGACATAGTGAGAGAACATCATTTCTTTATTCTGTGTGACACCAAACACAACCCTATCCATCTGGAATGTACATTCACCCGTGAACCCCTCAGTGAATCTAGGTGCTCTTCTTAAATCTCTTCCGGGTGTTCCTACCTGCTACTCCCCCTGCTCTGTCAGCTGAGGTGGAGAAAGGCTGCTGACCTTGCTGCTCCATGGCTTGGGATGACATTGGCGGCCGTCCTCTGCTGCCTGAGGCCTGGAGGGCCCTGGCACACTGAGGCCCTCCTGCACAGGTACAGGGACCCCCTCTGTCATCGAGGATGATGGAGGTGGTGGCATCTCTGGTGTCACTGGCAGAGGGACTTTGGAATTACCGTCCACACCAGCAGCACCCTGAGAGGGGCCCCCAGATGTAGCAGCCAGCTGCTCCTCCCCCTTATAAGACACACTTGTACCTCCCTGCTGACCTGAGAGGGACGTGGACCAAGTGGAGAGTTCAGGTGCCTCGTCCCCCCTCTCACCTTGTCACCACTGGATGGAGCTCCTGGACAAAGTGATGGAGTGCAGGTCTGCGCACATCTCCGGCAGCCACTGATTGGTCTGCTGGATCTGGTTCTCCATGAGAGTCACCAATCTCTCAATGGAGGAAGCCAGACACACCCCCATCAGAGACAGTGCAGCACCCAAGGCCTGGATGGACTCCTCCATCGTCCGTGCTTGGGTACACATAGCCTCTGGCAACTCTGCCAGATGTTGCCTGACCTCTCACTGCAGCTGCAGCATTTCCCGTGTTGCTGGTGACACAAGAGGCACGTCATCAGCCTGGGGCACAGCATGGGCCTGGCCTCCCACAAACCACTAACTCCCAGTGGCCTCGGCTGTCACAGCCTCCGCCAGCTGCCCGGGCCTGTCTGTGATGTGCTCACCAGTTTGCATGCCAGAATCTAACCGCGAACGGATACCCACCAACGTGAGAGTTTCTGTGCTGGTGAAGGGTGCAGGGGAATGAGGTGATGGTGCACCCTCTGAGGCTCCCTCCTCCTCCTCAGACATGTCCGGCTGTCCCCCAGTCTCTCCAGCTCTTTGCTTTTGTCGTTCATCCGGGCCTTCATGAGAAAACAGGGACATTGAAGGGTTAGGGTCTTCCCATCATGACATTCCAACCACCCCTAACGTGCAGCTCCATTGATGCAGTGGTGAACAGATGAGCAGTGTGGCTCCTTTGCAGCAGATGCTCCCTTGTGCCCCAGGAGATGTTCACTCACTCTCTTGGGTAGGTGTCCCTGTCTCTCCATCAGCTATGGAGCAGCTGCTTTGCTGCCCTGCCTGTTCCATGGCCTCCTCCTCCATCGGGATGAGGACATGGAGATAAGGCATCCACCGCCGGTCTTGACACGCTCTTTCCAATTGTGGGATGTCTTCTCCTGCAGACACAATGATGAACAAAGTTAGTCTCCCAGCGGGGACAAGCCCAACATCTCTGATGGTGATAGTCCAGCAGTCCATGATGGGGACACACGTATTCCTCCTGCATGTGGCCCCTCTCGAGGGACTGTGTGAGTTGATACAATGACTGACGTGCACCTCTCACCGAGATGCAGCCAAGCCTCAGGCAGCATGTCCTGCTGCCCTTCCCCAATACACATGACTGGGTGGTCACTCCCTTTCCACCAAACACTCCCTTTCACTCTGCCACATGCAATGTCCAAAGGGTCCAAAGTGTTTTGAGTTTTCGCCTGAGCAGCCTGGATCCGGTCATTGACCCACTTCCTGTACTGGATCCATGTTCTGGGGGTGACCCCACGTCTGCTGACCTCACCTACTATCTTCAGCCAGCTTTGCTTGGTCAGGTGGGCAGGTCTCCACCTCCCATCCCTGGGGAAGAGGATCTTCCACCTTTCTCTTGCCACCTGGAGGAGAACCTGCAGGGAGGCATCGCTAAACCGTGGGACCATGGTCACTGCAGGCTCGCATTCAGCTCCTTACTCAGCAGGCAGCAGAGGCAGCAGAACGGGTCCTGGGGCATCAGAGGCAGCAGAACGTGTCCTGGGACAGCAGAGGCAGCAGAGCGAGTTCTGGGGCAGCAGTGACAGCAGAACGGGTCCTGGGGCAGCAGAGACAGCAGAACGGATCCTGGGGCAGCAGAGGCAGCAGAACGGGTCCTGGGGCAGCAGAGGCAGCAGAACGGGTCCTGGGGCATCAGAGGGCTCTCAGGAAGACACTCCTTTAAACCAGGCAGCAGTGAATGCAGGGTTGGCAGCCCTTTAAATATGGTGTCAGCACCTGCCGTTGTGTCAGATGTCGGTGCCATCGGTGCCTTTTTCCCTGCCTCTGGTCCTTGTTTACATGGGCCCCACGCCTCCCCGTCATTAATTGGTCGGCTGCTCCGTGATCGGAGTCGGTCGGCCACATTTCACTCGTGTGGTGACGACACCCGCTTCCGGTGCCTCTGCCGAGAGCCGCACCGTTCGTTTAAAATTCAGCCCATGGGGTCAAGAGTGGAAAATCTCCCCTCTGATTCTCTCTACTTAAACTGATGGAGACACCAAATTAAAACTGATGAAACCAGGGATTGTATCCTGGTTCTTCAATCTAGTGTTCTCCCAACTGAGCTATTCAATCCTCACTGTGAACTCATCTTCATTGGAGACAAATATAACTCCAGGTGGAATTTCCCACCCGTTCATTCCTCACTTCAGGGGAATGGGACCCGACCAGATCGCGGAACTCAGATTATGTTAATGTTCTGCTCTTGATATCTTAATATTATCTTGCGTTTGAGCCACTTTTAATCAGGTTCAGGGACAAAATCTTCCATCATCCCTTCTCCCACATTCTCTCCCTCTCATTCATTCTTTATTCCTCACAATCCAGAAAGGGTTAGGAATCAGAGCTCACCTCCAAACCCTCTGCACACAGACCTCTGTCTGTCACCCTGTTTGATCCAAGATCCAACAGACCAGTCAATAAATTACACTCTTTATAAGCACAGAAAGCTGCCTCACAGTGTTGGACACAGAGTTAAATACACTGAAGTCTTTTGAAAAAAGTTCATCTTATGGGTTGTGTAATGATGGAAATATACCTTCTGTAAGTAAATGAAACAGGGAATGGAGCGGTGTGAAACATTTCCAGACCATGTCCAACACGTTTCCACTCAGTGTGAAAACCCACCACGGAAAGAGTGGAACATGCAATCATTTGATCACATCATGATTAACATCACTCAGACGCCTGAACCATGAGGTCACTGCAGCTGGCTGCACAGCCAGGAGCTGTGCTGAAGGTGACAGCCGTGATGGTGCATCTGACAAGGTGGCTGCAAGGTTAAGGTGGTGGACTGCTAATGCATTGTGTTTTTCATGAATGGGTTCGAATCCCATCCTTGTTAGTTTGTGATTTGGATCGTTCCTTTATTTCTATTGGGGGACTTTTTGCATAAAGTCAGACTGGAAACCTGTTCTTGTCAATTTCCAGACGGTGTTTCCAGAATTGTTTATATATTATTAAAATTGAGACAGACAATTGGGATTCTTCACCCAAATTGGACTGGAATGAAGATCAAATTGGGATCACAAAACGGAGCAAGATTTTCCCTCCCTCCCTTCCTTCCATCTTTATATTCTCTGGATTTACACCAAGTGAAAGACTAATGGGAAAAGCAAACGGCGAGGGAGCAGAAGCAGAATATTATCCTTTGGCAAGAAATGTATTTTCAAATCTTCTTGATAGAATAAGTGAGTGAGCAATGCTTTGATAGAAGGAGTTTAAAATGTGGGGTCATGTAATACTGAAGAAAGATAGATCAGAGTGTTTTTTTGTAAGAGGTGAGATGTTAGAAACTGTGGAGGAGCCGAGACCCGAATACAGAATTACTAAAAGCTAGTGGACTGGGAGAAAATAATGTGAAAAGCGAACGGAATATGAAGTTTGGAACTCATGTTGCAGTTATATAAAGCTCTGTGCTCCTGAAGCGAATGTCCAAGCCCAGATTGTGGGGAATCTGTGGAGAGTGATTTGTTTTTTATTCATTCTTGGATGTGAGTATTGCTGATAAGGTGAGCATTTATTACCCATCCCTAATTGCCCTTGAGAATGTAGTGGTGAGCTGCCTTCTTGAACTGCTACAGTCCATATGGTGTAGGAACACCCACAGTGCTATTGGGGAGGGAGTTCCAGGATTGTGACCCAACAACAGTGAAGAAATGGCGATATCGTTCCAAGTCAGGATGGTGAGTGACTTGGAGGGGAACCTGCAGATGGCGAGTTCCCATGCATCTGCTGCCCTTGTCCTTCGAGGTGGTAGAGGTCACGGGTTTGAAAGGTGCTGTTGAAGGATACATAGCGAGTTACTGCAGTGCATATAGAGATGGTACACACTGCAGACTCTGTGTACTGGTGGTGGAGAGAGTGAATGTTTAAGGTGGTGGGTTAGGTGGCGATTAAGTGGGCTGCTTTGTCCTGGATGGTATTGAGCTTCTTGAGTGGGATGTATTCCATCACACTCCTGACTTGTGCCTTGTCGATGGTGGACAGGTTTTGGTGTATCAGGAGGTGAGATACTTAGTTTAGTTTAGAGATACAGCACTGAAACAGGCCCTTCGGCCCACCGAGTCTGTGCCGACCATCAACCACCCATTTATATTAATCCTGCACTAATCCCATATTCCTACCACATCCCCACCTGTCCCTATATTTCCCTACCACCTACCTATACTATAGGACAATTTATAATGGCCAATTTACCTACCAACCTGCAAGTCTTTTGGCTTGTGGGAGGAAACCGGAGCACCCGGAGAAAACCCACACAGACACAGGGAGAACTTGCAAACTCCACACAGGCAGTACCCAGAATTGAACCCGGGTTGCTGGAGCTGTGAGGCTGCGGTGCTAACCACTGCGCCACTGTGCCGCCCCTAGAATTCCTAATTTTTCCCACTTGCTGCAGAATTCCTAATCTCTGACCTGCGCTTATTGCCGCAGCATAGATCTGACTGGTCCCGTTTAGTTTCTGGTCAATGGTAACCCCCAACATATTGATGGTGGGGGATTCAGCGATGATAATGCTCTGAATATCAAAAGGTAGATTTTTTTCTCTCTCTCATTGGAGATGTTCACTGCTTGGCACTTGTGTGGCCAGAAGGTGGCTTGTCACTTATCAGCTCAAGCCTGAATATTGTTCAGGTCTTGCTGCTTGTAGGCACAGACTGCTTCAACTGAGGAGTTGTGAATCATCACCTTACATTCCCACTTCTGACTTATTTTGAAGGGAAAGTCGTCAATGAAACAGCTGAGGATGTTTGGGTCTACGACACTACCCTGAGAAACTACTGAAGCAATGTCCTGGGCTGAGATGATTGGCCTCCACGAACCACAACCATCTTGTTTAGTGTGAGGTACAACTCCAGCAAGTGGAGAGTTTTCCCCCTGATTCCCATTGACTTCAATTTTGCTAGGGATCCTTGATGCCACACTCACTCAAGGGCAATCACTCTCACCTCTCCTCTGGAATTCCACTCTTTCATCTCTGTTTGGACCAAGCTGCAATGAGATCATAACAACATAAGATCAGAACAACTAGTAGCAGGAGTAGGCCATTTGGCCCCTCGAGTTTGCTCCGTCATTCAATAGGATCATGGCTGACCTGATCATGACCTCAACCCCACTTTCCTGCCTGCCCACATAACCCTTGGCTCTCTTGTAGATAAAAATCGTGAAGACATTCAATGACCCAGCCTCCACTGCTCTCTGCGGTAGAGAATTCCAAAGATTAATGACGCTCTGAGAGAAGAAATTCCTCCTTAAATGAAAAACCCCTAAATCTGAAACTGTGTCCCCGAGTTCTAGATTCCACCACGAGGGGAAACTTCCTCTCAGCATCTACCCTGTCAAGTCCCCTCAGAATCTTATATGTCTCAATACGTTCACCTTTCATTTTTCTCAACTCCAATGAGTATCGGTCCAACCTGCTCAACTTTCCTCATACGACAACCCCTTCATCACTGGAATAAATCTAGTGAACCTTCTCTGAACTGCCTCCAATGCAAGTATATCCCTCCTTAAATAAGGAAACCAAAACTGTACACAGTACTCTAGGTGTGGTTTCACGAGCACATTGTACATTTGTAGCAACACATCTCTACTTTTATACTCCATTCCCCTTGCAATAAAGGGTAACATTACATTTGCCTTCCTAATTATTTGCTGTACCTGCATGGTAACTTTTTGTGATTCATGTACGAAGACACCCAGATCCTTCAACTCCGCAGCATTCTGTAATCTCTCACAATTTAAATAATATTTTCCTGTTCTATTCTTCCTGCCAAAGTGGATAACCTCACATTTTCCCACATTCTACTCTATCTGCCAAATTATTTCCTGGAGCTAAGAGACCCTGGCAGAACCTAAACTGAGCATCGATGAGCAGATTATTGTTAAGTGTGTGGTGCTTGATAGCACTGTTGGTGACATCTTCCATCACTTTGTTGATGATTGATAGCAGACTGATGGGGCGGCAATTGGTCAGATTGGATTTGTCCTGCTTTTTTACGGACAGGGCACACCTGGGCAATTTTCCTCATTGTTGAGTAGATGCCTGTGTTGTCGCTCTACTGGAACAGCTTGGCTGAGGGCGCAGCTAGTTCTGGAGCACAAGTCTTCAGTACTCGAGCCGGAATGTTTTTTGGGCCCATAGTCTTTGATGTACTGAGTGCCTTCAGCTGTTTCTTGCTATCATGTGGAGTGAAGCGAATTGGCTGAAAACTGGAAGCTGTGATGCTGGGGACCTCAAGAGGCCGAGATGAATCATCCACTGAGCAATTTCTGACTGAAGATGGTTTCAAATGCTTCAGCTTCATCTTTTGCACTGACGTGCTCGGCTCCACCAACATTGAGGATAGGGAAGTTTTTGGAGCCTCCTCATCTGGTTCGTTATTTAATTGTCCTCCACCTTTCATGACTGGATCCCTAGTTTCTCAGGGCAGTGCCCTAGGCCCAACCATCCTCAGCTGTTTCATTGATGGCTTTCTCTTCAACATAAGTCAGAAGTGGGCATGTTCGCTGATGATTCACAACTCCTCAGATACTGAAGCAGTCTGTGCCTGCAAGCAGCAAGACCTGAACAACATTCAGGCTTGAGCTGATAAGTGACAAGCAACATTCTTTGATCTGATCCTGAGGGAGATAACCGTGCGTGGAGCGGCGGGATGGATGGAGGGTGACTCTGAAGAGGGTGTCTGAGCCTGGAGGGAAGAATCTGTGGAGAGTGGTCCTCAAAGGATGTCCGTGTCTGGAGATTTAGGATCTCTGAAGAGGGTCTCCGAGCCCATAGTGCTGGGATGTATGGAGAGTGATCCTGAAGTGGGTGTCCGAACCTGGAATGGCGGGATCTGTGGAGAGTGATCCTGAAGTGGGTGTCCGAGCCTGGAGTGGCAGGATCTGTGGAGAGTGGTCCTCAAAGGATGTCCGTGTCTGGAGATTTAGGATCTCCGAAGAGGGTCTCCGAGCCTGTAGTGCTGGGATGTATGGAGAGTGATCCTGAAGTGGGTGTCCGAACCTGGAATGCCGGGATCTGTGGAGAGTGATCCTGAAGTTGGTGTCCGAGCCTGGAGTGGCAGGATCTGTGGAGAGTGATCCTGATGAGTGTGTGTAAACCTGGAATGGAAGCTTTCTGTGGAGGTACAGGAAGAGGCCATTCATTCCCAGCATTTTGTAAAGGTTTAGCATAACTTATATGCTTTTACTCTATGCCTATATTAATAAATCCAAGTGTCCTGTTTGCTCTTAGTTACCTTTTCAATCCTTCTAACATCGGTGTACATTGTCTCTCTGCTCCTGCACCCACTTTAGAATTGTCATGTTTCATTTATATGGCCTCTCCTCATACTTCCTTTCAAATTGTATCACTTCACACTTCTCTGTGCAAAATTTCATCTGTTATGTGAAAGCCGATTTTACCAGTTTTTTTTAAGTTCCCCTGAAGTGTGTTACTATCACTGGTATAGGACAAAATTCCTGAGCATTCTTTGATGCTATCTCCATAGACAGAGCAATCTTCCGCGAGCTCAAATGTAGGATTTTGTGTGTTTAGTATCTTATTTCACCCACCAATATAAGCACAAATATGTCACGTAAATCTTGTTCACTGCAGTCCCTGCTGCTGTTTGCTGCCTATATTTACAGACTTTTATCTCAACCTCGTCACCATGTTCTCTAATATATTCAGGGGGCATCAGCAGAGAAAATGTTCACCAAGCGTGGCAAGTGCAAGGAAGTGTTTATTTACATCATAATGTCATGAATATAATATACAAATACATTACATGTGTGAATCATCAAGATGTGTCTGAATAAATGGAACCCCGTTACTATAAACACTGTCACCTTTCAATGTTCAGCAGACAGGTTTGACGGCTTGATGTGTGTGATTCCCTCATTAATGTGTTTGCACAAAGTTCGGGGAAAGACGGAGATATGAATAATTTATAGGGAAATTTTTTAAGCATATCTCCACATCTCTCACTCACAAAGATCTGCAAACACATGGATTCCAAAAGAACCTGAGTACAAAATCACCTAAAATAAACACAGCCAGAGAGTCTTTCAATAACCTGTAGCTCAGGGAAAGTACATGATGTTATGGAAGTGATTCTGTTTCTTCTGTTAAAATATTTTTTGAAGAAGTCATAATCAAACTGAATAAATGTAGGACCAGTTCTTTTTCAAGAGAGCACCAAAAGAGCCAATTTGGCAACTATGTTTACTGTTTTTCACATAATTCAAGTTAAAAATAGAACAGAAACCATGGTGACAGGGAGATGTGGTTAGTGAAGGCATTTGCGCCCCTTGATTGGACAAGCTCGGCAGCAGCAACGTACACCTAAGACAGCAGAAAACTCACAAGCTTTTGGTTGTAGAGTCAGTGTGTTTCACCTGCTGGAGTGAGCAGCTGATAAAGTTAGCCTGAAGAAGTGTCAAGGAAGGAGAGAAGACCACAACCCAGCTTGTTTTCCAGAAAATCTTTAAAATATCCTGAGAAGTCCAGTGTGTTAATTCATCTTGTCGCATGTCTTTGAAGAAGGCCTGCTAAAATTAATTCTCAGTGCCTTCTGAAAAGAACTGTTCTAAAATACCCTAGTGACCTGTCTACGTATACTCAGAAGTTAGACTGTATTCCAATTTTGGAGCAACGTATCTCATCTGAAAATTTCTTCAAAAATGAGCAAGTAAACAGCCCAAGAGTTTTTTTTTTGTGTTTGTAACAAAATTTTAAAAATTTTAAAAAAACATCCCTTTTATCTTTTCTGTTAACCGGCGTATGTGTGTGTGCGCATGTGGCTCGAAGATTTTTAAAAAATACTTTAAAAGTAAAGGTGAAAAGGGAACTTTTAAAATTTCCACCTGTGTGTTTATGCTTTACTACATGACTAGTTAAAACTTGTTCTACAATAAATGAATCATTTTGTTGTTCATTAAAGAAATCTGGTCAGTGTCTTCTATTCTGGGAAAAATAGAGTATATGATTGACTGTTTCAGTAAGTGGGAAAAGTTGAAATAGATGTTGTGACCAGTGGAGAAGTGGGATGAGAATAAAGAGTGCCCTCCTCTGCCCTTAGTTGTCACAGCATTTGTGATCTGGCTCAGTAGCTTCGTTGGCTCGAGTGTTTGTCCAATAATCAGAAAATCGTGGATTCATATCCTTGCTTCAAAAGTTTAGCTATCAATCGTTTACATCTGTTTTCTTGTGAACTTTAACTTTTCTCATGAATTTTATTCACACAAGAAAACAGCTCAGTGGTTGCCTTTGTGAAGGATGTCAGTTTGGAATGGCTGTTCCTCCTTGTACAAATGTTCAATGCTAATATTTCAACGGCAACTCAATCTCCTACAATTTCTTTGAGAGCAATGTGTTTGCAGTTGCATTTAACCTGGAAAACAGCTCAACATTAATCTCACTGAAGGAAAGTGTGACCGTGTTGTATATTTCAGACTGTTCGTGCCGTTTTGTGTCTTTTTTAACCAAGACTATGACACGACGCAAAGGGGAGGGTTGATCCGAGGTTTAGAATATATTATTCAGTCAGGAGCAAGAAAAATCAAAAGGAACAAAATAAGAAAACCCAGTCCACAGATTTGAGAATCTGTAGATCCGCTTTGGGAAAGTGAATCAGAGCAGAATGAAGGGTGAACTGTCCGACTGCCCAGAAGAGATGAAGACACAGCTCAGTCAGCACGTTCCCCTGGTTTATGATGCTGGAACATTCCTCACACAGAAATTATTCAATCAATACTCATCTGCCAAGTCGGTCTGAGGCTGTGCCTCTCTGATCGTGTGGAATTAAAGCAATTCTTCCAGTCAGTTAGTTCAGTTGTCATTTCATGAGAAATTCGGTCATCATGACTTCGTCAGTGACCTCGTGGTTCAGGTGTCTGAGTGATGTTAATCATGATGTGATGAAATGATTGTATGTTCCAGTCTTTCCATGGTGGATTTTCACACTGAGTCGAAACGTGTTGGACATGGTCTGGAAATGTTTCACACCACTCCATTCCCAACAGGCCATGACCTGATGTGATGGAAATTGCATTTACTTACAGAAGCTGCATTTCCATCATTGCACATCTGGCTGCACAGCCAGGATCTGTACTGTCCAAACAGCTGACAAGGTGGTCGAGAGGTTAAGACGGTGGCGTGCTAATGCATTGCGTGCTTTGCATGTGTGGGTTCGGATCCCAATTTTGTCGTTAGTTTATGAAGTGTCGAGGACATTGTTGTGGGGGAGCTTTTGTGGAAAGTTGGCCTGGAAACATGTTCTTATCAATATCTCGCTGGTGATTCCAGAATTGTTTATCCTTTATTAAAATTGAGACAAACAATCGGAATTCTTCACCCAAATTGGACTGGAATGAAGATCAAACAGGGATCACGAAAAGGAGCAAGATTTTTGCCTCCCTCCTTCCTTCCATCTTTACTTTCTCTGGATTTACACCAAATGAAAGACTAACGGGAAAAGCACATGGCGAGGGAGCAGAAGCAGAACATTATCCTTTGGCAAGAAATTTATTTTCAAATCTTCTTGATAGATTAAGTGAGTGAGCAATGCTTTGGCAGCTGGAGTTTAACATGTGGGGTCATCTAGTACCTACGAAAGATAGATCAGAGTGTTTTTTTATAAGTGGTGAGATGTTAGAAACTGGAGAAGCAGAGACCCGAGTGCTGAATCACTAAAAGCTAGTGGACTGGTAGAAAATAATGTGAAAGGCTAATGGAATCTGAAGATTGGAACTCATGTTGTAGTTATATAACGCTCTGTGCTCGTGAAGTAAATGTCCAAGCCTGGATTGTGGGGAATCTGTGGAGAATGATTTGTTTTTTATTCATTCTTGGATGTGAGTATCGCTGGCAAGGCTGGCATTTATTGCCCATCCCTAATTGCCCTTGAGAATGTGGTGGGGAGCTGCCTTCTTGAACTGCTGCAGTCAATGTGGTGTAGGAACACCCACAGTGCTATTGCGGAGGGAGTTCCAGGATTTTGACCCAGCAACAGTGAAGAAATGGTGATATAGTTCCAAGTCATGATGGTGAGTGACTTGGAGGTGAACCTGCAGGTGGTGGTGTTCCCATGCATCTGCTGCCCTTGTCCTTCGAGGTGGTAGTGATCACGGGTTTGGATGGTGCTGTCGAACGTTACTTAGCGAGTTACTGCAGTGCATCTTGTAGGTGGTACACACTGCTGCCACTGTGCTCTGGTGGTGGAGGGAGTGAATGTTTAAAGTGGTGGGTGAGGTACCGATGAAGAGGACTGCTTTGTCCTGGGTGGTGTTGAGCTCTTTATGTGTTGTTGGAGCTGCAGCTATCCAGAAAAGTTGAGAGTATTCCATCACACTCCTAACTTGTGCCTTGTAGATAATGGACAGGCTTTGGCATGTCAGGAGGTGAGATACTTGCTGCAGAATTCCCAATTTCTGACCTACGCTAAAAGCCGCAGCATAGATGTGACTGGTCCAGTTTAGTTTCTGGTCAATGGTAACCCCCAAGATGTTGATGGTGAGGGATTCAGTGATGATAATGCTGCTGAGTATTAAAAGGTAGATGGTTTGATTCTCTCTCATTGGAGATGTTCACTGCGTGGCACTTTTGTGGCAACCAAGTCACTTGTCACTTATCAGCTCAAGCCTGAATGTTGTTCAGGTCTCGCCCTTGCGGACATGGACTGCTTCAGTATCTGAGGAGTTGTGAATCATCACCTAACATTCCCACTTCTGACTTAAGTTGAGGGGAAACTCATTAATGAAAGAGCTGAGGATGGTTGAGCCTCGGACACTACCCTCAGAAACTCCTGCGGCAATGTCCTGGATTGAGATGATCGGCCTCCACCAACCATAATCATCTTGCTTTGTGCTAGGTAGGACTCCAACAAGTGGACAGTTTTCCCCTGATTCCCATTGATTTCAATTTTGCTAGGGATCCTTGATGCCACACTCACTCAAGGGTAATTACTCTCACCTCTCCTCTGGAATTCCACTCTTTTGTCTCTATTTGGAACAAGCTGCAATGAGATCATAAGAACAGAAATAGTAGCAGGAGGAGGCCATTTGGCCCCTCGAGCCTTCTCCGCCATTCAATAGGATCATGGCTGATCTGATCATGGCATCAACCCCACTTTCTTGCCTGCCCCCCATAACCCTTGACTTCCTTGTAGATAAAAATCCAAAGATGAATGACTGTCTGAGAGAAGAAATTCTTCCTCATTTCCTTCTTAAATGGAAAATCCCTAATTCTGAAACTGTGTCCCCTAGTTCTAGATTCCACCACGAGGGGAAACATCCTCTCAGCATCTACCCTGTCAAGACCCTTCAGAATCTTATATGTCTCAATACGATCACCTCTCATGTTTCTAAACTCCAATCAGGATAGGTCCAACCTGCTCAATCCTCCTCACAAGACAACCCCTTCATCACAGGAATAAATCTAGTGAACCTTCTCTGAGGTTTTTTTTAAATTTCCAACATATACTTTATTCGTTAAAAAAACTATAAAAAGATACATTACAAAACAGTTCAAAAACAGCACCAAGTCAACAATACAAAGATTGCAAAGGAGATCAGTTTCCTTCAGTGCAGGAATGAATTGCCTCACAACCCTTCCATTTCATTTTACCTGCCATGTACTTTTTGCAGCAAACAAATATTTTCTGGAATAAAAACAAGAAATACTGGAACCACTCAGCAGGTCTGGCAGCATCTGTGGAAAGAGAAGCAGAGTTAACGTTTCGGGTCAGTGACCCTTCTTCGGAACTGACAAATATTACAAATGTCACAGGTTATAAGCAAGTGAGGTGGGGGTGGGGCAAGAGATAACAAAGGAGAAGGTGCAGGTTGGACAAGGCCACATAGCTGACCAAAAGGTCATGGAGAAAAGGCAAACAATATGTTAATGATGTGTTGAAAGACAAAGCATTAGTACAGAATAGGTGTTAACGGACTGAATATTGAACAGCAGCAAGTGCAAACCTGAAAAAAAACAGTGGGTAAGCAAACTGAATAAACTAAGATGAAATGAAATAAATGCAATATAAAAGGTTGTAAAAAATGTAAAAAAGCAAAAAAGGAGAAGAAAGAAAAAACAACTAAAAATGAAAGTAAAATGGGGGGCTGTCATGCTCTGAAATTATTGAACTCAATGTTCAGTCCGGCAGGCTGTAGTGTGTCTAATCGGAAGATGAGATGCTGTTCCTCGAGCTTGCGTTGATGTTCACTGGAACACTGCAGCAATCCCAGGACAGAGATGTGAGCATGAGAGCAGGGGGGAGTGTTGAAATGGCTTCCTCCAGCTGAGTGAGAGGCTGGATACCCGATGACGCTTTAGCGTGAATGTGCGAAGGTGGACCATGGGCGGATATGCGATGATGTTGGTGCTGAGCCATGACATCATCCTGTGCATGTGCCACTTAACCCTGGCAAGATGTAGCTGTGCCTATGTGCAGCTTGGCGCTCTCCGATGATGTCAGCGGGCCGCTGCATTGACAGGAACCACATTGTGTTAGCAGTGCCCACAACCCAGGAAAGAATAAAAAAGAGATTTACCACAATGGTAGCAGGGTGAGGGATTTCAGTTATGTGGAGAGATTGGAGAAGCTGGGGTTGTTCTCCTTGCAGCAGAGAAAATTCAGAAGAGATTTGACACATTTGTTCAAAATCATGGAGGTTTTCAATAGTTTAAATAAGGAGAAACTGTTTCCAGTGGTAAAAGGGTCAGTAAGCAGAGGACACAGATATCAGGTGATTGGCAGAAGAACCAGAGGTGACATGAGGAGCCATTGTTTACACAGCAATGTGTTGTGATAAAGAAAGAAAAGACTTGTATTTATATAGCACCTTTCCTGACCACTGGATATATCAAAGCACTTTGGAGACAATGAAATACTTTTGAAGTGTAATCACTGTTGTAATGTCAGAAATGCAGCAGCTGATACCCACAAACAGCAATGTGATAATGACCAACTGATCTGATTGAGGGGCAAATATTGATCACAACACAAGGGAGAATTGCTCTTCACTTGTTTGAAATTGCAGCATGGGATCTTTTACATTCACCCAAACATGCAGACCAGGTCTTGGTTTAACATCACACCTGAAAGGCAGCACCTTCGACACCCTCAGTGCTGTACTGGAGTGTCAGCTGTGAACTCTGAACCCAGAAGCTTGTGATTTCGAGGTGAGTGTGACCAACTGAGCCACAGCTTTTACCTGAGTCTCAATCCTTCTACCAACAGTTTCTCTCTATCTGGTCTGTCACGACCCCTCATGATTGTGAACACCTCTATCAAATCTCCTCTCTGAGGAGAACAACCCCAACTTCTCCAATCTATCCACATAACTGAAATCCTAACCACATGTTGCAGAAATGAATTTTTCCTCATGTTCCTTCTGGTTTTGTGAGTCACTTTAAATCTGTAACCTTCGGTTATTGACCGTTCAGCAGTTAGAAACAGTTCCTCAGTATTTACTCTACCTCAAACCTTCAAGGAAACTCTGCAAAGTAACTGAAAATCAAGTTGCCAAAAGTGGGATTACAACACATGCCTCCAGTGAAAGCTGCAACCTGAACAGAGAAGCTGAAACCGTTCAGTCACCTCAACTGTTCAGACCTTTTTGACCTCGTCATCGCTTCTGTACTTTGAAAGGTTCACTCAGTTCTGGAACTTGTTCAATGTTACTGGAATGCTCAGTGATTGGGATATTAACTCCCCCGGGTTTTCCTGAGCTTGTTCTCGGTGTATGGGGATGTTTGTCCTGGGCCGTGGAATCTTGCATCCCTGTAATGGACATTAACCCACTGATTGAATCTGTATTCACTGCTTTCCACTGGTGCTGGGTAATTGCAGAGTGTGGGGCTGGAATGTTGCTGCTTGTCCCGGCCTCACTCACTCTGGGAAAGAGTGAATAATTGATGCATCTGTTTCTGTATCTGAAATGTGACTTAGATCTGCTGTTATTAACCGAGGCAGCGCTGCAGAAGGATACGTTAATAATCTCTCACTAATCAACTGCAAACAGTCAGAATGTGTAACTTTGAACAGCACTTTCTGCAATGTCAGGGCTGGAAAATTGAGGGAGGGAGAGACACTGTCAGTATCTGAGTGTATACAGCACTGTACAGAGAAAGAGTCAATATAGCGGGGCTGAGACACAGTGCATCTTTTCACATTTAATCACAATAATATCCACAGTCAGGAACTGAAAAGGATGAAAAACCGAATAGCAAGAGCAAAAATAAGAAAAGTAAGTAATTATAGATTAGCTGATAAGCTTTCACTGTGTTACCTGGTAGTCTACTGTTTTATATTCAATGCTCTCTCCACTGTGGCAAGGGAATGATATCTTCTCAAGGGCTGAATATTAACAAAACTTCTTGGAATTTAAAATCTTTCAAAATTAATTCCATGGAGCTAATGGGGAAAAGTCAAATAACTGCATCAATTATAGGAGAGCTGGTTGGTGATGACGTGGATGTGTCTGCAGTGTGCAGGACCAGACTGTTTCTATAGATTCACAATGAATTTTCCATCTTTATTTATAACAGTAAAACTGATCGTGGACAATGGCTATTCTGGTTGCAGCAACCTGAAGATTTAACTCATTGACACCCTGCTTTAGGGGAATCGAGAAAGCACAACACCCAGCTCTGTCAGTTAGTGTGCTTGTTTGCTAACCCACAATTTGTTGGTTCAAGCACTTAAAAGGATGAGGCTTTATTAACTTGAAGTCTTCTTCATCTGCTGTATTACTGTTGCTGTTGATTCTTCAAAGTTAAGGTTAATCAAGTCTTTCTTTGTGAAATCCATGCTGACTGTGCTTTATTATATTTTCATTTTCATATGTATTTTCTACTTTTGGGGATTACAGGATAATGTCATTTTTTATTGATTTTATTTTTATTTATTGCATTTATTGCCCATCCCTAATTCCCTCGAGAAGGTGGTGGTGAGCTGCCTTCTTGAACCACTGCAGTCGATGTGGTGCTGTGAGGAAGTGAGTTCCAGGATTTTGACCCAGTCACAGTGAAGGAACGGTGATATAGTTCCAATTCCAGGATGGTGTGTGGCTCAGAGGGGAACTTGCAGGTGGTGGTGTTCCCATGCATCTGCTGCCCTTGTCCTTCGAGGTGATAGAAGTCATGGGTTTGGAAGGTGCTGTGTCAGGAGGCTTGCTGCGTTGCTGCAGTGCATCTTGTGGATGGTGCACGCTGTGCGTTGGTGATAGAGAGAGTGAATATAGTGAATGAGGCGCCAATCAAGTGGACTGCTTTGTCCTGGATGACGTTGAGCTTCTTAAGTGTTGTTGGAGCTGCACCTATCCAAGCAATGTAGAGTATTGCATCACACTCCTGACTTGTGCCTTGTAGATGGGGGACAGGCTTTGGGGAGTCAGGAGGTGAGTTACTCGCCGCAGGATTCCTAGTGTCTGACCTGCTCTTGTAGCCATGATATTTATATGGCTACTGCAGTTCAGTTTCAGGTCAATGGTAACCCCCAGGATGTTGATAGTGGGGGATACAGCAATCGTAATGCTGTTGAACGTCAAGGGGAGATGGTTAGATTCTCTCTTGTTTGAGATGGTCATTGCCTGGGACTTGCGTGACTCGAAGGTGAAATATCCTTATTGTAGGGTATTGTATTGTACTGTACAGTGACTACACTTGGAAAGTCCTTCATTGGCTGTAAAAGGCTTTACAAAGTCCTGTGGTCGTGAAATGTATGTGTTGCTTTTTCCATTGTTATCAGTGTCATTTTGATCAAAAGATAGGTTTCGTGAGCACAAGATTTAAATCAATGTTGATTCAAATAATGTAAAAGCATCTATATTCTTGCATTGTACTTAATAATCACCATCTTCCCATCCTGAGAGAGTACAATGTTTTTGACCCTGAAATTGATTCCACAATCTCATTCCCTCAGACAATTTCAGCCCAGTTCTGATGAAAGATCACAGATCTGAAACGTTAACTCTGTTTCTCTCTCCACAGATGCTGTCAGACCTGCTGAGTATTTCCAGCATTTTCAAGAGTCTCGATTTCATGAACAGGAAACTTGTTTCAGATCAGATTGGGAGACAGTGTGAAACCACTCCATTGTTCTCATGTCTGAGATTCTGAGGACAGTTGGCTGTTAGTGGAAGACATTAATTAAATGTACCGAGCAACAGCTCAGACCAATTATTATTTTACATGGTGGTATGATGGCCATCCAGGGGTTAAAAGTAGGGATCTTGTAAGGTTTCAGTGTGCAGGACCACTAGAAGACCTCAGGGGTAAAGGCTCAGATCATCAACCAAGTTCTCCACCTGTTGAGGGATCTAGACTGGACAAAGAGGACCGTGACACTCTGAGACCAAGCTCGACCAGTCCACACACCTGCTGGAGCTGTCAAGTTATATTCCCCAAGTTTGTTCAAGATAATTTTACTTCCAATTATTAAGTACTATTCTACTCTCAATAAAAGTTCTGGACTTATTAATCAAGTATCCTGTTGCTTTAATTAGTTAAAGTCATGCCCAAAGAAATTGTCCACAATAGACTTTCCAGAACTGAAAGATAAGTCTGCAAGGATTGCTAATTTTACAGCCCTGTTTAAAAAGAGAGATAAACCCAGGAACTACAGACCAGTTCGTCTAATGTCAGTGGTGGGGAAACTTTTAGAGACAATTATCCAGGAGAAAATTAACTGGCACTTGGTAGAACATGGGCTAATAAATGACAGCCAGTACAGATTGGTTAACAGAAGATTGTGTATGAATTAATTAATGAATTAATTTCTTTGATGAAATTTCACAGAGAGTTGACCAGGGTGGTGAGGTTGATGGTGTGTGTCTGCACTTCAAAATTGTGTTTGAAAAAGTACCATAAAATAGACTTGTTAACAAAATTTGAGCAGATGGGATTAAAGAGGCAGTGGCAGCGTGGATACAAAATTGGCTGAGAGACGGAAAGCATAAAGTAGGGTGAATGCTTGTTTTTCAGAATGGAGGGACTAATACAGTAATGTCACTGTTGTTGCAGTGTGTGCAGTATCTGACCCTGAGCTGTCCTCGGGAGGGGGCTGTTTGTGATTTTCCTGTGGGGTGCATTATCATCAGGGGATCTCTCTGAGCTGTCACAGGGATGGGGCAGTGTGTGATATCCTTGTGCATGTCATGCAGGCCCACTGGCTTGTGGTTCCATCCTGATGCCAAGAAACAGAGCCCCATCTATGGGCAAAAAGTCTCACTTCCCTGTGGGTGTCTTGAGAGAGAAGAAGGCTTAGGGAGTAAACCTGGACAATAAATCCGGAGTGGAGTCCCGTAGGCGGTTACCTGTTACTTGTCAGGTAGTTTTCCAGCAACTCCTACAGCAGAGCTGGTACCAAACAGTGCTGTTTTTTTTCCTTTCCTTTGGACAATACTAGCAATGCTGAGAGGGTGTCCTGATGCTCAGTGTCTCCATACTATTTGCCCAGGCCTGTGCCCTGGAGAGGACACTCCAGCTTTGTGGTTAAACATTAGCAAAACATGGGAAGAAACAGTTACCAATTATAAGCTCTCACTCAATTGGTGTAGAGTATGAGCACCAGGGTTTACTTTTGACAGTGGGAGAGATCATCGCGTCTCATTGGATAACTACCACCTACTCCAAGCTGTGCAGCCCCCAGTCAGTTAGGTGCTGTCCTGCCACGACCTACTTGCTTCAATGGGTGCTTGCAGCTTAGAGAGATATCTCTCAACTGGCGGATTGATAATCTATGCACGAGGAAAGACAAACTCAACAAAGAAGACACCAGTGCTTCGCATCACAAGCTGGAATGTAAGGACCATGTGTCCTGGCCTTAATGACAACCTTCTGCAGGTTGATAGCACACACAAGACAGCTGTGATTGACAAGGAACTCACAAGGCTCAATGTGGACATTGCTGTGCTGCAGGAAACTAGACTCATTCAAAGTGGACCCCTCAAAGAGAAATACTACACCTTCTGCTGACAGGGGAAAGCCCAAGAGGCAACTCGTGAGCATGGAGTGGGTTTCACAGTAAAAAACATGCTACTTGCAATGAGTGAACCCCCACTGTTGGCTCAGAGAGACCTCTTACCCTTCACTTGTCAACAAGCGTGGGCCCAGTTAATCTCATGTGCATCTATGTCCCGACACTCACCTCCACCCCAGATGTCAAGGATCAATTCTATGAGACACTTGACACTGCCATCAGTAGAATTCCCAGCACGAGGGACTATACCTTCTCGGGGATTTCAACGCAAGCTTGGGTACTGACTACAGCTTGGCCAATGAGCATAGGGCACAAGGGGATTAGCAAGATGAACAAAAATGGACAGAGGTTTCTGGAGCTATGCTGTCACCATGGACTCTGTGTGACGAACAGCTATTTCCAGGTCAAGCTGTGCCACAAGGTGTCCTGGAGACGTCCGAGATCATGCCACTGGCACCAGCTAGACCTTATCATCACCAGACATACCACCCTCAGCAGTATCCTCATCTCACGTAGCTATCACAGCGCTGACTGTGACACTGATCACTCCCTAGTGTGTAGCAAGGTCAGGCTTCAGCCAAGGAAGCTTCACCCATCCAAGAAGAAAGGTCGTTCTCGGATCAACACTAGCCAAACCACTGATCCAGAAGGGACCCAGGAGTTCCTCAACATCCTAGATCAGGCTCTTTCAGAAAACGCCGAAGGCCTCGGTGTGGTATCAAAGTGGAATCATCTGCACGCCACCATCTTTTACTCTGCACTCGCTGTGTATGGGAAAAGAGATGGGAGGAATGCTGACTGGTTTGAGGCTTATTGGACTGAAATGGAGTCAGTTACTGCAACTAAGAAGAGAGCCCTCATGAACTACAAACAAGTCTCCAGCAAACAAACTCTAGAGGCTCTCAGAGCTGCCAGAAACAAGTCTCTGCAGACTGCTCGGCACTGCACCAATCAATACTGGTTAAAACTCTGCAACAGCATACAATCTGCCGCTGAATCTGGGGGATGCTAGAGGGACATATGAAGGAATTCAACACACCAAGGTTCCTTAGACAGCACCTTCCATACCCGCAACCTCTACCAACTCACTTCGGCAGTTCCAGGAGAAGTACTGTGAACAGTACAGACCACTCTACATTGTCTTTATAGACATCACCAAGGCCTTCGATCTTGTTAGCAGAGACAGACTCTTCAAACTGCTGTGGAAAATAGGCTGCCCTCCTAAACTCTTGGGCGTCATCTCTTCTTTCCACGAGAACATGCACAGTTCCGTCAGTTACAATGGAGCAACATCAGACACTTTCACGATCAGCAGTGGGGTAAAACAGGACTGTGTCCTGGTGACAACTCTCTTCGGAACGTAGGAGGAGGAAGTTTAACCTGTCGAGCCTGTTCTGTCATTCAATTACATCCTTGCTGATCATCTACCTCAACACTGCTTTCCCGCGCTCTCCCCATGTCCCTTGATGTCATGAGTATCAAGATTTCATTCAATTTCTGTCCTGAACATGCTCAATGATTGAACTTTCACCAACCCCTGAGGTAGAGAATTCCAAAGATTCACCACCCTCTGAGT
Organism: Heterodontus francisci; assembly: GCF_036365525.1. NCBI lineage: Eukaryota > Metazoa > Chordata > Chondrichthyes > Heterodontiformes > Heterodontidae > Heterodontus > Heterodontus francisci. The sequence continues at coordinate 2,895,218 of NW_027142006.1, forward strand.
GAAGAAATTCCACCCTATCTCAGTTTTAAATGGCCTTTTAAATGAATCTTTAAGGAATACAAGCCCAGTTTCCTCAGAAGACAATCCCACCATCCCAGGGATTAGTCTGGTGACCCTCCGTTGCACTCCCTCTGTGGCAAGTATATCCTTCCTTAGATAAGGAAACCAAAACTGCACACAATACTCCAGCACGATCTCACCAAGGCTCTATACAATTGCAGCAAGACATCTTTATTCCTGTACTCATGACCCCTTGTGTTAAGGCCAACATACCATTTGCCTTCCTAATTGATTGCTGCACCTGCATGCGAGCTTTTAGTGTCTCATGAACAAGGACACCCAGGTCCCTTTGGACATCAACACTTCCCAACCTCTCACCATTTAAGAAATATTCTGTCTTTCTGTTCATTCTACCAAAGTGGATAACTTCACATTTATTCACATTATATTCCATCTGTCATTTCATTCACTTATCCTGTCCAAGTCCCCTGGAAGCCTCCTTGTAACCTCCTCACAGCTCACATCCTTTACAATTGGCATATTCTTCTCCATGCTGCTATTTTAAACTTTCAGTGACTCAGATGGGGGTGTCCACCTGCATACCAGAGCTGATGACAAGCTGTTCATCTTGGCAAGACTGCGCACCAAGACCAAAATGAGTCAGTTCTTGGTCTGTGAGTTGCTGTTTGCTGATGACGCTGTGCTGACATCCCATAATGAAGTTCATTAACAGCAGCTTGTATATCGGTTCTCCCTGGCCTGCAAGGAATTTGGACTGGCGATCAGCATCAGGAAGATCAAAGTTATGGGCCAGGACGTAGAGACTCCACCTTCCATCAACATCGACAACCTCACTTTGGAGGTTGTCTACAGCTTCACATACCGTGGATCAACAATCACCAGCAATCTGTCCCTTGATACTGAAATCAGCACCAGGATTGTCAATGTTGCTGCTGTCATGTCAAAGTTGAGAAGACGAGTGTGAACCGACAGCAAACTGATCGAAAATGTGAAGCTCTGCGTGTTCTCAGCACCCTCCTTTATAGTAGAGAAGCATCAACAACTTATACAAGCCAAGAAAAGCAGCCGAACAGCTTCCACCTCCGCTGTCTCAGATGGATATTGGGCATCTCCTGGCAGGACAGAGTGCCGAATGAGGAAGTACACCAGCGTGATCTGCAGCATGTTTGCCCTCTTGAGTCAGCGGTGACTCTGTTGACTGGGTCATGTGTGCTGAATGGATGACGGTCGCTTTGCCAAAGACATGCTCTTTGGTGAGCTTGCTATCAGCATGAGACCAACAGGTCACCCACGTCTGTGATACAAGGACATCTGCAAAGCGAGATCTCAAGCTGACTGGGATTGGAGTCGATGCATGGGAAGTCCTTCCTGCTGACTGGAATTCCTGGAGAAAGGCATTCAGGAAGACCATGGGAAAAGCAGAGGACAAAAGAAATGACCAGATGGTGGGAAAGAGAGCTCAGAGGAAGGAAAAATTATCAGTCGACCTCGGGCCAATGATATTCATCTGTACCAGCTGCGGAAGGGATTGTCACTCACGAGTCATCCTCTACAGCCACAACAAACTATGTTTAATACAGAAGTGACGTGCACCCCGGGCGTAGCCCATCGTCTTCCGAGACGGACGGTTGCCTATTACAATTACAACTACAGCTACAACTACAAGAGCGAGTCAGAGGCTGGGAACTCTGCCGTGACGAACTCAGCTCTTGACTCGCCAAAGCCTGCCCACTCTCTACAAGACCTTCCTCTGATTTCAATTACACGCACATTTGTGATCTGGCTCTGTAGCTTAGTTGGTTAAAGCACCTGTCTAGTGAACAGAAAATCCTGGGTTCAACTCCCAGCAGAGCTTTATTTCACAGTCGCAACGTGGTTGAAAAGTTTCGTTATCAACACTGACATCTGTGGCTTGTGAACTTTAATTCAAAATACATGATGAATTTCAATCACATAAAAAAACAGCCTTTGTGAAGGATATGATTTTGGAATGGCTGTTCCTCCTTGTACAGAATTTTAGTGCTGATACATCAAAGGTAACTTCTTTGATATAAATTTGTTCACAGTTACATTCAACCTGGAAAACAGCTTGATATTAATCTCACTGAAGGAGAGTGTTTGTGTCATTATGTGTTGCTTTTAACCGAGACTGGGACATGACGCAAGTGGGAGGGTTTATCTGAGGTTTGGAATATTTGTCAGTCAGGAACAAGAAAAATCAAAGGAACCAAATAAGAAAACCTATGTCTCATGTGGTTACCGAGAAACGGTGAGAAGATATTAAACTCTGTTGCATTTAATACAACTGTGTGAACTTTGATCTTTGCGGTCTTTTATAAACAGTATTTGAAGGGTCTCAGTAAAAATGTTCAGTGTTGATGAGAGTGGGGTCTGGCTGAGCAGCTGCTTAATGTGACAGGGTCAGGACTGGATGCAGGAAGTTCTCTGACAGTCTCTCTCTGATGGGTTGAGTTGATTTTCAACTGGCAGCTGTTGCTGTTTTGATAATTCAAGTTCCCTCCACCGATTTTTTTGGACAGACAGTGCAGTATGAGGATGTAAAGGGTTAATGCTGAAGACAGTGTGATTAACCCCTCCCACAATCAGAGTGATGATGTAGCAGTCACATGAGATGAGGTTTGGGAGTAGAGAGCAGCACCAAGGATGCTAGTTTCGGAGGCTTGATGAGTGTGTATATAGTATTGTGTAAATTAGAAAAGAGTTCTTCGTTCTTTCAGCAGGAAATGTGTCCAGAAAATATCACGAAACTCACAATTTTATTATTCAGGAGTTGGAACACAGGGATATTAACTCCAAGTGACAGTAGTGGTTTCATTCAACAAAAGAAAAGTAGAGAATAATATTGCTCATTGATTGAAATCCCCCAGTGAGGAGACAGTTAAACAGGTGATCTGTTGGGGCATCCTTCAATTCAAGTTTTCGGCAGCATTTAATCTCAATTTTTGGTGAAATTCTATGTTTTTTGCATCTTTTTTTAATTCAGCTTTGATGGACCAGTGAAAAAACTGAAAAAAGTGAACAGATCCATCCTTTCTTTCCTTCCTTCTTCCCATCAGTTTCTCTTTTCTGTCCCAATTTAATCTGCTGTTTCTGCTGTTTTATCCATTCCAATCAAAATTCAACATTCCAATCAAATCTATTTGTTATTCCACAGTGTCTCTCCATGTGTTTTATTCTGTTGTATTCTCTCACAGTGTGTTTGCTGATCAATTTCACATCTCACTCTGTTCTGGTGAAGATCAGAAGCAGTGTTATCTGTTTGCAACACCCGACAAGTCGGCCTGAGGCTGTGTCTCATCGACAATGTGGAGTTAGGAACATAGAAACATAGGAGCAGGAGTCGGCCATTCAGCTCATCGAGCCTGCCCCACCATTCAATATGATCATGGCTGATCATCCACTTCAATGCCCTTTTCCCCACACTTTCGTCATATTCCCTTATGTCATTTATATTTAGAAATCTATCAATCTCTGCTTTAAACATACTCAATGACTGAGCTTCCACAGCCCTCTGGGTTACAGAATTCCAAAGATTCACAACCCTCTGAGTAACAACATTTCTCCTCATCTCTGTCCTAAGTGGCTTGCCCCTTATTTTGAAATTGCGTCCCCTGGTTCTCGACTCCCCAGCCAGGGGAAACATCTTAGCTGCATCTACCCTGACTGTCCTTTAAATATTTTGTGGGTTCCAATGAGATCACCTCTCATTCTTCAAAACTCTAGAGAATAGAGACCCAGTTTCCCCAATCTCTCTTTATAGGACAGTCCCACCATCCCAGGAACAAGTCTGATGAACCTTCGTTGAACTCCCTCCATGGCAATAATATCCTTCCTGAGGTAAGGGGACCAAAGCTGCACACAGTACTCCAAGTGCAGTCTAACCAAGGTTCTATACAATTGAAGCAAGAATTGAAGCAAGAGTACTCCTGTACTCAAATCCTCTTGCGATAAAGGCTAACATACTATTAGCCTTCCTAATTGCTTGCTGCACCTGCATGTTAGCTGTCAGTGACTTATTGACATGGACACCCAGGTCACACTTATATTCTATACCTCAGTTAATAAAGGAAAGGATTCCATATACCTGCTGAACCACCTTATTGACCTGTACTGCTACTTCAGGAATCTGTGGACATTCACTCCAACGTCCCTCACTTCCTCTGCACCATTCAGTGTTCTCCCATTAATTGTTTATTCCTTTGCCTTTTTTGACGCCTGCTCTCGCTGTTCCCTGCTCTCCGAGTGAACTCTTGCTCCCTCTCCTGGGCTCTTTATGCTCCACTCTGCTCTCACTGTTTCCCGCTCTCTTAATGTATCAATATTTGTTTGCCTTGTGTTTAATTTAAAATATGGATAAACTGTATTTTACAGTTGTAGGTTTTATTTGGTAGTCCTGTACAAGTTGTGGATTGATATTTAATATTTAGCTCTGTGAAAACGATTGTGAATGAAAATATAACTTTCAATCTGATACATGGGCTGGTCTGCAAGCTCCAAGTCCTTCATTTTGTAGTAATGGAATTGATAATGTATCTTTCAGTCTTAATCTCTGTGGCATTTTTGAACTGGTATGTAATGCATAACATGGTCTAACGTCTGATGTACATTATTGGGATTCAAAGGATCATAAGAAATAGGGGCATTAGGCCATTCAGCCCATCGAGCCTGCTCCAACATTCAAACAGATCGTGACTGATCATCTACCTCTACGCCATTTTTGCCTGCTATCTCCATATCCCTTGATCTTGTTAGTATTTAGAAATCTATCGATTTCTGTCTTGAATATGTTCAATGATTGATCTTCCACAGCCCTCGGGGATAAAGAATTCCACAGATTTCTCACCCTCTGAGTAAAGAAATTCCTGCTCATCTCAGTCTCAAATGGCCTGCCCTTATTCTGAGACTGTGTCCCCTTGTTCTAGACTCACTAGACAGAGGAAACATCCTATCCATATCTACCCTGCACACCCTGTAAGAACTTTGTCTGTTTCAATGAGATCACCTCTCATTCTTCAAAACTCTAGAGAATTTAGGCCCAGTTTCTGCAGTCTCTCATCATCAGACAATCCCACCATCCTAGGGGACGAGACCGGTGAATCTCTGTTGCACTCCCTCTGTGACAAGTCTATCCTTCCTTAGATAAGGAAACCAAAATTGTACAGAATACTCCAGGTGCGGTCTCATCTGGACTTCATACATCTTTACTCATGTACTCAAATACGCTTTCAATGAAGCCAACATACCATTTGCCTTCCTAATTGCTTGCTGCACCTGCATACTAGCTTTTCGTGTCTCATGAACAAGGACACCCAGGTGCCTTTGGACATCGACACTTCCCAGCCTCTCACCATTTAAGAAATACTCTTTCTGTTCATTCTACCAAAGTGGAGAACTTCACACTTATTTATATTATATTCCATCTGCCATGTTCTTGCCCATTCATTTAACCTGTCCAAATCCCCTTGAAGCCTCTTTGCATTCATTCTGTACCTTTCAATCATGTAAATTTTGTCTGTTCTGTTTCAAGTTTTATATTTAAAATGTAACCATGGTGACAGAGTTTATTTAGCTCTGATAGTGAGTTTGTTTTTGCACTGTGATTGATGTATCAACATGTCAGCTGTATTGAATTGGAGTGAAATGGAAACAACTTCTGTCTCTCCTGCTGTTGTTTGACTGTTGGATTGAAAATGTGTCTCTTGACTTTGGGATCAGTGTCTGTCTGACTACTTCTTTTGTTTGTTCCAGTGGAACTGATGAGCTGGCAGTATCTCTGTGCTTTGGGAGTGATCCTGTACCGACTGTGTGTTGGAACGAGATCACTGCACTTTTCCTTGTGTCCAAGAATCACCACACCCATTCAGGTTCCTTCATGTATTTTCCTGCAGGAATGAAAGAACTGGTGAGGTAGAAGATACAAAAGCGATCAATGTAATCGTCCCAATAATAATCATTATGAACAATCACAAAATGAAAACCAGGAACACAAACAGTGTCAGTGTCTGACTCCACTGCAGTACTGCAGTATTCAGCTTCTGTTTACCAGGTGTTTGCAGTGGTTTTACAACAAGTTTGTGACATTCAGAAACAACACAAGCCCTGCACTGCTCAATGACTGGGACTGTCCGATCGAGCAGTGACCTTTACACAGTCACATTTCTATTTCAACGGAAAACAAGCAGCCACTATTTAAAATGTGCCTTTCACACTTCTCACCTGGTGTCTGCAATAAATGTTCTTTGTCTAACTGTCCACATCGTTATTTTGCGGCTATTTTCCCCCCACTGTTCACAATCCAACAAACAGTGAGAGATTGGAACTAAAGCAGGAAAATTCCCTCTCCTTTGGGTGGTGAAATTGTCAGTGATTTTCAATAGTGATTTCTTCCCATTGTGTCTCCCTGAGCCTGTCCAGACACTGTCCGAGAATGAACTCTCCCTTCCCCGTGTCCCCGGCTCACTCCATGTTCCGGGAGCAGCTCCTGCTCCACAGTGTCTGTTACAAACACTCCCCGACTCCCCCTCAACTTCCAACCACTCAATGCTAATCTCTGAGCACATCTGCGGACACGCTCCCAAAGCAGTGGCTGATGGAAGCAGATGCTGTTTGTTCCCTTCCCCCGGGCCCGGGAAGTCTCCATTAGCAGCTGATTTAAAGCATCTTCCCCTGATTGAGTGAATGGCCTCACAGATTGGGTTGGGGAAAGACTGCGCATGCGCTCCACTCCTCATTGTGACGTCCCACTGGGGGCGGTGCTACGTCGCGCGTGCGCAGATCTCTGCAGCAATTCAGCATTCAAACATCAATGGGAACTTTCCCCATTTCACCCTCATCAAAGTCCCAAAGAAAGTGAAGAGGGGCTTGGACTGGAGGGAGGGAGGGGCGGGGTAGGGGGAACCTAGAACCCAGAAAGCTGCCCACTTACCCCATTTAGATGCTCAATTTGTGGTCATTCCCTGCAGGGGGTTTGTTATTATTGAGCCCCTCCTGGTAAAACAATCCGACAGAAAGAGGGGAGAAAGGAGGGAGCCGGTGTGTTTGATGGGACCTTGCAGAATTCATTTCAGCAGCAAAAGTCCCGGGTTATATTAACCCGAGTGAAACACGCTGTCAGTGAGAGGAAAACCGAACGGCCCTTTTCATCTTTTCATTGGAAACAAAGTAGAGCCGGAAGTGCGGCGAGCAGAGCAGACACACAAGCTCAATGACAGGAGAGCTTGGCCGTCCCTGAGTTTCAGCTCCCGGCTCTTACATTTCCTCATCCACACTGTCTTTACTGTGGATGTTCAGGGGTTCCTTGTCGGATCTGAGGACTGTATCCATTAAACATTCTGAGTCAGGAGATCCACACACTCTCTGTTATCAAGATTTATGGGCAGGAATGTTTCAAAACTTTGTCTATTAAATCATTGTATTATTCACAGAACTAATGAGGCAATCGGTTCATTATTCAGGCCTTGAACTTGGTTTGGGTAGACCGAAAACTGAGAGGTTCAGCACCTCTCCAATCCTTCACTAATATAACTGATTTTTTGATGAAGTAACAGAAAAGGTTGATGAAGGGAAAGCAATGGATGTTGTCTATATGGATTTTAAGAAAGCGTTTGACAGACTACCACAGAAAAGGCAGGGTAACAAAACTGAGGTTCCAGGAATAGGAGGGTCAGTATCTGCTTGGGTTAAAAAATGGATGAAATATCAAGAAAAGCGAGTTGTGGTATTTGGTTGTTTTTCAGAATGGAAGATGGTGAACAGTGATGTCCACAAGGGTCAGTGTCAGGACCACCATATATATAAATGACTTGAATATTGGAATCACAGAATTGTTACTGCACAGAAGGAGGCCATTTGGCCCATCGTGTCTGCACTGACTCTCCAAATGAGCAATTCACCTCATGTCACTTCCCCGTCTTCTCCCCATAATCCTGCACATTCTTCCTTTTCAGATAACAGTCTAATTCCCCTTTGAATGCTTCAATTAAACCTGCCTCCATCACATTCTCAGGCAGTTCATACTTTAACCACTCGCTGTGTGAAAAAGATTTTCCTCATGTCGCTTTTGCTTCTTTTACCAATTACTTTAAATCTGTACCCTCTCGTTCTCGATCCTTTCACAAGTGGGAACAGTTTCTCCCTATCCACTCTGTCCACACCCCTCATCATTTTGAATACCACTATGAAATCTCCTCTTAGCCTTCTTTTCTCCAAGGAAAACAGTCCTAACATCTCCAATCTATCTTCATAACTGAAATTCCTCATCCCTTGAACCATTCTCATGAATCTTTTCCATAATCTCTCCAATGCCTTCACATCTTTCCTAAAGTGTGGCACCCAGAACTGGACTCAGTACTTCAGCTGAAGCTAGTGTCTTATACAAGTTCAACATGACCTCCTTGTTCTTGTACTCTATGCCTCTATCACTAAAGCCGAGGATACTGTATGCTTAATTTACCACTCTCTCAACCAATGACATATAACCCCAACTCCCACTGCTCCTGCACCCCCTTTAGAATTGTACCCTTTATTCTATATTGTCACTCCATGTTCTTCTTTCCAAAATGAATCAATTCACATTTCTCTGCATTGAACTTCACCTGTCATCTGTCCTCCCATTCCACCAACTTGTCTATGTCCTTTTGAAGTTCTACACTATCATCCTTACAGTTCACAATGCTTCCAATTTTCGTGTCATCCATAAGCTTTGAAATTCTGCCCTGTACACCAAGGTCGAGGTCATTAATATATATCAGGAAAGGCAAGGGTCCCAACACTGACTCCTGGGGAACTCCACTACAAACCTTCCTCCAGCCCGAAGAACATCCATTGCTCACTACTCTTTGTTTCCTGTCAATCAGCCAATTCCATATCCATGTTACTACTGTCCCTTTTATTCCATGAGTTATAACTTTGCTCACAAGTCTGTTGTGTTGCATTGTATCAAACTCCTTTTGAAAGTCAATAAAAGCAAAATACTGCAGATGCTAGAAATCTGAAGTATAAACAAAAATTGCTGGAAATACTCAGCAGGTCTGGCAGCATCTGTGGAGAGAGAAACAGAATTAATGTTTCAGGTCAGTGACCATTCAGATGCTGCCAGACCTTTTGAAAGTCCATGCACACCACATCAACAGCATTGCCCTCATCATCCCTCGCTGTTACCTCATCACAAAACTCCAGCAGGGCAGTTAAACATGATTTTCCCTGAAGAAATCCATGCTGTCTTTCCTGAATTAACCACATTTGTCAATGGGACTGTTAATTTTGTCCCGAATTATTCTTTCGAGAAGTTTTCCCACCACCGAAATTGAACTGACTGGGGAGTGAGACGAGGTGAGTTGCTTTAGCAGAGAGCCAACATGGGTTCGTCAGGCCGAATGGCCTCCTTCTGTGCTTTAGCCATTCTTTGATTGTATGATTCTAGCGACAACTGTTGGTGGAGAGGCAGTGATGCAGGAATGGGTTGACAGAAAGGGGAAAGTCTGGGCTGGTGTGTGTTTGCAGCATTTGCAGCTTGTGTTCGGGTTTGTGAATAAAGGTGATTTGGAAGCTGTGTTCCAAATTGAAGTGTTTATTGGAAGCAAGAAGTTGATGTCAATGAAGAATACAACGTGTTAAGATGAAGGGTGGTGTGATTGAGGATAGCAGTAAATATTGTGCTGGTGAATTATTTGTGTTAATAAACTTCCACTGCGCCCTCTGCTGCAGGCTGCTGTTTATATCCAGCTGTGTGTTAGTGCCGTGTGTTAACTCGATAAATGATTGTTTCAACGCTGTTTATAAAGCAATAGCATTGCACTCAAACAGTCCCAGACATAGCAACACACGTACAAAAGCAAAATACTGCAGATGCTGGAAATCTGAAACATAAACAGAAAATGCTTGAAATATTCAGCAGATCTGGCAGCATCTGTGGAGAAAGAAACAAAGTTAATGTGAGCTAAGGAAACAGACCTGAACTGTTAACTGTTTCTCTCTGCACAGATGCTGCCAGACCTACTGAGCATTTCCAGCATTTTCTGTTTTTATTACAGCAACACCTTTGATCAGCAGTAGCGGTGATAGTGCGAGCCAGGGGGCAGCCGGGAAGGTACGTTTCACTATCAAGTACTTACCTGGCGATTCGGCGGACGCGGACACGGGGACTGCTGGGTAAGTGAACTTATATATTCGGGCAGTGGCTAAACCCGAAACACTACACGTGTAGTGTCTCCCACCCATCCTCCTCCTCCAACCAAAAAAAAGGACTCTTGTGTGGAGGGTTTGGTAAGGTAAGGTTTTCCTTTATATTTTTTTATTCTCTGTTGTCAATTTGGAGCAGAGGGGATGGAAGCCTGGGCAGTTGCATGCTCCTCTTGCAGGATGTGGGAGGTAAGGGTCACCACTTGTGTCCCTGCTGACTTCACCTGTGAGAAGTGCACCCAACTCCAGCTCCTCACAGACCGTGTTAGGGAACTGGAGCTGGATGAACTTCGGATCATGCGGGAGGCAGAGGGGATGATAGAGAGCAGTTATAGGGAAGTCCTGACACCGAAGTCACAGGATAAAGGTAGCTGGGTGACCGTCAGGGGAGGGAAAGGGAGTAGGCGCACAGTGCAGGGATCCCCTGTGGTTGGCGGGGAGGGGGACCTACCAGGGGAAAGCCACAGTGGCCAGGTCTCTGGCACTGAGCCTTGCTCTGCGGCTCAGAAGGGAAGGGTGGAGAATAGGAGAGCGATAGTGATAGGAGATTCAATGGTTAGAGGAACAGACAGGAGATTCTGTGGTCGCGAACGAGACTCCCGGATGGTATGTTGCCTCCCGGATGCCAGGGTTAGGGATGTCTCGGATCGAGTCTACAGGATTCTTAAGGGGGAGGGGGAGCAGCCAGAAGTCGTGGTCCATATCGGTACCAATGACATAGCTAGGTAAAGGGATGAGGACCTGAAAAGCGAATATAGGAGTTAGGTTGGAAGCTAAAAGGCAAGACGAGCAGAGTAGTAATCTCAGGATTGATACCGGTGCCACGTGCTAGTGAGGCGAGAAACAGAGAGCGAGTGCAGCTGAACACGTGGCTACAGAGCTGGTGTAGGAGGGAGGGCTTCAGTTATGTGGATCATTGGGATACCTTCTGGGGAAGGTGGGACCTGCACAAGAAGAACGGGTTGCATCTGAACTGGAGGGGCACCAATATCCTGGGCGGGAGGTTTGCTAGAGCTCTTCGGGAGGGTTTCAACTAGTTTGGCAGGGGGATGGGAACCGGAGCTATGGATAAGTGGATGGGGTAGCTGTTGATCAGGCAGATACTGAGTACAGAGAGTCTGTGAGGAAGGTTAGACAGTTGACAGGGCAAAGTTTCAGCCAGTATGATGGGTTGAAGTGTGTCTATTTTAATGCAAGAAGTGTCAGGAATAAGGGTGATGAACTTAGAGCATGGATCAGTACTTCGAGCTACGATGTTGTGACCATTACGGACACTTGGATATCACAGGGGCAGGAATGGATGTTGGATGTTCCGGGGTTTAGATGTTTCAAAAGGAATAGGGAGGGAGGTAAAAGAGGTGGGGGAGTGACATTGTTAATCAGGGATAGTATCACAGCTGCAGAAAGGGAGGTCATCGAGGAGGGTTTGTCTACTGAGTCATTATGGGTGGAAGTCAGAAACAGGAAAGGAGCAGTCACTTTATTGGGAGTTTTCTATAGACCCCCCAATAGCAACAGAGACACGGAGGAACAGATTGGGAGGCAGATTTTGGAAAGGTGCAGAAGTAACAGGGTTGTTGTCATGGGTGACTTCAACTTCCCTAATATTGATTGGAACCTCCTTCGTGCAATTAGTTTGGATGCAGCAGTTTTTGTCAGGTGTGTCCAGGAAGGTTTCCTGACTCAATATGTAGATAAGCCGACTAGAGGGGAGGCTATGTTGGATTTGGTGCTTGGCAACGAACCAGGCCAGCTGGCAGATCTCTCGGTGGGAGAGCATTTCGTTGATAGTGATCACAACTCCCGGACCTTTACTATAGTCATGGAGAGGGACAGGAGCAGACGGGATGGGAAAATATTTAATTGGGGGAGGGGGAATTACAATGCTATTAGGCAGGAACTGGGGTGCATAAATTGGGAACAGATGTTCTCAGGGAAATGCATGACAGAAATGTGGTGGTTGTTTAGGGAGCACTTGCTGCGACTGCTGGATAGGTTTGTCCTGATGAGGCAAGGAAGGGATGGTCGGGTGAAGGAACCTTGGATGACAAGAAATGTGGAACAGCTAGTCAAGAGGAAGAAGGAAGCTTACTTAAGGTTGAGGAAGCAAGGATCAGACAGGGCTCTAGAGGGTTACAAGGTAGCCAGGAAGGAACTGAAGAATGGACTTAGGAGAGCTAGAAGGGGACATGAAAAAGTCTTGGCGGGTAGGATTAAGGAAAATCCCAATGCGTTCTACACTTATGTGAGGAACAAGAGGATGGCCAGAGTGAGGGTAGGGCCGATCAGGGATAGTGGAGGGAACTTGTGCCTGGAGTCGGAGGAGGTAGGGGAGGTCCTAAATGAATACTTTGCTTCAGTATTCACTAGTGAGAGGGACCTGGTCGTTTGTGAGGACAGCGTGAAACAGGCTGATATGCTCGAACAGGTTGATGTTAAGAGGGAGGATGTGCTGGAAATTTTGAAAGACATGAGGACAGATAAGTCCCTGGGGCCAGACGGGATATACCCAAGGATATTAAGGGAAGCAAGGGAAGAGATTGCCGCGCCTTTGGCGATGATCTTTGCGTCCTCACTGTCCACTGGAGTAGTACCAGATGATTGGAGGGTGGCAAAAGTTATTCCCCTGTTCAAGAAAGGGAATAGGAACAACCCTGGGAATTACAGGCCAGTTAGTCTTACTTCGGTGGTAGGCAAGTTGATGGAAAAGGTGCTGAGGGATAGGATTTCTGAGCATCTGGAAAGACACTGCTTGATTCGGGACAGTCAGCACGGTTTTGTGAGGGGTAGGTCTTGCCTCACAAGCCTGATTGATTTCTTTGAGCAGGTGACCAAGCAAGTGGATGAGGGTAAACCAGTGGATGTGGTGTACATGGATTTTAGTAAGGCATTTGATAAGGTCCCCCATGGTAGACTTATGGAGAAAGTCAGGAGGCATGGGATAGTGGGGAATGTGGCCAGTTGGATTAAGAATTGGCTAACTGATAGAAGGCAGAGAGTGGTCTTAGATGGTAAATACTCAGCCTGGAGCCCAGTTACCAGTGGCGTGCCACAGGGATCAGTTCTGGGTCCTCTCCTGTTTGTGATTTTTATTAACGACTTGGATGAGGAAGTCGAAGGGTGGGTCAGTAAATTTGCAGATGATACAAAGGTTGGTGGAGTTGTGGATACCGAGGAGGGCTATTGTCGTCTGCAAAGGGACTTGGATAGGTTGCAGTGCTGGGCTGAAAAGTGGCAGATGGAGTTTAACCCTGAAAAGTGTGAGGTCGTCCATTTTGGAAGGACAAACACGAATGCAAAATACTGGGTTAACGGTAGGGTTCTTGGGCATGTGGAGGAGCAGAGAGACCTTGGGGTCTATGTGCATAGATCGTTGAAAGTTGCAACTCAAGTGGATAGGGCTGTGAAGAAGGCATATGGGGTGTTAGCGTTCATTAGCAGAGGGATTGAATTTAAGAGCCGTGAGGTGATGATGCAGCTGTACAGGACCTTGGTAAGGCCTCATTTGGAGTACTGTGTGCAGTTCTGGTCGCCTCATTTTAGGAAGGATGTGGAAGCCTTGGAGAGGGTGCAGAGGAGATTTACCAGGATGTTGCCTGGAATGGAGAATAAGTCTTACGAGGAAAGGCTGAACATTCTAGGCCTCTTCTCATTAGAACGGAGAAGGATGAGGGGTGACATGATAGAGGTTTATAAGATGATCAGGGGAATAGATAGGGTAGACAGTCAGAAACTTTTTCCCCGGGTGGAGCAAAGCGTTACAAGGGGTCATAAATTTAAGGTGAAGGGTGGGAGATATAAGGGGGATGTCAGGGGAAGTTTCTTTACCCAGAGAGTGGTCGGGGCATGGAATGCCTTGCCTGGGGAAGTTGTTGAGTCAGAAACTTTAGGGACTTTCAAACGGCTTTTAGATAGGTATATGGATAAAGGAGAATGATGGGGTATAGATTAAATTGTCCTTGACAGAGGACAAAGGATCGGCACAACATCGTGGGCCGAAGGGCCTGTTCTGTGCTGTATTTTTCTATGTTCTATGTTCTATGTTCAGTCAGTCTTATGTCGGTAGTGGGCAAATTATTGGAGAGGATTCTGAGAGACAGGATTTATGAGTAGTTGGAAAAGCATAGTTTGATTAGAGACAGTCAGCATGGCTTTGTGAGGGGCAGGTCATGCCTCACAAGCCTTACTGAATTCTTTGAAGATGTGACAAAACACATTGATGAAGGAAGAGCAGTGGATGTGGTGTATATGGATTTCAGTAAGGCGTTTGATAAGGTTCCCCATGGTAGGCTCATTCAGAAAGTAAGGAGGCATGGGATACAGGGAAAGTTGGCTGTCTGGATACAGAATTGGCTGGCCCATAGAAGACAGAGGGTGGTAGTAGATGGGAAGTATTCAGCCTGGAGCTCGGTGACCAGTGGTGTTCCGCAGGGATCTGTTCTGGGACCTCTGCTCTTTGTGATTTTTATAAATGACTTGGATGAGGAAGTGGAAGTCTGGGTTAGCAAGTTTGCCGATGACACGAAGGTTGCTGGAGTTGTGGATAGTGTGGAAGGCTGTTGTAGGTTGCAACGGGACATTGACAGGATGCAGAGCTGGGCTGAGAAGTGGCAGATGGAGTTCAACGTAGAAAAGTGTGAAGTGATTCATTTTGGAGGGTCGAATTTTAATGCAGAATACAGGCTAAAAGACAGGATTCTTGGTAGTGTGGAGGAACAGAGGGATCTTGGGGCCCATGTCCATAGATCGCTCAAAGCTGCCACCCAAATTGATAGGGTTGTTAAGAAGGCGTATGGTGTGTTGGCTTTCATTAACAGAGGGATTGAGTTTAAGAGCCGCGAGGTTATGCTGCAGCACTTTTAAGCCTTGGTTAGACCTGACTTGGAATATTGTGTTCAGTTCTGGTCGTCTCATTATAGGAAGGATGTGGAAGCTTTAGAGAGGGTGAAGAGGAGATTTATCAGGATGCTGCCTGGACTGGAGGACATGTCCTACGAAGAAAGATTGAGGGAGCTGGGGCATTTCCCATTGTAACGAAGAAGGATGAGAGGTGACTTGATAGAGGGTTACAAGATGATGAGAGGCATAGATAGAGTGGATAGCCAGAGACTTTTTCCCAGGGTGGAAAGGGCTATCACCAGGGGGTATAATTTTAAGGTGATAGAGGAAGGTTTCGGGGAGATGTCAGAGGTAGGTTCTTTGCACAGAGAGTGGTGGGTGCGTGGAATGCACTGCCAGCGGTGGTAGTAGAAGCAGATACATTAGGGACATTTAAGCGTCTCTTGGATAGGTACATGGATGATAGTAGAATGAAGGGTACGTAGGCAGTTTTGATCTGAGAGCAGGTTAAATGTTCGGCACAACATCGTGGGCCGAAGGGCCTGTACTGTGCTGTACTGTTCTATGTTCTATGTTCTATAACACAGGTGATGGGAGGCTCAGCCTGGCTACGTAATGTTACAAGGACGCTGAGTAACACCATCGACAACGGGACAGAGAGTAAAACACACAGAAAACTAATAGACTGTGAGGAAGCAAAAGTGAGGAACGGAGAGAGAGAGACAACGAAACTGAGATGGAGAAACAAGGCGTTTGTATGATTGTGTTCTCCCTGTTGTGTAACGGTATTTCCTGTTGTGTAAATATGTTTTCTGTTGTGTAAAGATGTACCCTGTTGTTGTGTAAAGGTTTTCCCTGTTATTGTTTTATTTTCTGTTCCTGACCATCTCCTCACGGTGACCATTTGTCCTGCTTTGATTGTGGCCAACATCACCATCTGGTGGTGGAGAGGAGGCTCTGCAGGAAGGGGTTGACAAAGTGGGAGAGACTCGGCTGGTCCGTGTTTGCAGCTTGTGTTCGTGTGAGCACAAGTGATTTGTTACCGATTGATGTGTTCACGAGAAGGAAAAAGCTGATAACAATCGAGAGCATCTTGCAATTATTGGGAAACACTTGATGTTTTGAAAGTGAACTGTTTGTGTTATTACCAAACATAAATAGCAGAGAATGGTTTCGATCCATCGACCTCTGGGTTATGGGCCCAGCACGCTTCCGCTGCGCCACTCTGCCAACTGCTGGCTTAAATTTTGGCTGCCTGTTAGTGAAATATGTTCATTTCCCCAATGTTTTTATCAAAATAGGATTGTCGTCTGAATGCTCAAGAATCCTGGACTCAGCAACACACGTGCTGACGGACTCACCCTCACTGCACAATGACACAAGGAAACTGAGTAACAGCACCGACAATGAGGCAGGCAGAGAAAGACACACAGAAAACCAGGAAGATATTATCAGGACCCAGAAGGGAACAGACAGAGAAAGACACACAGAAAACCAGGAAGAGATTATCAGGACCCAGAAAGGAACAGACAGAGAAAGGTACTGAGCAAACCAGCAAGAGACAGCGAAAGACGGATGATTTATGTAATTGTGTTCTCTGTTGTGTAAAGATGTTCCCTGTGTTCTTTTAAAGATATTTCCTGCTGTGTAATATGTTCTCTATTGTGTAACTATATTCGCTGTTGTGTAAAGATGTTCTCTGTTATTGTGTAAAATGGTTCCCTGTTGGGTAAAGATCTTCCTAGTTGTGTAAATATGATCCATCTTGTGTAAAAGTGTTCCGGGTTGTTTAAATATGTTCCCTGCTCTGTAATGTAGAGCTGAGTCTGCACTAATGGAATTGCTACAGTATCTTCCAGTCTGATACTGTATGAGGGCTGGAATGTGATCCAACGCACAGTCTATACAAATTGAATTGCTATTGTATCTTTTAGTTTCACAATCTGGGGGAGTTTTAAACTGAAATCTCAGTTTGTATCTCAGGTTGTACTATCTTTCAGATTCTCTCAATCTGATATCACACTTGAGATTTAGACTTAAGAAAGGATGTACTGGCATTGGAGGAGTTCAAAAGCGATTCACTCAGCTGATTCCTGAGATGAAGGGGTTGACTTATGAAGAATGGCTAACCAGGTTATTCATTCGTGTTTAGAAGAATGAGGGGTGATCTTTTTGAAACGTACAAGATTCTGAGGGGGCTTAACGGGGTGAAGAAGGGTCTCTGACCTGAAACATTAACTCTGCTTCTCTCTTCACAGATGCTGCCAGACCTGCTGAGTATTTCCAGCATTTCTTGTTTTTATTAACAGGGAAGATGCTGAGAAAATGTTTCCACTCGTGGGGGAATCTCAAACTAGGCGACATAGTTACAGAATAAGGGGACACTCATTTAAAACTGAGATGCAAAGGAATTTCTTCTCTCAGAGTGTAATGAATGTCTGGAATTCTCTACCCCAGCCAGTATTGAAGGCTAAATCACTGAAAGTATTTAAAGAGGATGTAAATAGATTTTTGAAATATTGGAGAGTTGAGGGCTATGAAGAGCTGGCATGAAAGAGGAGTTGAGGTCTGGGGCAGATCAGCCATGATCTTACTGAATGGCGAGGCAGGCTTGAGGGGCCGAATGGCATACTCCTGCTCCTATTTCTTCTATTCTTATGTTATGTTATATCTAATGTATATGTCAGGATGCACGAATGGGAATTCATACTGAAACTTATAAACTCATAATGTGTGTAAATATTGGGCTGATAATTAACTTGAATCTCAGAGTACATTATTGTGGTTAATTCTGTAAGTTTGAAAAGGGAACTCTGTGCCATAATGAAAACAAGAAATGCTGGAAATACTCAGCAGGTCAGGCAACATCTGTACAGAGAGAAGCAAAGTTAACGTTTCAGGTCAGTGACCTTTCAGATGCTGCCAGACCTTTTGAAAGTCCATGTACACCACATCAACAGCATTGCCCTCATCAACCCTCTCTGTTACCTCATCAAAAAACTCCAGCAGGACAGTTAAACATGATTTTCCCTTAAGAAATCCATGCTGGCTTTCTTGAATTAAACCACATTTGTCCATGGGACTATTAATTTTGTCCCAAATTATTCTTTCGAGCAGTTTTCCCACCTCCAAAATTGAACTGACTGGGGAGTGAAATGAGTTGAGTTGCTCTAACAGAGAGCCAGCACGGGTTCGACAGGGCGAATGGCCTCCTTCTGTGCTGTAGCCATTCGATGATTGTATGATTCTCGCGACAACTGTTGGTGGAGAGGCAGTGATGCAGGAATGGGTTGACAGAAAGGGGAAAGTCTGGACTGATGTGTGTTCGGGTTTGAATAAAGGTGATTTGGAAGCTGTGTTCCAAATTTAAGTGTTTACTGGAAGGAAGAAGTTGATGTAAATAAAGAGTAAAACGTGTTAAGATGAAGCGTGGTGTGATTGGGGATAGCAGTAAATATAGTGTTGGTGAATTATTTGTGTTAATAAACTTCCACTGCGCCCTCTGCTGCAGGCTGCTGTTTATATCCAGCTGTGTATTAGTGCTGTGTGTTAGCGAGATAAATGTTTGTTTCAATGCTGTTTATAAAGCAATTGCATTGCACTCAAACAGTCCCAGACATAGCAACACACGTACGAAAGCAAAATACTGCAGATGCTGGAAATCTGAAATATAAACAGAAAATGCTTGAAATAGTCAGCAGGTCTGGCAGCATCTGTGGAGAGAGAACAAAGTGAATGTGAGCTAACGAAACAGACATGAACTGTTCACTGTTTCTCTCTGCACAGATGCTGCCAGACCTACTGAGCATTTCCAGCATTTTCTGTTTTTATTACAGCAACACAGGTGTTGGGAGGCTCAGCCTGGCTACACAATGTTACAAGGACGCTGAGTAACACCATCGACAACGGGACAGAGAGAAAAACACACAGAAAACCAATAGACTGTGAGGAAGCAAAAGTGAGGGACAGAGAGAGAGACAACGAGACTGAGATGGAGAAACAAGGCATTTGTATGATTGTATTCTCCCTGTTGTCTAAAGGTATTTCGTGGTGTGTAAATATGTTTTCTGTTGTGTAAAGATGTACCCTGTTGTTGTGTAAAGGTTTTCCCTGTTATTGTTTTATTTTCTGTTACTGACCGTCTCCTCACTGTGACCATTTGTCCTGGTTTTATTGTGGCCAACATCACCATCTGGTGGTGGAGAGGAGGCTCTGCAGGAAGGGGTTGACAAAGTGGGAGAGACTCGGCTGGTCCGTGTTTGCAGCTTGTGTTCGTGTGAGCAAAAGTGATTTGTTGCTGATTGATGTGTTCACTAGAAGGAAGAAGCTGATTGCAATCGAGTGCCTTTGGAAGCATCTTGTTATTATGGGTAAATACTTGATGTTTTGAAAGTGAACTGTTTGTGTTATTTCCCCAATGTTTTTTATAAAAATAGGATTGCAGTCGGATTTCTCAAGAATCCCGGACTCAGCAACACACGTGCGGACAGACTCACCCTCACTGCGCAATAACACAAGGACACGGAGTCACAGCACCGACAATGAGGCAGGCAGAGAAAGACACACAGAAAACCAGGAAGAGATTATCAGGACTCAAAAATGAACAGACAGAGAAAGGTACTGAGCAAACCAACTGATCGCAATCGAGCGCATCTTGTAATTATAGGGAAACACTTGATGTTTTGAAAGTGAACTGTTTGTGTTCCTACCGAACATAAATAGCAGAGAATGGTTTCGATCCATCGACCTCTGGGTTATGGGCCCAGCACGCTTCCGCTGCGCCACTCTGCTAACTGTTGGCTTAAATTTTTGCTGCCTGTTAGTGAAATATGTTCATTTCCCCAATGTTTTTATAAAAATAGGATTGTCGTCTGAATGCTCAAGAATTCTGGCCTCAGCAACACACGTGCTGACGGACTCACCCTCTCTGCACAATGACACAAGGACATGGAGTAACAGCACCGACAATGAGGCAGGCAGAGAAAGACACACAGAAAACCAGGAAGAGATTATCAGGACTCAGAAATGAACAGACAGAGAAAGGTACTGAGCAAACCAGCAAGAGACAGCGAGAGACTGATGAACACCACTTGGAGGGAGCACTGAGGGTGGCAAGGGCACAGAATGTAGTCTGGCTGGGGGATTTCAATGACTATCACCATGGGTGGCTCGGTAGCACCACTACTGAACATGCTGGCCGAGTCCTAACGGACATAGCTGCTCGATTGGGTCTGCAGTAGGTGGTGAGGGAACTAACAAGAGGGAAAAACATACTTGACCTCATCCTCACCAATCTGCCTGCCGCAGATGCATCAGTCCATGACCGTATTGGTAGGAGTGACCACTGCACAGTCCTTGTGGAGATGATGTCCCGTCTTCACATTGAGGATACCCTCTGTCGTGTTGTGTGCCACTACCACTGTGCTAAATGGGATAGATTTTGAACAGAACTAGCAATGTATAACTGGGCATCCATGAGGTGCTGTGGACCATTAGCAGCAGCAGAATTGTAGTCAACCACATTCTATAACCTCATGGCCCGGCATATTCCCCCACTCTAACATTACCAACAAGCTGGGGGATCAACCCTAATTCAATGAAGAGTGCAGGAGGGCATGCCAGGAGCAGCACCAGGCATACCTTGAAATGAGGCGTCAGCCTGATGAAGCTACAGCCCAGGACTTCTTTCATGCCAAACAGCAGAAGCAGCATGTAATAGACAGGGCTAAGTGATCCCACAACTAACGGATCAGATCTACACCCTGCCACATCCAATGATGAATGGTGGTGGACAATTAAACAACCAACAGGAGGAGGTGGGTCCACAAATATCCCCAACCTCAATGATGGGGGAGCCCAGCACATCAGTGCAAAAGATAAGGATGAAGAATTTGAAACAATCTGCAGCCAGAAGTGCCGGGTTGATGATCCATCTCGGCCTCCTTCTGAAGTCCCCAGCATCACAGATGCCAGTCTTCAGCCAATTCGATTCACTCAACGTGATATCAAGAAACGACTGAAGGCACTGGATACAGCAAAGGCTACGGGCCCTGACAGTATTCCGGCAATAGTACTGAAGACCTGTGCTCCAGAACGTGCTGCGCCCCTAGCCAAGCTGTTCCAGTACAGGTACAATTCTGGCATCTACCCGGCAATGTGGAAGATTGCCCAGGTATGTCCTGTACACAAATAGCAGGACAAATCCAACCCAGCCAATTACTGCCTCATCAGTCTACTCTCAATCATCAGTCTAGCGATGGAAGATGTCATCGACGGGGCACTTGCTTTGCAATAACCTGTTCAGTGACGCTCAGTTGGGTTCCGCCAGGGCCATTCAGCTCCTGACCTCATTACAGCCTTGGTTCGAACAAGGACAAAAGAGCTGAACTCAAGAGGTGAGGTGAGAGTGTCTGCCCTTGACATCAAGGTAGCATTTGACTGAGTATGGCATCAAGGAGCCAGAGCAAAACTGGAGTCAATGGGAATCAAGAGGAAAACTCTCCACTGGTTGGAATCGTACCTAGCACAAAGGAAAATGGTTGTGATTGTTGGAGGTCAATCATCTCAGCTCCAGGACATCACTGCTGGAGTTCCTCAGGGTAGTATCCTCGGCCCAACCTTCTTCACTACTTCATCAGTGACCTTCCTTCAATCATAAGGTCAGAAGTGGGGATGTTCACTGATGATTGCAAAATTTAGCACCATTCGCGACTCCTCAGATACTGAAGAGGTCCATGTAGAAATGCAGCAAGACCTGGACAATATCCAGGCTTGGGCTGATAAGTGGCAAGTAACATTCGCGCCACACAAGTGCCAGGCAATGACCATCTCGAACAAGAGAGAATCTAACGATCTCCCATTGACATTCAACGGCATTACGATCGCTGAATCCCCCACTATCAACTTCCTGGGGGTTCCCATTGACCAGAAACTGAACTGGAGTAGCCTTATAAATAGTGTGACTACATGAGCTGGTCAGAGGATAGGAAGCATGAGGTGAGTAACTCACCTCCTGACTCCCCAAGCCTGTCTACCATTTACAAGGCACAAGTCTGGAGTGTGATGGAATACTATCCACTTGCCTGGATGGGTGCAGCTCCAACAACATTCAAGAAGCTCGACACCATCCAGGACAAAGCAACATGCTTGATTGGCACCCCATCCACAACATTCACTCCCTTCACACTGACGTACAGTGGCAGCAGTGTGTACCATCTACAAGATGCACTGCAACAATGCACCAAGGCTACTCAGGCAGCACCTTCCAAACCTGCATCCTCTACTGCCTAGAAGGACAAGGGCAGCAGATGCATGGGAATACCACCACCTGAAAGTTCTCCTCCAAGCTACACATCATCCTGACTTGGAACTATATCGCCATTCCTTCGCTGTCGCTGGGTAAAATTCCTGGAACTCCCTTCCTAATAGCACTGTGGGTGAACCTACCCCACATGGACTGCAGTGGTTCAGGAAGGAAGCTCACCACCACCTTCTCATGGGCAATTAGGGATGGACTATAAATGCTGGCCTGGCTGGCGACGTCCACATCCCATGAAACAAATAATTAAATACAATAACAGCTCATCTCAATTCCTAGTATTTCTAAATCCCACCAGTCCAACAGAAGCTGAACAATTATTGCATGTTGTGATTGACGGTCTGTTCTGTAAACTGCACTGCATCACAGATTGCTGACATTTGCTAACTGGAAGTGAGAACTGCAAAATCAGGACAGTAGTTCACATAGTCTGTCAGTGTGAAAGAATCAGGCAATGTGAGGTAATAGAATTTGTCTGTAAATGTTGCACTCATATTGCTTTATATTTTTATATTGAAAATAAAAGTAATCATTTCGTGAAAATAGTGACATGTTGTCCAAACTTTGGTCGCCAGTTGTTTTCGTCTTGCACTCAGCAGGGCAATCCGCAAGAATACCAATTTAAGGGAAAACAACAACTTTCTTCTGTATGAGAAGAGCGTGCTGATTGGTTGGCAAGTGAACTCTGATTGGGCGAGGCATTGCCATTCAGAATGGTAACTGACAGATAACTGCCCAGCTTTGTTTGAAATTTAAACCAGGCAGCTTGACTCTGATTGGTCAAGGCATTGCCCTGTGGAATGAGCCAGTGAATGGCTGTCACTTATTTTGTTTAGCTGAAACTGGCACAACATGTGTGCATATTCTTTCTGTCTGCAAAGAACAGGGCCCTGTGTATTAATACATGTAGTTTACAGTACACACCAATGCACCACACTGCGAGCCCTACTGACAGTCTTAAATCGGTTGTCAGTGTAATTCTTAGCTCACTGAGAATTATTTAGCAAATGTTGTCCGATTGTGGAATCACATCTCATGTTGGATACTGTGTTTTGAGTTTTGCAAGCACGGGTTGGTTGGGTAGGGCCCATTGCGAACAGCGGAAGGGACATGTTCTTTGATACAATCCGCCAGTTTTGGGATGTACGGTCTAGAAACCTAGCATCACACTGGTATTGAAATTCATATATCACGTTACTTATTTGTGTGATAGGCAGGACGTCTCTTTTGCTTGACAGCAGCATCCTGTTAGTGGCGAACACCACACTTGTTGCTCCTGCATAGTAACAGCAGGAAACAGCGAGCTTCACCTGTTACTCAAATATTGGGGATATATTACCTTTCCAGGGTAATTTGAGGGAGACTGGGCACTTTTCAGGGCTCAAAATGACGTCCTTCAGCCCGTTTATAAGTTTGTGTGATATACAGATAGAAATGATCTGATCAGTGTAACCATTGTAATGCAGGATGTCTTTGATTCGCCCTATTTCAGCATCAAGCTTGCATGGTGAGCAAATGGCTCAGCCCTATTTATGAGGTTTTCGATAAGACTCCGTGGTTATGGAGGGAGGGAGGGAGGTGGTTACGGAGGGAGGGAGGTGGTTATGGAGGGAGGGAGGGAGGTGATTACGGAGGGAGGGAGGTGGTTACGGAGGGAGGGAGGGAGGTGGTTACGGAGGGAGGGAGGTGGTTACGGAGGGAGGGAGGGAGGTGGTTACGGAGGGAGGAAGGAGGTTGGGACAGGTGAGAACACATAAGGATTTAGAAACAAGGATGAGTATTTTGAAATAAAAACAAGAAATGCTGGAACCACTCAGCAGGTCTGAGGATTTTGAGGTTGAGTTGTTGCTGGACCAGGAGCCAATGTCGGTCAGTGATTGGTTGCCGAGAAGGCCAATCTTATAGCTCATGGAACTGTAAGAATCCCAACGCGTGCATTGACCTGGGAAGGTAGGTTTGCGGTAGACCGTGGTAGAAAACCCCTTAGCAGATTTCTCAACTAGTACATCAAGGAAAGGGAGCTCATTTGACAGCTCCATTCCAAAGGTGAATTTGAGTGTAGGATGGAGCCCATGAAGACGTGCAAGGAAATTATTTCATGCAGCTGCGGATTCAAATATCGCAAATGTATCATCTACATATTGGAAATATGCAAGAGGAAGGAGGTTAGGTGTCATTCCCTTAAAAACAGGTTTGTCATGGAATCCAACAAAGATGTTTGTGAGAGCTGGGCCTGGAGGGGATCCCATGGCAACACCAGCGATACATGGTGTCAATAAAACTGAACTCAACTGTGCAAGTTGCCGAGTTCATAAGTTCAATGAATACTGATTCACACAATGGTGGCGGGTCTAGATCACCATGATATAGCACTGCAGTGCAAATATCTATGGCTTCCTGAAGTGGTACATTGGTGAATAGGCTAGCAATGTCAAATGACACATGGACACGGCATTGCTATCGATATGCAAGTCCTGTATGTTCTTCACAAATGTGAAGGAATCCTTCACTGTGTATGTGGAGAACTTGCTCAAAAACTGGTTGTAACAATTTGCCCAACCATTTGGCAAATTCATTTCAGGATACTATTTACATTGCTTCAAATAAAGAAAACACAACGACACAAAGAATTGAGCACAACGCTGAAAGTTTCACAGCAAATAGTAAAGTGGGAAAAGGATGAAATACAGAAAGAAAAAGCCTAAAATACTGAAAACACTCAGCCAGTTCCGAAACAACTGTGGAGAAGAGAAGCTCGGGTTAATGGTCCAGTTCTGTGACCCTTCTATAGACCTGAAACATTGCTCCTCCCTTCCTCTCTCCACAGATAGTGCTGGAACTGCTGAGTGTTTCCAGAATCTTCTGTTATTATTCAGATTTCCAGTGTGTGCAGTATTTCTCTTTTTGAAAATAAAATATTCCCTGAGAGGAATGGAACTTTACATAAAAAATAGGAGTAGGCCATTCGGCCCATCGAAATAGCTCTGCCATTCAATAAGATCACAGCTGATTTCCTACATCAACTCCATCTTACCACACTAGCACAGATCCCTTGATTCCCTTAGTATCCAAAAACCTATCGGTCTCTCTCTTGGATATACCCAACGAGCATCCACATCTCTAGAGTCACAGAGAGATACAGCGCTGAAAAAGGCCCTTCGGCCTACCGAGTCTATGCCAACCAACAACCACCCATTTATACTAATCCTACACTAATCCCATATTCCTACCACATCCCCACCGACGCTATATTTCCCTCCCACCTACCTATACTGGGGACAATTTATCATGGCCAATTTACCTACCAACAAGTCTTTTGGCTTGTGGGAGGAAACCAGAGCAACTGGAGAAAACCCACACAGACACAGGGAGAACTTGCAAACTCCACACGAGCAGTATCCAGAATTGAACCCGGGTTGCTGGAGCTGTGAGGCTGCGGTGCTAACCACTGCGCCACTGTGCCGCCCATAATGTGTGATCTCACCAAGGCTCTGTCTAATTGCAGTCAAACTTCTTTATTCTTATAAAAACTCTTCACAATGTTGAACACAACTATTAACTGCCATTCTGCTCGAAGAACAAGGACCCCAGCTTCACACACCCCAGACCCCTATTCTTTCCACATTAGCTGAATTCCTGCATTTCTGATACCATTCCAGTAAATTTCCTCTGCACCCTCTCTAAGGCCTTGACATTCCTGCTAAAGTGTGGAGCATGGAATTAGACACAACGCTCTAACTGAGGCCTATAACCAGTGAGATTTATAAAGGTCCAGCGTAAATTCCTTGTCTGTGTCCCGTACTCCCATTTCTGGTTTCTGACTCAATGTCGGCTCTGAGCTGTTGAAACTGCCTGAATAAATATTTCCACCCAACAAAGCGCTCGGAATGTGAGAAGGGACAAAGTGAGTGACCAAGTACATCAACTCCAAATAAAACTCCACCATGTAGTGAAAACACTCGAAACACAACGGCTCTTTTAAGAGCCACCCACAATCTCTCTGAAAAAGCTGCACCAACATCTCTCTCGAATTGGTTTATTTCATTGGTTTTAATGCTCAGTAACTCTCTGGAACTTTCTCACTGTCTTTGTGTTTTCTGTTTCAATCTGGTATGGAGATTCTGGGAAGATGAGTTTCACTGCCTGGGAGGATCTTTGTGGTTTTCCTGCAGAAACACAAAACAAAGTCTCTTTTCTGATTCAGCCACCGCCTCATAGGGACAGCAGTGACCTGGGAACGGGAGCTGGGGTGTGTTTTATGCCGGAAATAACAGTTAATGATTTATGTTGTGGTCTCGTTATATTCCAATTTCTGAATTGAGCCTTTCCACCGCACCAGGGTTATGGGGAGAGTTTTCATCGTTTCTTTTCCAAACGTACAGACGATGTTATAAAGTTGCTGATTTACCCAGATGGCGGATTCTCCCCTCACAGTGAAAAGTAACATCGCACCTTCACATCTGCCCATTGTTTTATAATTGAATTATTAGTCAAATGGAATTATTTGTGATGTTACTTCCCCCGAGACGGTGTTTCCTGCAGTGAAACTGATCAGTTTCAGCTCAGTCATTCAGGGACCTGGAATTCCTGCAGTTTGAGCCAGCAGTAACCCCAGCCCACTTCTGATTGGTCACCCTCTTCTCATAAAGTCAGTGACAGCCATTCGCCCCATTCAGTCCATGTTGGGTTTCCAATCTGTTCAGTCCCCGACTCGATCCCCAAAGCCCTGCATAATCCCTTTGGGTCAAAATGACCGTGGCAGGACTCGAAACTGCAATCTTCTGCGAACATCATAGAATATACCAAAGTCAGACGCCTTATCCATTAAGCCACACAGCCAGTAGCTCAGATGGGTGATTCAATTAGAGAACCTCGAAGCACAAAATACAAAAAATCATTGGTTGAACCTGTCAACCTGGCAGAATATTTGAATTTGTGAAAGCCGCCAATTTCACTATGGAAAAGAAGTGATCGACTGGAAAAGTACATAAAAATCTATTTTCCCGTAGCGGTTTAAATAAACTTTTAAAACACAATTTTGCTTTTACCGACTCAAATTGCTGGTGCTATTTTATGAACAGCTTTATTTTGCCAATTTTTGTCAACTTCTCATCCGTAACTGACAGTAAAAGACTCCGTTCAGCAATCTTTCACGCGACAAATAACTCAAACTCGGTGTGGAAGTAATAAATTACAGACTATTGGTAATTCCCCTTCACACAGGCTTCAGGGGGACAGTGAGAAGCCACTGAAATAGTTGCTTCATCCTTTTAAAAGGTTCCCATTCTGTCCTGGTATTGACATGTTGGAATCAGATTTGTATTTAACAAGATATTTCTGTGAAAACAAAATCCTCAACAGACCAGCTGGGAATCTGGGAATCACTGAAGTAAAATAAAAGGCTTTTGATTGAGAAGACGGGACCTTGTCACCAGCAGCCGGGTTACATTCCCCTCACATCCTTATACAGTGAGCAGCTCTTTCCCTCGAGAAATAGACAGCAGCAGTTGGAAGTTCAGTAAAAGGATCGGTTCATTGAGACAAGTTTCTGACTGACAGGTGGTGCTGAATATTAATACAAGGAGGTCCTGGAATGGGAAACAAGTGTCCAGAGTGGGGTCTGAATTCAGGACAGGGAAATGGCCAGCACTGACACAGATCATTTCATTATTACATTGATATCTGACTGTCGAAAAGGAGAAGCGAGTTAAACACATGATGGTGAAAGGAATGGAAGATGACGCTGGTTGTTCTAGATGAGGAGGGATAGACAGAGGTGTGGGTACAGCAGACTTCAGACAGTAATCAGCCCTTTCAGATACTGTGGGTGGATCTGAAAAGAGCCTTTGGGTATTTGATAAAATCCTGGCAGATTGACTTGGTTTTGGTGCCCGGAGCGCTGGTTTTCTTGGGCCTGGATATTCGGCAGCACCCCGCCCTCGGTGTCCTGGAACAAAAGCAAGTGTCCAGAGTGGGACCTAAAATCAGGATAGGGAAAAAAGCTCTTTGTTTAAAAACCCTCAAATAGCTACCTTGTAATTGGTCAGGTTACTAATGTTTTAGTTAGTGTAATTTATGAATAATTACTAATTAGAAAGTGCTGTTTGGACAGAGTGTAAAGCTGTGAGTTGATGTGTGAGGGACTTCACTGACTGGGGGAAGGAGGTGCTCTTTGGTCTCTTCTGCCTTTTCAGCCTCCATGGTACAGGGGAAGAAGCTGATCGGTGAGTAGCTGGTAGATTATTCTACTTATTACACTTATTACACGAGCAATAATGAGTTTGTAAAGCTAAGTAATGGCAGGGCAGCTCGAAAGGTAAAAGTTCTAAATTGGGGGAAGGCAAATTTTACAAAACTGAGAGGTGATTTGGTGGATGTGGACTGGATACAACTACTTGAAGGAAACCCAAAGATGTTTTATCAGTCCATTAAGAGCAAGAGGATAACTAAGGAAAGGGTACGGCCTATCAGAGATGTACAAGGGAACTTCTGTGTGGATCCAGAAGATTTGGGCGGGGTTCTTCATGAGTTTTTTGTCTCTGCCTTCACAAAGGAGAGGGATGATGCAGACATTGTAGTAAAAGAAGAGGAGTGTGAAATATTAGATACGATAAGCATAATGAGAGTGGAAGTACTAGAGGGTCTGACATCCTTGAAAATGAATAAATCACCAGGGCCAGATGGTTTGCATCTGAGGTTGTTAAAGGAAGCCAGGGAGGAAATAATGGATGCGCTGAGGATCATCTTCAAATCCTCACTGGACTTGGGGGAGGTGCCGGAGGATTGGAGGTCTGCGAACGTTGTACTATTATTTAAAAAGGATGTGAGGGATAGGCCAAATAATTATAGACCGGTCAGTCTGACCTCGGTGGTGGGTAAATTATTAGAATCAATTCTGAGGGACAGGATAAACTGCCACTTAGAAAGGCATTGATTAATCAGGGATAGTCAGCATGGATTTGTAAAGGGAAGGTCATGTCTCACTAACTTGACTGAGTTTTTTGAGGAAGTAACAAGGAACATTGATGAGGATAGTGCGGTGGATGTGGTTTACACGGATTTTAGTAAGGCATTTGATAAGGTCCCACTGGTCAGTAAAATGAAAGCCCATGGGATACAGGGGAATGTGGCAGGTTGGATCCAAAATTGACTCAGTGGCAGGAAACAAAGGATAGTTATCGACGGATGTTTTTGCGAATGGAAAGCGGTTTTCAGTGGCATTCCACAGGGCTCTGTGTTGGGTCTCTTGCTGTTTGTGGTATATATTAATGATTTGGAAGTAAATGTGGGAGCTATGATTGGGAAATTTGCTGATGACACAAAAATTGGCCGTGAAATTGATAGTGAGGAGGATAGCTGTAGACTTCAGAATGATTTGAATGGATTAGTTGAGTGGGCAGAAAAATGGCAAATGGAATTCAATCTGGAGAAGTGTGAGGGAATGCATTTGGGGAGGGCAAACAAAGCAAGGGAACACTCAATAAACGGGAAGATATTGAGAGGGGTAGAAGAAGTGAGAGACTTTGGAGTGCATGTCCACAGGTCCCTGAAAGTGACAGGACAGGTAGATAGAGTGGTGAAGAAGGCATATGGAATGCTTTCCTTTCTTGGTCGACAAAAGCAGGGATGTAATGCGAGAACTGTTTAAAACGGTGGTTTGGCCATAGCTGGAGTATTGCGTACAGTTCTGGTCATCACATTACAGAAAGGACACAATTGCTGTGGAGAGAGTACAGAGGAGATTTACAAGAATGATACTGTGGGTGGCTCTGAAAAGAACCTTTGGGTATTTGATAAAATCCTGGCAGATTGCCTTGGTTTTGGTGCCCGGAGCGCTGGTTTTCTTGGGCAGCAGAATGCCCTAGATATTAGGCAGCACCCAGCCCTGAGTGATGGTCACCCCTCCCAGCAGCTTGGTGAGCTCCTCGTCATTCTGGACAGCCAGCTGCAGGTGTCTGGGGATGATGCGGGTCTTCTTGTTGTCCCGGGCCGCGTTACCAGCCAACTCGAGGATTTCAGCGGTCAGATACTCGAGCACAGCAGCCAGATAGACCGGGGCTCCGGCACCCACACGCTCAGCATAGTTGCCCTTTCTCAGGAGCCTGTGAACATGGCCCACCGGGAACTGCAGTCCAGCCCGGGAGGAGCGAGACTTGGCCTTGGACCGATCTTTCCCGCCGGTCTTTCCTCTTCCAGACTTTTCTTTTCCAAAAATAGACTTGAGGACATTCCGTGCAGACCACTGCCTGATGGATTGGTGGTCAAAGGTGTTTTTCCACAACAACAGTTCCACGAAGGCACAGTCCAACTGGATGGAGCGTTCCGTGGCAATGTGACCAGATCCATCCTTCGCAACACCAGGGTCAGATAGAACCTCAGCACGTAGTGACACTTGGTGTTTGCATACTGGGGCTCTACGCACAGCTTGATGCAGCCACATACTAAGGCGGCCATCAGGTTGAGGGCGACGTTGAGTACATTTTTACGCCTTTATCCAGAGGTTTGAACATCGTGTCCCTCCAGACCCGGTCCATTTTGCATCTTCAGATAAAGCGGGAAATGGCTCGGGTGATCGCCACAGCACAGGAGTGGGGTATGGGCCAGACCTGTGCCTCTTACAGCAACAAAGTGAGCACCTTGCACCTGATGACCAGGTTCTTACCCATAATAGAGAGTGATCGCTGCTCCCACTTGCTCAGTTTATGTTGTACCCTGGATACTCGCTCCTCCCAGGTTTTGGTGCACGTCCCGGCCCTTACAAACCATATCCCCAGCACCTTCAGGTAGTCTGACCTGACAGTGAAGGGGACAAAGGATCGGTCAGCCCAGTTCCCAAGGAACATGGCCTCGCTCTTGCCATGGTTAACATTGGCTCCCGAATCCAGTTCGAACTGGTCGCAGATGCTCATCAGTCTGTGAATGGACAGCGGATCCGATCAGAATACAGCAACATCATCCATGTACAGGGAGGCTTTGACCTGAGTGACTCCACTGCCTGGGATTGTCACCCCTCTTATGCTCGCATCCTTCCAAATAGACTCAGCAAAGGGTTCGATAGAGCAAACACACAAGGCAGGGGAAAGAGGACAGCCCTGTCTGACTCCAGATTTGATTGGAAACTTTCTGATTCCCACCCAATTTTTTGGACTGTACTACTGATGTTTGTGTAGAGCAGTTTGATCCAATTGCAGATTCCCTCCCCAAACCCCATTTTGGAGAGCATATCCATCATGTATGTGTGCGATATGCTGTCAAAAGCCTTCTCCTGGTCCAGGCTGATGAGGCAGGTGTCCACCTTCCTGACCCATACATAGGTGATCGTATCCCTGAGTAGCATGACACTATCAGAGATCTTCCTGCTGGGTACAGTACAGGTCTGGTCAGGGTGAATCACCAACTCCAGAGCAGAGTTGACTCGACTGGCGATGACTTTGGACAGAACCTTGTAGTCTACATTAAGCAGTGAGATGGGCCACCAATTTCTGATTTCTGCCCTCTCCCCCTTCTGCTTGTAGATGAGGGTGATGATGCCTTTCCTCATGGATTCTGACATGCTGCCGGCCAGGAGAGTACTCTCGTACACTTCCAGCAGGTCTGGGCTGACCCAGTACCACAGGGCCGAATACAACGCAACTGGTAAGCCGTCGCTTCCGGGAGTTTTCTTCGTCTCAAAAGACTTGATGGCCTTTGTCAGCTTGTCCAGAGTTAGCGGTTTGTCCAGATTCTCCTGCATGCTGTCATCTAAGACCTCTGTGATGGATGACAGGAAGGACTGGGAGGACGTGCTGTCCATAGACTTCACGTCTTACAGCCCAGCATTCAAGGATTTGCTAATCCTTAGTATGTCAGACTGCGAAGTTGTGACCGAGCCATCCTCTTCCTTCAAGCTGCTGATCACAGAGCTCTCTCTGTGTACCTTTTGGAAGAAGAAACGCGAGCACGTCTCATCCTGCTCAATGGAGCAGACTCTGGACCGGAGGATGATCTTGGAGGCCTCCGTGGCAAAGAGTGAGGCCTGCTGGCTCTTCACCTCTTGGAAGTCCTCCTTGACCTCAACCCCCATCGACTGCAGCCAGAGCAGATTTTGCATTCTTTTCTGGGGTGTGGACATTTCCCTCTGTCTCTCTCACCCTCTGAACACCTTTGGACATAAAGAACCTCTTGATGTTCTCCTTGATCACTTCCCACCAGTTCACCGGATACTCAAAGAGGGTCTCACTGTTCTCCAACTTTTTCAATCTCTTTTGAGTTCATCAATGTTCTCTGGGGTTAGCAGTGTAGCATTGAGCTTCCATGTCCCCCTGCCAACCCGCTGGTCATCCTGTAAGTGACAGTCAACCAGTAAGAGGCAGTGGTCGGAGAAGAACACCGGCTTGACGTCGGTGGATCTGACCGTGAAAGCAGGGGACACATACAGGAAGTCAATCCTGGAACGGGCAGACCTGTCCGATCTTGACCAGGTGTATCTACGCTGCTCACTGTCTGCAGGTTTGCTGAAGACATTGTGCTGTTTGGCATTTTATACTGTTTCCTTTAAGAATCTGGGCGGAGCGTCCAGTTTTCTGTCGTCACTGCCAGATCGTCCAGCTGCATCAATGATGCAGTTGAAGTCACCTCCAAGAATGATCGGCCTGGATGTCGCCAGCAGCAGTGTGAGTTGCTGGAGGATGGTCAGCCACTCGCTGTATTGGACCGGGGCATATACGTTGCTGAACTGGAGCGGAGCATTGTTGTACATTACATCTGCTACGAGAAGGCGACCGCCCACCAGCATCTTAACTTCAGAGATGGTTAAGTTGCCTTCCCGCAGCAGAATCCCCAGGCCGGAGGAACAGGAACCATTTCCTCTGGACCAGATCGATGACCCATGGGATCACCATCGTGACCATTGCCTGTAAGTGCTGCGGTGCAGGATTCCACACTCCTGACGAAACAGTACGCCAGCTTTGACCTTTGCGAAGTCATCCAAGGTTGAAACACATCACGTGGTGGATTTAACACAATGCATGTTAATCGAAGCAATCTTTATATCCACTATAAAGTTGGGTGTTGCTGACCACACCAGGTGTCCTTGCTAGTCCCGGTCCTTGAGTATGTTCCTGCATACCCATAGTGTACGCAAGCAGTTTCACATTCGTTGAGCCCAGAAACCCCTCATGGTTATTCATGAGGGTTTTGTTCCACTGGGGTGACATCGGCGGGTGGGGGGGCGGGTCTTGTAGGCAGCAAGGCTTGGGTTGTCCTCTATTGTTGGTGTCTTTCCCCTCGGTCCCTCCTCGAAGACATGACTGTTCCTGACTTCCCGGAGCTGGGGCTGGAGTGCGCAGGATACTTCGCTGCTCTCGGTCTCCCGGAGCTGGGGTGCACTGAGCATCTCCTTGGGTACCATGCTTTTGGTTTGGGGTGCGCTGGGCGTGTCACAGCTTCCAGTGCCCCGGAGCTGGTGGGCTTTATCTTCCAGCTCCTTTGAGTTCTGCTGCTTCTTTTGGAGGTGCCATCGTTCCGGCCCTTCCTCGTCCAGTGAGGAGGAGCTGCTGTAGTCTGTCTCAGACGGTAGCCTCCTCTTGCCACTGGTTGGGTGTTGACCTGTTCTTTTTTTGGAGGTTTTTTCTTTGTGGTCTTCCTTTGTACCACCTGCCACTGACCTGTTTGTCCATCTGCTGCCTCCTCCTCCATTAATTCTGTCTGTGGAGGAGGAGTTTCCAGGCACGGAGTAGGTGTTGGGTCACTGGTTGCAGCTGCCTCCCCTTTCTTCTCTTTCTCAGATAGACTTTCATCGCTGTGGGGAGGATTGCTTGTTTCCCTCCCGGCACCAGACATGTTCACCGTTCCTTAACCCGGTCTTTCCTTGATCCTTGCTGCCTGAGCATAACTGAGGCAGCGTTTGGGCAGGTTTTGTAGAGGTGGCCTGCCCCACCTCACAGGTTGCAGTACTTACAATGATTACAGTCCTTGGTCTGATGGCCTTCCTTCTTGCAGTTCTTGCAGACGACTGTGCTGCAGTTAGCTGCCACGTGACCAGATTTGCCGCAGGTACGACAAACTCTGGGCTGCTCCGCATCGACCACGAAGCCTCGACTTCCCCCGAAAGCGAAGCTGGAGGGAGGATGGATGATGGCTCCGTTGGCATCGACCTTCAAGGTGACCTTGACCTGCCGCGAGCTGGTCCAAATCCAAATGGGTCCTTGACATCAGTGCTGCCGCCGGCCACCTCGACATACCTGGTGAGGAAGGTGAGTACATCCACGACAGGAACATGGGGGTTGTAGAGGTGGCTTCTCACCACCCGGTCACGTTGCGATGGCAGTGTGAAGAGCGGCTCCACTGTGAGGATTGACAGCGGCGCCTGGTTTCCCTTCTCCTTGAACACCTTCAGGAACTTGCTGCATCCGCCATGTTCTTGGACGTCACGTCAAAATATCCACAGCTGGGGAAGTCCTGCAGGCAGAAGATGTTTACAGCTTGGAATCCACAGCAATCAATCAGGATTTTCTTAATGAAGAAGGTACGATCAACCAGTGCATCTCCATCATTATCCTTCACTACCACCCGAACGATGTTACACACTCCCTGGCCTGAAGTTACAGAATTGGTTACAGCCATTTTACTCAAAAACTTACCTGAGACAGGATCATGGTCTCTCCCCTGCTCCTCTTCCAGACATTTCCACAATCTCACAAATACTTTCACAAAGAGTGAGGAATTCCTCCCGCACTTCCCTGCTTTACCTTCTGGAGGAATGCAGTCCGGCTACTTCTGATTGGTTACTGTCTGCTGAGTCCCATTGGCTGGTTCATGTCACCAATCAGGGAGCTGCTATTTCGCCGATCATCAAAGGGCAATGAGAAAATGGGGCGGAGATTGACAGTGGCAAATTGTCAGAGCTGAAATCCATTCACAAATTTGAAAAGCCCGCAAAAATATTTGTGAAACAAGGAACAGCTGAAATATAATAAATAATATCGTCTAAAGAGTAAAATGTATTTCACTCTCTCCTTATATTGTGTTTCTCCTCATTGTCCGTCACAGATACCAGACTTACTTTCCTTCCGGGGGCGGAGCGGAGAGGAGTGGACCTGTGGGGAGAACGCCAAGAGCAGAAGCAATAAATTGAGCCCAAGGATCGCGGCCCTGTCACTCACCTTCCGGGAGAGGACTGGACCTGTGGGGAGAACACCGATAGTGGAGCCGATAAATTGAGCCCGAGGATCGTGGCCCAGTCACTCACCTTCCGGGAGTGGAGCGGACCTGTGGGGAGAACACCGAGAGTGGAGCCGATAAATTGAGCCTGACAATCGCGGCCTAGTCACTCACCTTCCAGGTGAGAAGCGGAGAGCAGTCCAGGCACGCCGGAGTTTGAAAACAAAGGAGCTGTGATGTCACAGGAAGGCTGCAAGGTGATTGGTTGGTGAGTATCTGCTGTTCGGGAGTTACTCTAAATAGCTGGGTAAGTAACTAAAAGTAAAGGGAAAGGTCTACAGTTTTTTCAATAAAGGAGGTCGTGTTTTTTGGGGGAGAATCAAGGTCCCTAGTGTAAATAATTTAATTTTTGGGTAATTTAAGGGGATAAATTAAGGGTAAGTTATGGCAGGGCAGCTCAGCAATGTGGAGTGATCCTCCTGTGCAATGTGGGAAGTCAGGGACACTTCAAGTATCCAGGACGAACACGTGTGCAGGAAGTGTCTCCAGCTGCAGCTACTCGAAATCCACGTTTCGGATCTGGAGCGGCGGCTGGAGATACTGTGGAGCATCCGCGAGGCTGAGATCATCATGGATAGCACGTATAGGGAGGTGGTCACATCGCAGGTAAAGACTGCTCAGGTAGAAAGGGAATGGGTCACCACCAGGCAGAGTAGAAGAACTAGGCAGGCAGTGAAGGAGTCCCCTGGATCCATCTCCCTTTCTAACAGATTTTCCACTTTGAATACTATTGGGGGAGATAGCTTCTCAGGGGAATGCAGCAAGAACCAAGTCTGTGGCACCACAGGTGGATCTGCTGCACAGGAGGGGAGGAAAAGGAGTAGAAGAGCTATAGTGATAGGGGATTCTATCGTAAGAGGTACAGATAGGCATTTCTGTAGCTGCAAACGTGACTCCAGGATGGTATGTTGCCTCCCTGGTGCATGGGTCAAGGATGTCACAGAGTGGCTGCAGGACAAGGGGGAGGGTGAACAGTCAGAGGTCATGGTACACATTGGCACCAATGACATAGGTAGAAAGAGGGATGAGGTCCTGCAACCAGAATTTAGGGAGCTAGATAGCAGATTAAAAAGCAGGACCTCAAATGTTGTAATCTCTGGATTACTCCCAATGCCACATGCTAATGAGTATAGGAATAAGAGGGTAGAGCAGATGAATGCATGGCTGAGGATATGGTGCAGGAGGGAGGGCCTTAATTTCCTCGACCACTGGGTCTGTTTCTGGCAAAGGTGGGACCTATACAAGTTGGACGGGTTGCACCTGAACTGGAACGGGACCAACATACTTGCTGAGAGGTTTGCCAGTGCTGTTTTGGGGGGTAGCGGGGGTTTAAATTAATTTGGCAGGGGTGTCGGATACAGAGTGGAGGTACAGTAGGGGGTTAAACATAGTCAAATTTAAAAGAGAAACTGAGTCAGTCTGGAAGGCAGAGCAAATATAGACCTGTTACGGCACAAGTGAAAAATGCAAGGCTGGATTGCATCTATTTTAATGCAAGGAGTCTTACTAATAAGGCAGATGAATTGAGGGCGATGATTAGCACATGGGATTATGATCTTATTCCTATCACAGAGACATGGTTGAGGGAGGGGCTGGACTGGCAGCTCAGTATTCCAGGGTACAGAATCTACAGGCAAGACAGGTGAGGGAGTAAAAGAGGAGGTGGCATTGCACTGTTGATCAAGGAGTCAATTACTGCAGTAAGGAAGGATGATATCTTAGAAATTCCTCAAATGAGGCCATATGGGTAGAACTTAAAAACAAAAAGGGGACAATCACTTGGCTGGGAGTGTACTACAGGCCTCTAAACAGACAGGAAGAGATAGAGGAGAAAATATGTAGGCAAATCTCAGAGAGGTGGAAGAATCTTCTTCTTCTTTGGCCTCCTTGTCTCGAGAGACAATGGGTAAGCACCTGGAGGTGGTCAGTGGTTTGTGAAGCAGCACCTGGAGTGGCTATAAAGGCCAATTCTGGAGTGATAGACTCTTCCACAGGTGCTGCAGATAAAATTGGTTGTCAGGGCTGTTACACAGTTGGCTCTCCCCTTGCGCTTCTGTCTTTTTTCCTGCCAACTGCGAAGTCTCTTCGACTCGCCACATTTTAGCCCCACCTTTATGGCTGCCCGCTAGCTCTGGCGATCACTGGCAACTGACTCCCACGACTTGTGATCAATGTCACAGGACTTCATATCGCGTTTGCAGACGTCTTTTAAGCGGAGACATGGACAGCTGGTGGGTCTGATACCAGTGATGAGCTCGCTGTGCAATGTGTCCTTGGGGATCCTGCCATCTTCCATGTGGCTCACATGGCCAAGCCATCTCAAGTGCCACTGGCTCACTAGGGTGTATATGCTGGGGATGTGTTGGAGATACGGTCCTGCCACCTGATGCCAAGGATTCTCCGGAGGCTGCGAAGATGGAATGAATTGAGACGTCGCTCTTGGCTGACATACGTTGTCCAGGCCTCGCTGCCATAGAGCAAGGTATTGAGGACACAGGCTTGATACATTCGGACTTTTGTGTTCCGTGTCAGTGCGCCATTTTCCCACACTCTCTTGGCCAGTCTGGACATAGCAGTGGAAGCCTTTCCCATGCACTTGTTGATTTCTGCATCGAGAGACAGGTTACTGGTGATAGTTGAGCCTAGGTAGGTGAACTCTTGAACCACTTCCAGAGCGTGGTCGCCGATATTGATGGATGGAGCATTTCTGACGTCCTGTCCCATGATGTTCTTTTTCGTGAGGCTGATGGTTGGGCCATATTCGTTGCAGGCAGCCGCAAACCTGTCGATGAGACTCTGCAGCCACTCTTCAGTGTGAGATATTAATGCAGCATCGTCAGCAAAGAGGAGTTCCCTGATGAGGACTTTCCATACTTTGGTCTTCGCTCTTAGACGGGCAACCTGCCACCTGATCTTGTGTGGAGGAAAATTCCTTCTTCTGAAGGGTTGAACGCATGTGAGAGCAGCAGGGAGAAGAAGATCCCAAACAATGTAGGTGCGAGAACACAGCCCTGTTTCATGCCACTCAGGATAGGAAAGGGGTCTGATGAGGTGCCGTTATGCTAAATTGTGCCTTTCATATTGTCATGGAATGAGGTGATGATACTTAGCAGCTTTGGTGGACATCCAATGTTTTCTAGTAGTCTGAAGAGATCACGTCTGCTGACGAGGTCAAAGGCTTTGGTGAGATCTATGAAAGCAACGTAGAGGGGCATCTGTTGTTCACGGCATTTCTCCAATAGCTGGTAAAGGGAGAACAGCATGTCAATGTTGGATCTCTCTGCTCGAAAGCTACACTGTGCTTCAGGGTAGACACGCTCAGCCAGCTTCTGGAGCCTGTTTAAAGCGACTCGAGTGAAGACTTTCCCCACTATCCTGAACAGGGAGATTCCACGGTAATTGTTGCAGTCACCACGGTCACCCTTGTTCTTATAGAGGGTGATGATATTGCCATCGCGCATGTCCTGTGGTACTGCTCCCTCGTCCCAGCACAGGCAAAGCAGTTCGTAGAGTGCTGGAAGTATAGCAGGCTTGGTACTCTTGATTATTTCAGGGTAATGCTGTGCTTCCCAGGTGCTTTTCTGCTGGCTAGAGAATGAATGGCATCACTGAGTTCCGATTTTGTTGGCTGTACGTCCAGCTCATCCATGGCTGGCAGAGACTGGGCTGCATTGAGGGCGGTCTCAGTGACAACATTTTCCCTGGAGTACAGTTCTCGGTAGTGCTCCACCCAGCAGTCCATTTACTTCCGTTGGTCAGTGATTGTGTCCCCTGATTTAGATTTGAGGGGGGCGATCTTCTTGATGTTTGGCCCAAAAGCTCTCTTAATGCCATCATACATTCCTCGGATGTTTCCGGTGTCAGAGGCCAGCTGAATATGACTGTATAGGTGTTGCCAGTAGTCATTTGCACAGTGCCTGGCTGTTCTTTGTGCAGCGCTTCTGGCTGCTTTAAGAGCTACGGATGTCAACTCGCTGGGGGCTTTCTTGTAGTTCAACAGTGCAATGCGCTTAGCGGCTATGACAGGTTCCAGCTCTTCAAAGTGTGATTGAAACCAGTCTGCATTCTGCTTCACACGTTTGCCATAGGTGATCATAGCTGAGTCATAGATGGCAACTCTGATGTGGGCCCACTTGGTCTCTGCATCCCCTGTCGGAGTGTTTTGAAGGACTTTATCAAGTGAATTTAGAAACTTACGTAACAGCTGTGGATAAGAAATTCTGCTAGTGTTGATGCGCGGGCGGCCCTTCCGCTTGGAGTGATGCAGCTTCTTTGGTTTGAGTCTAACCTTGCTGCATACCACACACTGCACACCACACACATCCTTGTCCACTCAACACAGTATTGGACTGACAGTAAAGTAAGCTTGTCTGCAGCTTGCTGTGAAATGGCATGAGACTGACATCTCTTGGTGTGAAGTAGAACTGCAAGAGGGAAATTGATTGATTATAAAAAGCTCGGTGGGAATGTAAGCTGTGAGGGGGATACAAAGGGCAGGATTTTATTTGGTTCACTCCCCCCGAGATTCCGGCCCTGCTCCAATTCTGGTCTTTTGAGCATCGCTGATTTTTATCGCTCCACCGCTGGCAGCTGTGCCATCAGCTGTCCAGGCCCGAAGCCTGAGATTTCCCTCCCTGAACTCTCCGCCTCTCGACCTCTCTTCCCTCCTTTAAAACACTCATGGAAGCCTACTTCTGTGACCAAGCTTTTGGCCATCTGCTCTAATACGGTCTTGTGTGGCCTGGGGTCCAATTTTTCTTTCCGACACTCCTGTGAAGTGCCATGGGACGCTGTATTACGTTAAAGGTGCTCTACAAATTTACACACAAGTTGTTGTTGTTTTTGGTCTGGAATGTATTGCCTGAGAGGATGGTGGAAGGAGACTCAATCGTAAGGTTGAAAAGGGAATTTCGATAAATAGTTGAAAGGAAATGAAAGAGCTGCCACAGGCAGGATGGGCCGCCCTGGTTGTAGATGTCGTCGTCATCCTTCCTTCCATGTGAGATGATGGACTTGCAGCAAATCCATTGGTGATGGGATAGTTTCCCATGGTGCACTTTGTCCGATAGCTGAAGAGGTCAATCTGTGAGAGGCAGGTTCTTCCACAAGTGCCACATATGAGGTGGGATTATCAGGTGTCGCTGTTTTCCATGTTGGCACCTGCTGTCAAGTTGCTGTCGTCACTGATTGTCATGGTGACGCACACACCAGTCCAGGGGTAATATCACCATTTCCCTCTGTTGTTGGCCAGTGTCTCCCATGTGTGAAAATCGATGTTTCGGGCCTTCATGTCCTGCTTGCAGGCATCCTTGAAGTGGGGCTTTGGGCATCCAACTGGTCTTCTGTCTCCGGCGACCTCCCCTTGGGAATGTGTCATCTTCCATCCTGCGAATGTGCCTGAGCCAGCAAAGTCACCTCTGCTTGACGAGTGTGAGCATACTCGGGAGATTTGCTTTTGAAAGCATTGTTACATTTGTGATTTTGTCCAGTGTTTATTTGCGCAGTGTCTCACTGTCTTTTGCACAACTGCCTTGGCTAATTTCAAGTCATATAATGTTCTGGCTGCTGGTTTCATGTTGTGCGTCAGGTCGGTTCTGCTTTTAGCTTCAATAACAGATGTCATCTCTGCTGAGTAGGTGGGGAAGAGACAGTTGCCCACCTCCTTCTGGAATGTGTCTTTGCAAAGCAGGTGTGGAAAGAGATGCAGCGGTTTTTGTTGAGGTTCATCCCAAGCAGCTCTGTAACACAGGAGTCTGTGCTCTACGGGCTGTTCCCAGGGACGCACACTGAGACAAACATCAACTGCTGCTGGAGGACCATCAATTCGGTGAAAGACACTCTTTGGTCTGCCCTACACTTGCTGGTCTTCCAGCGCAAAAAGTTGTCCACGACCGAGTGTTGCAGACTGGCACATTCCAAGGTCCAGGACTACGTGCTGAGGGACACACTAAAGCTTGGGGTAGCCGCTGCAAAGGCTCAATGGGGAAAGACCATTGTGTAAGTTCCTCCCGACAGAGTGAACTAAGGAACTGGACCCATGGGAAACCCCTCAGGCTGTATACACCAAATATGGTTTTGCTGTAAAATGTACATGGCAGGTATAATGGAATGGAAGGGTTGTGAGGCAACTCACTCCTGTGTTGAAGAAAACTGATTTATTTCACACTTTTTGAAATCTCATAGAGTCATGGAGAGATACAGCACTAAAACAGGCCCTTTGGCCCACCGAGTATGTGCTGACCACCAACCACCCATTTACACTAATCCTACATTAATCCCATATTCCCTACCACATCCCCACCTTCCCTCAATTCTGCGACCAGCTACCTACACTCGGGGCAATGTACAATGGCCAATTTACCTTTCAACCTGCAAGTCTTTGGCTGTGGGAGGAAACCAGAGCACCCGGCGGAAACCCACGAGGTCACAGGGAGAACTTGCAAACTCCACACAGGCAGTACCCAGAACTGAACCCGGGTCGCTGGAGCTGTGAGGCTGCAGTGTTTTTTTCCAGATTTTTATGAATAAAGTATATTTTGGAAAAACAAAATTCTTAATGAAGTAGGCGCAGTCGATGGGTGCACCTCCTTCACTATCTTTCACCGCCACCCAAACGGTGTTACGCACCCCCTGGCCTG
Source organism: Heterodontus francisci (assembly GCF_036365525.1). Lineage (NCBI taxonomy): Eukaryota > Metazoa > Chordata > Chondrichthyes > Heterodontiformes > Heterodontidae > Heterodontus > Heterodontus francisci. Next base: position 2,937,434 of record NW_027142006.1, read on the forward strand.
GATCTCTGGTGTTGGTTGCAGCCATTTTTACTTGACGTTTTCCTGGGACAAGTACTAAATCCTCAACTGACAGGGAAACCACCACCACGGTAGATCTTTAATCCCAAATGGCGGAATGCCCTAAATACGGTGCTGAAACCACCTCCCACCCCCAAAAAAACACAAAAACAGCACCTGCATTATCAAACGTCACTGATCACGGTCTCTCCCCTGCCAGCTAAGTCCAAGCATTGAGGTGGAGAAGTGCGTACTTGGAGCTGCAAAGAAACGAGCAGGAGTGTTCATAGCAAAAAATATTTGGGAGCAGAAACACTGTCCAGCAACAGCGAGTAAATTCTATTTTTGATTCATATAATCAGGGGTGAGTGCAAAAGCAGACCCCCAACTATCACAAATTCTGCAGTTGAGTATCCCACATTTGAAGACATCGCAGGCATCAGCAAACCCACAGTACAATAGGTTAGCCTCATCCTGGGAGAACTTTTTTCTTTATTTCCAAAATATACTTTATTCATAAAAATCTGTAAAAATTACATTCCCAAACAGTTTAAAACAGCATCAAGTCAAAAAATACAAACAGTGCAAAGGTGATCAGTTTCCTTCTATACAATCATGAGTTGCCTCACAACTCTTCCATTTCATTGTCATTTTACATTTACAGCACACAGAATTTTCCCGATACAGTTCGAGGGGTTTCCCATGGATCCAGCCCCTCAGTTCAGCTTGGTGGGGGGACCTTACACTGTGGCCTTTCCCCATTGAGCCTTTGCTGCGGCTGCCCCAAGCTTAAGTGCATCCCTCAGCACGTCAGCACGTAGTCCTGGACCTTGAAACGTGCCAGTCTGCAACATTCCGTCACAGACAACTCTTTGCACTGGAAGACCAGCAAGTTTCTGGCAAACCAAAAGGCATCTCCCGCTGAATTGATAGTCCTCCAAGCAGTTGATGTTTGTATCAGTGTGCGTCCCTGGGAACAGTCTATCGAGCACAGACTCCTGTGTTATCAAGCTGCTTGGAATAAACCATGACAAAAACCACTGTATTGCTTTGAACTTTTTTTTTTATTTCCAAAAATATACTTTGTTCATAAAAATCTGCAAAAATTACATTGCCAAACAGTTTCAAACAGCACCAAAAAATACAAACATTGCAAGGGAGATCAGTTTCCTTCCATACTATCATGAGTTTCTTCACAACCCTTCCATTTCACTATTGTTATGCCAATTACAGTTTCACATTTACAGCAAAAGAAAATATCAACAAAACAGTTCAACGGGTTTCCCATGGATCCTGCCCCTCAATTCAGCTTGGTGGGAGGAACCTTACTTTTTTTTATTTCCAAAATATACTTTATTTATAAAAATCTGTAAAAATTACATTGCCAAACAGTTTCCAAACAGCACCAAAAAATACAAACATTGCAAGGGAGATCAGTTTCCTTCAATACTGTCATGAGTTTCTTCCCAACCCTTCTGTTTCACAATTGTCATGTCAATTACAGCTTTACATTGACAGCAATTGAGAATATTAACGATACAGTTCGAGGGGTTTCCCATTGATCCAGCCCCTCAGTCCAGCTTGGTGGGGGAACCTTACACTGTGGTCTTTCCACATTGAGCCTTTGCTGCGGCTGCCCCAAGCTTTAGTGCGTCCCTCAGCACGTAGTCCTGGACCTTGGAATGCGCCAGTCTGCAACATTCGGTGGTGGACAACTCTTTGCACTGGAAGACCAGCAAGTTTTGGGCAGACCAAAGGGCGTCTTTCACCGAATTGATGGTCCTCCAGCAGCAGTTGATGTTTGTCTCGGTGTGCGTCCCTGGGAACAGCCCGTAGAGCACAGACTCCTGTGTTACAGAGCTGCTTGGGATGAACCTTGACAAAAACCACTGCATCTCTTTCCACACCTGCTTTGCAAAGGCACATTCCAGGAGGAGGTGGGCGACCGTCTCTTCCCCATCACAGCCAACGCGGGGGCATTGTGCGGAGGGGCGAGACTTCGGGTGTGCATGAAGGATCTGACGGGGAGGGCCCTTCTCACCACCAGCCAAGCTACGTCTTGGTGCTTGTTTGAAAGTTCTGGTGATGAGGCATTCCACCAAATGACTTTGACGGTCTGCTCGGGGAACCATCCGACATGATCCACCGTTTCCTTTTCCCGTAGGGCCTTGAGGACATTCCGTGCAGACCACTGCCTGATGGATCGGTGGTCAAAAGTGTTTTCCCGCAGAAACTGCTCCACGAAGGATAGGTGGTACGGCACCGCCCAACTGCATGGAGCGTTCCGCGGCAATGTGACCAGGCCCATCCTTCGCAACACCGGGGACAGATAGAACCTCAGCACGTAGTGACACTTGGAGTTTGCGTACTGGGGATCTACACACAGCTTGATGCAGCCGCACACGAAGGCGGTCATCAGGATGAGGGCCACGTTGGGTACATTTTTCCCGCCCTTGTCCAGAGATTTGAACATCGTGTCCCTCCGGACCCGGTCCATTTCCCTGCTGCTGGAGGACCATCAATTTGGTGATAGACACTCTTTGGTCTGCACGAAGTCTGCTGGTCTTGCAGCTCAAAAAGTTGTCCACTACCGAGTTTTGCAGACTGGCACATTCCAAGTTCCAGGACTACATGCTGAGGGACGCACTTTTATTAAGGTTGTTAAGATAAAGGTTCTTTCTCTTCAAAGGTGATCAGATGGCGAGAGAGAGACAGAGGGAAATGTCCCGACTCCAGAAAAGAATGCAAAATCTGCTCTGGCTGCAGTCGATGGGAGTCGAGGTCAAGGAGGACTTCCAAGAGGTGAAGAACCAGCAGGCCTCGCTCTTTGCCACGGAGGCCTCCAAGATCATCTTCCGGTCCAGAGTCCTCTCCATTGAGCAGGATGAGACGTGCTCACGTTTCTTCTTCCAAAATGTACACAGAGAGAGCTCTGTTATCAGCAGCTTGAAGGAACAGGATGGCTCAGTAACGTCTTTGCAATCCAACATAGCGGCACAGTGGCGCAGTGGTTAGCACCACAGCCTCACAGCTCCAGTGACCCGGGTTCAATTCTGGAGACTGCCTGTGTGGAGTTTGCAAGTTCTCCCTGTGTCTGCGTGGGTTTTCTCCGGGTGCTCCGGTTTCCTGCCAAAAGACTTGCTGGTTGGTAGATAAATTGGCCATTATAAATTGCCCCTAGTATAGGTAGGTGGCAGGGAAATATATGAACAGGTGAGGATATGGTAGGAATATGGGATTAATATAAATGGGTGGTTGATGGTCGGCACAGACTCGGTGGGCCGAAGGGCCTGTTTCAGTGCTGTATCTCGAAAAAAATATTAAGGATCAGCAAATCCTTTAATGCTGGGCTGTGAGACGCGAAGCCCACAGACAGCACGGCTTCCCAGTTCTTCCTGTCATCTATCACAGAGGTCTTGGATGACAGCAGGAGGGAGAGACTGGACAAGCCGCTAACTCTGGACGAGCTGACAAAGGCCATCAGGTCCATCGAGACGAGTACATCTCCCGGAAGCGACGGCTTCGCGGTTGCGTTGTATTCGGCCCTGTGGGACTGGGTCGGCCCAGACCTGCTGGAAGTATACGAGAGTATGCTCCTGGCCGGCAGCATGTCAGAATCCATGAGGAAAGGCGTCATCACCCTCATCCACAAGCGGGAGGGGGTGAGGGCGGAAATCAGAAATTGGCGGCCCATCTCACTGCTTAATGCAGATTACAAGATTCTGTCCAAAGTCATCGCCAGTCGAGTCAAGTCTGCTCTGGAGCAGGTGATTCACCCTGACCAGGCCTGCACTGTACGCAGCAGGAAGCTCTCTGATAGTCTCACACTACTCAGGGATATGGACATCTGCCTCATCAGCTTGGACCAGGAGAAGATTTTTGACGGGATATTGCACACATTCATGATGGACGTGCTCTCCAAAATGGGGTTTGGGGAGGGAATCTGCAATTGGTTCAAACTGCTTTACACAAACATCAGTAGTGCAGTCTCAATCAATGGGTGGAAATCATAAAGTTTCCTGATCCAATCTGGAGTCAGACAGGGCTGTCCTCTCTCTCCTGTCTTGTCTGATTGCTGTATCGAACCTTTTGCAGAGTCCATTAGGAAGGATGCAGGCATAAGAGGGGTGACAATCCCAGTCAGTGGACGCACTGAGGTAAAAGCCTCCCTGTACATGGACAATGTTGCTGTCTTCTGCTCGGATCCACCATCCCCTCGCAGACAGATGAGCATCTGCGACCAGTTCGAACCAAAGTCAACTATGGCAAGAGTGAGGCCATGTTCTTTGGGAACCGGGCCGACCGATCCTTTGTCCCCTTCACCATCAGGTCAGACTACCTGAAGGTGCTGGGGATACGGTTCAAAAGGGCCGGGGCCTGCTCCAAAACCTGGAAGGAGCGAGTGACCAGGGTGCACAATAAACTGAGTGTGTGCGAGCAGCGATCTCTCTCCATTGTGGGTAAGAAAATGGTCATCAGGTGCGAGGCAGTCTCGTTGTTGCTGTACGTGGCGCAGGTCTGGCCCATACCCCACTCCTGCACTGTGGCAGTCACCCGAGCCATTTTCCGCTTTATCTGGAGATCTAAAATGGACCAGGGCGGGAGGGACACGATGTTCAAACCTCTGGACAAGGGCGGGAAAAATGTACCCAACGTCGCCCGCATCCTGATGACCACCTTCGTGTGCAGCTGCACCAAGCTGTGTGTAGAGCCCCAGTACACAAACACCAAGTGTCACTATGTGCTGAGGTTTTATCTGTCCTGGGTGTTGCGAAGGATGGGGCTGGTCACATTGCCGCGGATCGCTTCATCCAGTTGGACTGTGCCGTACCAGCTATCCTGCGTGGGAATGTTTCTGAGGGAAAACAGCTTTGACCACCAATCCATCAGGCAGTGGTCTGCACGGAATGTCCTCAAGGCCCTACGGGAAAAGGAGATGGTGGATCCGGTCGGATGGTTCCCCGAGCAGACTGCCAAAGTCATTTGGCAGAATGCCTCATCACCAGAACTTTCAAACAAGCACCAAGATGTAGCTTGGCTGGTGGTAAGAAGAGCCCTTCCTGTCAGATCCTTCCTGCATGCCCGAAGTCTCGCCCCCTCCACATGCGGCCCTCGAGGTGGCTGCGGTGGGGAAGAGGCAGTTGCCCACCTCCTTCTGGAATGTGTCTTTGCAAAGCAGGTGTGGAAAGAGATGCAGTGGCTTTTGTCGAGGTTCATCCCAAGCAGCTCTGTAACACAGGAGTCTGTGCTCTACGGGCTGTTCCCAGGGATGCACACCGAGATAAACATTAACTGCTGCTGGAGGACCATCAATTTGGTGATAGATACTCTTTGGTCTGCCCGAAACCTGCTGGTCTTGCAGCGCAAAGAGTTGTCCACGACCGGGTTTTGCAGACTGGCACATTCCAAGGTCCAGGACTACGTGCTGAGGGACACACTAAAGCTTGGGGTAGCCACTGCAAATGCTCAATGGGGAAAGACCACTGTGTAAGGTCCCCCCGCCATCGTGAACTGGGCAGCTGGACCCATTGGAAACCCTTGTGCTGTATACACCAGATATGGGTTTGCTGTAAAATGTCCATGTCAGGTAAAATGGAGTGGAAGGGTTGAGAGGCAACTCACTCCTGTATTGAAGAAAACTGATTTCCTTTGCACTTTTTGGAATGTCAACTTGGTGCTGTTTTGAACTGTTGTATAATGCATCTTTTACAGATTTATATGAATAAAGCATATTTTTAGGAATAAAAGCCTGGGGATTCATATGCATAGTTCTTTGAAGGTGGCAGGACACATTGAGAAAGTAGTTAGCAAAGCATATGGGATCTTGGGCTTCATAAATAGAGGTACTGAGCACAAAAGTAGGGAAGTTATGCTGAACCTGTATAAATTTCTAGTTGGGCCACAACCAGAGAATTGCATCCAGTTCTGGTCAACACACTTTTAGAGGGATGTGAGTGTCCTTGAGAGGGTGGAGGAGATTTAACAGAATGGTTCCAGACATGAGGGATTTTAGCTGTAAGGTTAGGTTGGAGAAGCTGGGGTTGTTCTCCTTGGAGCAAAGGAGATTGAGGGGAGATTTGATAGACATGTACAAGATTATAATAAATATGACAGGTTTAGATAACTTACAGGGCGATGGGGATAGAGCGGGGGAATGGGACTGAATGGATTGATTTACATGGGCTTGATGGGCAAAATGACTTCCTGTACTGTAGTGACTCCAGGACTCAATGACTCTCTCTCCTTCTCTCTCTCTCTCTCTCTCTCTCTCTCTCTCTGTCTATCGCTTTACCTCTCTCTGCCTCTCTCTCTCTATCTGTCTTTAGCTGGTCCTCTAACTTTCTATTGCACTCTCTCTCTCTTTTTTTTCACTCTCTCTCTCTCCATTACACACATATTTGTCAATCACATGTCAAAGAAGGAAGCGTAATGAAGGAATGGCTGCGCCCTTGAAAATGTTTCCAGGAGAATCGTTAAATGTTTAAAGTTTCTGTAGGGGGTTTGACCTGAGATGGTGAGACACAAGGATGTGAGGTTATTAAAGTCTTCACCAAATGTAATAGGGAATAATTTTCTTCACTGGTGAACCCAAAGGAACAAATATGGCACAAGAATGAGAAAAGTCAGAGGATTGAGAAACATCCAATGGTTCTTCACATATTCAAGTCAGCAGACCCACAGAAAAACAGTAGGTTGAGAGTTCAGATCCAGTGATAGACTGGACAAATATCGAGCCAGTGCTTTTTTCTTTATAAACCTGACATCTGTCCACTTGGCTATTGCACCTCGTCTCGATGTATCTGATAATACTGATACTATTTGTATTCCACATTTGCTTTGAAATCACAGGCAATATAAATGGATTGGGAAATTCAATGGTCAGGAACCATTAATGGATTGGGAAAGTCAATGGACTGGAAAATATCAGTGGATTGAGAAATTCTATAGACTGAGTTATTTCAATGGATTGGGACAGTTCAGTACATTGTGAAACATCAATGGATTAGGAAACAGGAATTAAAGGGACAGATGGAGTTCAACCTGGAAAAGTGTGAAGTGATTCATTTTGGAAGGTCGAATTTGAATGCAGAATACAGGCTTAAAGACAGGATGCTTGGGAGTGTGGAGGAACAGAGGGATCTTGGGGTCCATGTCCATAGATCGCTCAAAGTTGCCACCCAAGTTGATAGGGTTGTTAAGAAGGCGGATGGTGTGTTGGCTTTCATTAGCAGGGGGATTGAGTTTAAGAGCCGCGAGGTTATGCTGCAGCTCTATAAAGCCCTGGTTAGACCACACTTGGAATATTGTGTTCAGTTCTGGTCGCCTCATTACAGGAAGGATGTGGAAGCTTTAGAGAGGGTGCAGAGGAGATTTACCAGGATGCTGCCTGGACTGGAGGGTATGTTTTACGAAGAAAGGTTGAGGGTGCTAGGGCTTTTCTCATTGGAACGAAGAAGGATGAGAGGTGACTTGATAGAGGGGTACAAGATGATGAGAGGCATAGATAGAGTGGATAGCCAGAGACTTTTTCCCAGGGCAGAAAGGGCTATCACCAGGGGGCATAATTTTAAGGTGATGGAGGAAGGTTTCGGGGAGATGTCAGAGGTAGGTTCTTTACACAGAGTGTGGTGGGTGCGTGGAATGCACTGCCAGCGGTGGTAGTAGAAGCAGATACATTAGGGACATTTAAGCAACTCTTGGATAGGTACATGGATGATAGTAGAATGAAGGGTATGTAGGTAGTTTGATCTTCGAGTAGGTTAAAGGTTCGGCACAACATCGTGGGCCGACGAGCCTGTACTGTGCTGTACTGTTCTATGTTCTATGTTCCAGATGAAAGGATTGCATTAATCAATGGATTAGAATGTGGAGAGGCAGGAGAAAATGATGCCATTTTAAGTAGGGGGCCGGGGGTTAGTAGAAACAGACCAGGGCTATTTTACTCTCTATCTCATTCCTTTCTTCTATCTGGCTCATTATCACATCCTCTCTCTCTCAGAGCGGTGGGAATCACTGGAACCCACACTTGTTGCTCAGGTTGTTTGGTTCCGGGAAAATACAAGGTCCACATCAGATTGACAGGAAAGATAAATGTGATTCAGGGCCAATCATTTTCCTTTTGGTGATGTGTGCTCAGCCTTGTTATTTCAGCAAAGGCAGCAGGAAATGCAAATTCTGAAGAGTTTTGATAGAGTGAAGAAGGAGAAAGTGTTGCCAGTGACAGAAGGGTCAGTAACCAGAGGAAACACATTTAAAGTAATTGACAAAAGAATTAGCGTTGTGATGAGGAGATTGTTATTTCAGCAGTGTGTTGTTCTGGTCTGGAATGCAACCCTGAAAGGTCAGTGGAAGCAGATTCAATGGGAACTCTAAATGGAATTGTATATATACCTGACATGGAAAATATAACAGGGCAATGGGGGAAAGGACAGGAGTGTGGGATGTGGGATTAATAGAATAGCTCTGTGAAATATCAAGCAAATGCACAGTAATAAGGTTCAGTGCTTGGACCTCAGATATTTTCACTCCATCAATGGCAGAGAAAGCTCAAGGGACCATGTGGCTACTCCTCATGTTCTTCCCAGTGTCCAGGATAAAGTGTAACATCACACTGATTTTCAGATGGCTGAAACAAATGCAACAGACATCTGTTCTGGAAACATAACATTTAAAGTGAGAAACTAATCATGAGGCATGTACGGGGATTGAACCCGTGATCTTCAGTTTACAAGACTGACGCCTTACCACTTGGCCACCATGCCTTTTGTTAATGGACACCTGAGGCTCCAGAGGAGGATTTGTGATTCTTTTTCAATTTGGTTGAAACAGCATCGAGAAACATGCACAGAAATCAAGAGGGATTGTGGAATGGGTAACAGATCAGCCTCATTTCCATCATCAGCATCATGACATCTTCATTCAGACATTCCATTCCCATCCTCAGCTTTTCTCACATCTGCAAAGGGACTTGGATAGGTTGCAGTGCTGGGCTGAAAAGTGGCAGATGGAGTTTAACCCTGAAAAGTGTGAGGTCGTCCATTTTGGAAGGACAAACATGAATGCAAAATACTGGGTTAACGGTAGGGTTCTTGGGCATGTGGAGGAGCAGAGAGACCTTGGGGTCTATGTGCATAGATCATTGAAAGTTGCAACTCAAGTGGATAGGGCTGTGAAGAAGGCATATGGGGTGTTAGCGTTCATTAGCAGAGGGATTGAATTTAAGAGCCGTGAGGTGATGATGCAGCTGTACAGGACCTTGGTAAGGCCTCATTTGGAGTACTGTGTGCAGTTCTGGTCGCCTCATTTTAGGAAGGATGTGGAAGCCTTGGAGAGGGTGCAGAGGAGATTTACCAGGATGTTGCCTGGAATGGAGAATAAGTCTTACGAGGAAAGGCTGAACATTCTAGGCCTCTTCTCATTAGAAAGGAGAAGGATGAGGGGTGACATGATAGAGGTTTATAAGATGATCAGGGGAATAGATAGGGTAGACAGTCAGAAACTTTTTCCCCGGGTGGAGCAAAGCGTTACAAGGGGTCATAAATTTAAGGTGAAGGGTGGGAGATATAAGGGGGATGTCAGGGGAAGGTTCTTTACCCAGAGAGTGGTCGAGGCATGGAATGCCTTGCCCGGGGAAGTTGTTGAGTCAGAAACTTTAGGGACTTTCAAAAGGCTTTTGGATAGGTATATGGATAAAGGAGAATGATGGGGTATAGATTAAATTGTCCTTGACAGAGGACAAAGGATCGGCACAACATTGTGGGCCGAAGGGCCTGTTCTGTGCTGTATGTTCTATATTCTATGTTCTATGTTCTATGTACAATAATATAAGAGTGGACATTGGGTTGTTACTGGGCAGATTATATAAATAGACTGTGTGCATCATCACAGGAAGTGATGTAATATAATCTGTCCGGCACCTCATGGAGAGTTGTAGATGAAACCTTCAATGCAAGATGTGCAGAGTAAACTCAGGTTATTTTAACCGTCAGATTCTTATAAATTGTGTACTAAGCCTTGACAGATATCAGAACATTATATGGGGGCTGCAGTAAACCAAAGCGAAGATGGAGAAATCTTTGCCTGTACCTTTGAAAAGGTCACTGGACTGAACCAAGCCGAGGAGTGGCCGAGATGTTTCCAGAACTTTGCAAGGTATTGTACTGCATCGGGTCTCGTGCAGAAGCCAGACATGGAGCAGGTCAGTACGCTATTGTCTGCAATGGAGGGAGTGTGCAGGCAACATCCTCATGAAGAACAGAAGGCTACGTGTGAAGAAGTTATTAAGACACTCAAGACCTATTTTAATTGAGGAAAAAAATGTCATCGTGGAGCCAAAGTTAAAACGCTGCATTTGCTGACAACGCAACCACCAGGTGACGCTGTACTAGCACATGCGCAAATGCAGCCTCTTCCACTGAAACGTCACTGTCTGTGACATTCAGGCAGCTGCCAGGATTAAAGATGGAGCTACTCAATTTATCACAGAAAACAACTTCGACCTAAAAATCCCCTCAAAGGTTGCCATCGCCGCCTCCATCCCACCCTCAACAGTCCCCCGCTCCCTCTTGCGCATTCGCCAGTTATCCAGTACCAAGTCATCTTAATTCACCTAAAGTGAATTACTTTCGGAGCAGTGACTGTCATTTCATAAGCAAATATGGCACAGTGGCACAGTGGCGTGCACTGTAGCCTCACAGCTCCAGCCACCCGGGTTCATTTCTGGGTACTGCCTGTGTGGAGTTTGCAAGTTCTCCCTGTGTCTGCATGGGTTTTCTCTGGGTGCTCCGGTTTCCTCCCACAAGCCAAAAGGCTTGCAGATTGGTAGGTAAATTGGCCATTATAAATTGCCCCCAGTATAGGTAGGTGGTAGGGAAATGATGGGATGTGGTAGGAATATGGGATTAGTGTAGGATTAGTATAAATGGGTGGTTGATGGTCGGCACAGACTTGGTGGGCCGAAGGGCCTGTTTCATTGCTGTATCTCTAAAAAAAAATATCTACACAAAGGACACGTTTTGGTTGATAGTCGGAGAACGTCGCACTGTTTGAAGTCTCATTAGAAGGACAGCACCTCTGACAGTGCTGCACACCCTCTGTAATTCAGTGAGGTTTCATAGAGTCATAGAGCTATACAGCACAGAAACAGGCCCTTCGGCCATCATGTCCGTGCCGGCCATCAAGTACCTATCTATTCTCATTCCATTTTCCAGCACGTGGCCGTAGCCTTGTATTCTGTGGCGTTTTGAGTGGTCATCTAGATACTTCTTAAATGTTGTGAGGGTTCCTGCCTCTACCACTCCTTCAGGGAATGTGTTCCAGATTCCAACCACCCTCGAGGTGAAACATTTTTCCTCAAATCCCCTCTAAACAGTGCCATCCCATTCTCCGGACGATCATTCCCCGTTTCCCCCCATCCCACTCTCTGACTGCTCACTCCCCGCTTCACCCACCACCACCCCCATCCTGCTCTCTGGCCGCTCACACTCCAGGCCATGGGCTCTGCCGCTTCCCTCCTCTCGGCCACTCGCTCCAACATTGCCCCATCACCCCTCGAGGCTCGCCTTGCTTTATCGGGTGGTGCGGTGAAGAATGATCGAATGTTGGAGCGAGAGGCCGAGAGGAGGGAAGCAGCATGGCTTAAAGCTAGTGTCTGGAGGGACGTGGGGGGGAAGCGGGGCGTGAGTGGACGGAGAGAGGGCAGTGCGGTGGTGGGGGGGTAGCAAGTGGCCGGAGGGCGGGGGAGCGGGGTAGCAAGGAGCGGGCAGCGAGCGGCCTGGAGTGAGTGGCCGAGTGGGGGGAGAGAGTTTTCCCGCACATGCGCCACTTTGTCCTGGAAGACGTAGGCTGAGCATGCACAGCATCTCAGAGCGCAGGAGACTGTTTGTGCATGTGCGAGCTTGGAGCGCTGTGATGACGTCGGCTGGCTGCTGCATTGTCAGGAATCACTTTGAATTTAATAAGCATACAAAACAGAAAGGGGAGAGTATTCATTCATTTTTCAATGACTTGTACAATCTCACGGAGGATTGTGAATACAGCAACTTAAGAGAAGAGCTGAATGGAGACAGGATTATGTTCGGGGTATTAGACAACACCTTTTCAGATCATCTACAGTCCAGGGCTGATCTCACATTAACGAAAGAGTTTCAATTGAGCAGACAAACAGAGGTTAGAAAGTTTAACCAATCCGTTGTCCGAGGGGACAGGGAGAGTCTGATCTCGAGAGTTGCAGACTCAATTGAATTTGTTAAGAAAGCAAAAGGAAAAATTAGTGGTAAAAGACAAGAAAGGCGGGAAGAGCATCTAGTGGTAGCTGCAACCAATTGCAGTAGGTGTGGCCGAGAGAGACACAAGTGGGAAAACTGCCTCGCCAAAGAAGCTGAGTGTTTTTCCTGCAGAAAGATGGGACACTTTCAGTCAGTGTGTGGCAGTAAAATACCAGCGGTGAATATAATTAAAGGGAGATCCCGAGAGAGAAAAAACATTCATGAAGTACAGGATATCCAAAGTGTGGAAATACATTTCTCAGGTGAAATCCAGGAAACAAAGTGAGAGTTGCTGGACGACAGAAATTCTGAAATATTTTAAGACAGAGGTAGATAGATTCTTGATAAACAAGGGGGTGAAAGGTTATCGGGGGCAGGTGGGAATGTGGAGTTGAGGTTGCAATCAGATCAGTCATGATCTTATTGAATGGTGGAGCAGACTCGAGGGGCAGAGTGGTCTACTCCTGCTCCTAATTGGTATGTTTGTATGTCAGAAAACATGTTCTGGATACAATGAGAACTATCATTTGTTTGGAAATGGATTTGAACCCCCTTTTATCAAAAGGTTATTGAGCTTTAATTTTTCTACAATTAACAGGCAAATCCTTGTGGAGTTGAGATTGACAGAAACAATGGGCTGGATTCTCTAGATCCCTCGACGTCAAGATCTGTGGTGGGGGTGGGGTGGGAGCCGCTTGAAGATGGCCCCGGATGAGGCCCGCCACGGACCTCAACGCCGGCAGGGCCTGGCTCAATATTGCCGGCGACGGCGAGGCCTTGTGGGGGACCCCCACCGCTCGGCAACGGGACCACAAACCTGCATTAATTATTATCCCATCACTTCCTGATATCCTGCTGCGATCTTCAGCCCAGTGACTGGCACTGCCGTGCCTTCGGAGCCCCATCCGGGGAAATGAGGTGCAACACTGATGGGGAGGGGGCAGAAGGTAAGTTTCTCAGTGTGAGGGTGGGGGGACGGAGTCAAATTAATGTCATGGGTGTAGGGGATGGTGGGAAGGGTTATAGTTTACAGTTTGTGCAGTTTTGGGCGGAAGGTCAGATGGTAAAGGTAGGTTTGGGAAGGAAAGGGCAAATAATTAATTTAACTGTTATTGGGGGGATGGGAGAGAGGCAAAAGCAATGTATTTATTTCATTTCATTTAATCTTCCTTTAAATATTTTCCAGTAGGACTAACAGCCCTTTAAAAATGGCTGACACTCCAGTACAGTACTGAGGCAGTGCTGCACTATCAGAAATGCTGTTTTTCAGGTGAAACAGAAAACTGAGGATCCCTCTGCCCTCTCAGGTGGATGTTAAAGGTACCATGGCACTATTTCAGAGAATAGAAGGGGAATTATCTCTGGGGTGCTGGTCATTGTTTAACCCTGAATCATCATCACTAAAAAGCAGATTATCTCGTTTTTTATCACATTGTTGTTTCTGGGAGCTTGCTGTGCGCACATTGGCCACCATGTTTCCTGCATGACTACAGTGACTACACTTGGAAAGTCCTTCATTGGCTGTAAAACACTTTGCAACGTCCTGTGGTCGTGAAATGCAACTCTTGCTTTTTCCATTGTTATCAGTGTCATTGTGATCAAAAGATGGAATTCGTGAGCACAAAATTTAAATCAATTTTGATTAAAATAATGTAAAAGCATCTCTATTTTTGCACTGTACTTAATAATCTCCATCTTCCTATCCTTACAGAGTGCAATGTCATCGACCCTGAAATTGATTCCACAATCTCATGGAATCACAGAGTCAGAGAAAGTTGAAGGCACAGAAAGAGGCCACTTGGCCCATCGTTTCTGTTCCACAGACAATTTCAGCCCTGTTCAGATGAAAGGTCACAGACCAGAAACGTTAACTCTGTTTCTCTCTCCACAGATGCTGCCAGACCTGCTGAGTATTTCCAGCATTTTCTGTTTTTATTTCAGATTTCCAGCATCTGCAGTATTTTGCTTCTGTGTTACTTTGAAAGTTAAAACTGACCCACCTGTCTACAATTCACACTGGGGTCTCCCATGAAATGATTCTGTATAATGTTGTTATAATGAATACAGACTCTGAGCACAGAGCTTCCTGTGGGGAATTGGGGATCTGAAAACCTGACTGCAGGAATTTCCACTGGGAGCACAAATTCACAAAATCTACCTTTTATATATCGATTCATTTTAATTGTCCTTCTGGAAAATTATTTTGAAACAATTTAAACATCAACCCACAGCTCCATGAATGGGTCAATTATGAGGTCATCCTCTGACAGGTCATGTGACAGCTGGAGCCACAAGACATCAGAACCAGATTTGTGACTGGATTAAAACCCGGAATCCTGTCCCAATGGCTTTTCAAATAAAGCTGTTGCTGATTGAAAACACAGCAGTTAAACTTTCTGCCTGACCATGAGGGGAGCTAGGGAGAAATTTACAAAACTCAATCCTTCAACAAAATAGTTCAAAAATCATTAACATAGAAATCATGTGAGGACTCATATGCAGTAGAGAAACAAGCAGAATACAGAAAGTACAGAGGAGAGCTGAAAAAGGAAATGAGATCAGCAAGAGAATGTATGAGAAAAGATTAGCAGGTCACATAACTGGGAACACTGAAGTCTTTTACCAACATATAGACAGACAATGAAAGGGTGGGTCAATTAGGAGATCCTGTGGAGGCAGAGGGTGTGGCTGAGGTACTAATTAAGTACATTTCATCTGTCATCACAAAATGAGCGGATGCTGTCAATGTCACAGGAAAGGAGGAGGAAGTGAGAAAATTGGACGAAATGAAAATAGATAAAGAGGAGACAATTACAAGGTTGGCAGCTCTCACAGTAGAAAAGTCACCCAGTTTGAATGGGCTGCATCCTGGGTTGCTGAGGGAGGTAAGGTTGGAAATAGCGGAGACTCGCACCACAATCTTTCAATCCTCCTTGAATATGCGAATGATGCCAGAGAACTGGAGGAATCTCTTCAAGATTCCACATGAATCAGTGTCCATAATTCAACTTTGCATATTTAAAACATGTTTACAAAAACAGTAGAAGTACTCTCATAACATAAAAGCAAAATACTGCAGATGCTGGAAATCTAAAACAAAAACAAAAAATGCTGGAAATACTCAGCAGGTCTGGCCGCATCTGTGGAGAGAGAAGCAGAGTTAACGTTTCAGGTCAGTGATTTGGCACGCTCCATCCTGCCGGACTGAACATTAAATTCAATCATTTCAGAGCATGACGGACCCCACCCCCACCCCCCCAACACACTTTTTTATGTTTAGTTTTTCCTTTTTCTTTGGTTACTTTATTTCATTTTTTTTAGTTTGGTTAGTTTGTTTCTACTGTGTCTACCCATTGTTTCTGTTTTTTAAAAAAATGTTTAATGTTTGTGTTCGGAGTGCTTTGTGCATTACAGTCAATTCACACCTTCTCTGTACTAACGCTTTGTCTTTCAGCACACCATTGAGCACTGTTCAGCACTGTTCGCCTTTGTTCCATGCCCCTCTGGTCAGTTATTCTCTGTGACCTTGTCCAATCAACACCTCTTTTGTTATCTCTTGCCCCACCCCCAGCTTTACTTGCTTAAAACCTTTTATATTTCTAATATTTGTCAGCTGTGATGAAGGGTAACTGACTTGAAATTGTTAACTCTAGTTCTCTCTCCACAGATGCTGCCAGACCTGCTGAGTATTTCCAGCATTTCCTGTTTTTACTCTCATAGCACAGTTAACCTGTTTTTTCTCTCTCTGTTCATATTCTGTCTCAGTGTTTGGATCTCTCACTGTTTGGATTGAGAATTGAGCTTGTATCAGTCCTGCGATGGACAGATCTGCTGAATTTTACCAGCATTTTCTGTTTTTTCTTCATTTCAGATCAGAATTTCTTATTGAAACACGGGGAATGCTGTTTCAACTGCTCCAGGGATACTTTCATGAGTTGCTGAAACATTCTAATTCCCATTCCCACACGGAACGAAGCCAGGCAGGAGGGGATACCTGTGACTCAATGATCAGACATTGCAGCTCATGAAGTGTGTTTTCTGATGGTCGATGGGTTCCTGTGTGAAGTTGACACGGGTTTGGTTTTTCTCCCTTGCACTTTGACCCTTCAGTTAGTTCTTTGTGTTCAGCTGTTTCAGGTGATGTTACTGAGTCAGGAATGTTGGTCAGGACAGTGCGAGAATTCCCTGTGATTCTTTCAATCGCGCTGGGGAATCTTTAACATCCACCAACAGGGCCTCATTTAATTGTCACTTCAAAAACCTGCTGGCAATTATTGCTCAGGATTACACTGAGCTGGGACACTAAGGATATTCAATTAATGAAATCAGTACTTTAAACTGAGAGCAATAGTCCCTCCCACATCCTGATACCTTAGGATTTCTGAACTTTAATTACTGCTTCATTCCTTGGTTTGTGGGCTGGTTCAGCACCTGTAGACATTTGAGGCACTCACAGGCACTGGTAATCTCTAGGCTTAGAGTCATAGAATCATAGACAGGTTACAGCACAGAAGGAGGCCATTCAGCCCTTTGTGTCCATGCCAGCTCTCTGCAAGAACAAGCCAGCTAGTCACACTCCCCCGCCTTTGCCTGTAACCCTGCATTTTCTTTTCTTCAGATAATTATTAAATTCTCTTTCAAAAGTCATGATTGAATCTGCCTCCACCACACTGTCAGGCAGTGCAATCCAGATCTTAACCACTCGCTGCATAAAAAAGTTTTTCCTCATGTTGCCTCTGGTTCTTTGGCCTTTCACCTGAAATCTGTGCCCTCTGGTTCTTGACCCTTCTGCCAATGGGAATAGTTTCTCCCTCTCTACTCTGTCCAAACCCTTCATGATTTTGAACACCTCTATCAAATCTCATCTCAACCTTCTCTTCCCAAAGAAGAACAACTCCAGATTCTCCAAACTAGCAGAAGGTTTTCTATTTCTACTGGAAAATGGGCAGAGAGAAAGAGTATGAGACAGAGTTCACAAGAGAGAGAAAAAAGTGGTTTGTGTCTGTGAGAGAGAGCAAGACAGAGGGAGGGAGAGTAACTGTCTGTGTGTGAGAGAGAACACAACCCAGTCCCAATATAATTGCTCTTTCTTGATACTATTCGATAAACTCAGACCCTGCCCAGACACCGACAGCTTCTCTCCCTCACTGCTGTTCCCTGCCCTAATGGTGCAGAAATCCCCTCTCATAGTTGCACATTAAAACTGGTCTCACTGCTGTTCCCTGCCCTGACTGTACAGAAATCCCCTCTCATAGCTGCACATTAACACTGGTCTCACTGCTGTTCCCTGCTCTGACTGTACAGAAATCCCCTCTCATAGCTGCACATTAACACTGGTCTCACTGCTGTTCCCTGCTCTGACTGTACAGAAATCCCCTCTCATAGCTGCACATTAACACTGGTCTCACTGCTGTTCCCTGCTCTGACTGTACAGAAATCCACTCTCATAGCTGCACATTAACACTGGTCTCACTGCTGTTCCCTGCTCTGACTGTACAGAAATCCCCTCTCATAGCTGCACATTAACACTGGTCTCACTGCTGTTCCCTGCTCTGACTGTACAGAAATCCCCTCTCATAGCTGCACATTAACACTGGTCTCACTGCTGTTCCCTGCCCTGACTGTACAGAAATCCCCTCTCATAGCTGCACATTAACACTGGTCTCACTGCTGTTCCCTGCCCTGACTGTACAAAAGTCCCCTCTCATAGCTGCACATTAACACTGGTCTCACTGCTTTTCCCTGCTCTGACAGTACAGAAATCCCCTCTCATAGCTGCACATTAACACTGGTCTCACTGCTGTTCCCTGCTCTGACTGTACAGAAATCCCCTCTCATAGCTGCACATTAACACTGGTCTCACTGCTGTTTCCTGCTCTGACTGTACAGAAATCCCCTCTCATAGCTGCACATTAACACTGGTCTCACTTCTGTTCCCTGCCCTGACTGTACAGAAATCCCCTCTCATAGCTGCACACTGACACTGGTCTCAGGTGAATTTTGAGTGGTCATTAAATGATCCGACGATGGCGTGGCCTCGGTTAATAGCAGTTTGAAGCCGGATATCAGTTTTAAATTCCATCGGCTCATTCCAAAAACCGACCTTTAAACAAGTCAAAACACTGGAAACACACGATGGCTCATTCAACGTCTATGGAGAGAACAAAGACGTTTACTGTTGGGGTTTGGACAATGAAGAGAAACATAGGAACTTGATGAGGACATGCAGCCTTTCGAGTCTGTTCCACCATTCAATTAGATATTTGCTGATCTCTATATTAACACCATTTGTCTGCTTGTTTCTGTAACCCTTGGTACCTTACCTAACTCAAATCAATCATTTGTCAGAAATAAATAAGGAAACTGATTCATCGATTTTCTTAAAAGCAAAATACTGCGGATGCTGGAAATCTGAAATAAAAACTGAAAGTGCTGACAAGACTCAGCAGGTCTGGCAGCATCTGTGGAGAGAGAAGCAGAGTTAACGTTTCAGGTCAGTGACCCTTCTTCAGAACTGGCAAATATTAGAAATGTAAAAGATTATAAGCAAGTAAAGCGGGGGTGGGGCAAGAGATAACAAAGGAGAAGGTGTAGATAGGACAAGGCCACAGAATAGTTGACCAGAAAAAGGCAAACAATATGTTAATGGTGTGCTGAAAGACAAAGCATTAGTGCAGATAGGGTGTTAATGGACTGAAAAACTAAACAGCCACAATGACAAACATGAAAAAAACAGTGGGTAGGCACAGTAGAAACAAACTGAACAAACTAAAATAAAGTTTTCTTTTTTACTTTGCCGATGTCTTTGTCTATATTGTGGATCCTTCTTCAGACTGTCTTCTTTCACAATGTAGTTCTGACCTCTGGTGATGTTGATCGTAATCAGCTTCAACTTGCTGATAGTTTTGGAACTGAGCAGATTTTCTTTGCTTGTTTCTACAACATGGAACTCAGTCTGACATGTGGACCCCTGGGAGGATTTAAAAGTAACTTGGATGATCCCTAGCACTGGTGGAGGAGTATCTGATCCATGGGAGAAGATTTTAGATATCAGCTTGTTCAATTACAGTTTCTGTTTTCTCTGTTACTTGTGGAATGTCGGAGCATCCATCATGTTGATCATTGCTCCGAGTCAATTACTGCAGATATTGTCGAATTGCCTATGAACACATCACACATGGGCACGTGTCGGGACCTGTGGTCGTGAGCAACAAAAATCTTCTCTTGTGCTGCAAATATGTAATCTTCCTTCTGGCATTTAAATCTATGAATGTTTCCTGCAGGCTTCGATCAGCATACTGTAGTGAAATGTCCCATTTTTCTGCAGACTTTACACTTCTTCCCTCTCGAAGGACAAGTTTTGTAATAAGGATCCTCACCACTGCAATGATTGGATGTTTGAATGTGATTGTGATTTCTGTCTTGGTCTTCCTTGACCTTTCTCTGGGTTTCCTCTGTGTCCTTGTGTTTTGTGTGTTTCTCAGGGGAATCTCGTCGTCACGTTATTTGCCTCTTTCTCAGACTTCTGAGTCTCATCATGTAGTGGTCAAGAGTCTCGCACCATATTGTTTTGCTTGCCTGAAACATAAATTTCATAGTGAGGATTTGCCCTTTCTTGAAAATATCTTGTTAGAAAATGCATCGCAACATCATAATCATTTTCGGTTCCAGTGTCTCTGAGTGTATTGAAGGTATTGTCAACGTTTGGTCCAGCAGAGTGTAGGAGTAACGCTCTCTTTCTTCGGTGTGTATTGATAGCGAGTGCCATCATTAGGAGTTCAAGTCTTGTGAGCCATTTGCTCCAGTGTGGCCCTGGGTTGCTGTCTATCTCTGTAAAGGCTGGAAAGACTGGCTGTTGTTGTGTACACATGATGATCGTTATTTATTTAAATCTGGAATTGTCAATGTAAGTCTTCTGTATGTCCCTGGTTGTCTGTGTGATTACTTCTTTTTAATCCTCAATGTCAGAAAAATATAGTGTTGTGCTGTGTTCTTACGTCTACATTAAATGATGACCCCAGGCTTTATATTCAGATTCAATCCAAACAGTATTTATTGTCTTTCTTATCTACATGGCATGATCACAGGTCCCAGGTCTTTTTCTCATTGGTGTGTGTGTGCTCTCTCCAAGCCATGTTCGAATGTGTCTCTCAAAATGGTGTCTCCTTATATATGTATGATGATGTCATCTGTTGCATCAGTGGCTTGGTCTCTTAAAGGTACAGTTTCTTAAAGGTGAAGTCACCATTACACAACATTGCAAACAATGAGTCAGCCACGGTCGATAGAGTGTCAGGAATGAAGGTCAGAGGAGCAGACCAGGCTGGAAACACATAAAGAACGAGGGGCAGCCAATGTGAAAAACAGAGAATAAACAACATGGCATGGGTGGTGTTTACAATACCTCGAATTTCGGTTTGATTCTCTTCCAGGTCAGAGGGAATTCTAGTAACATGATGTCTATGGAATCACAGAATGAAGAACAAAGAGACCATTTGGTCCATCATGCCAGTGTTGTCTCTTTGGTCGAGACAAATTACAATTAGTCCTGCTGCGTGGCTTTTTCCTGTAATCCTGTACATTTTCCCTTCCAGCATCTATCCATATCCCTTTTGAAAGTTACGATTGAATCTGCTTTCATCTCCCAATCAGGCAGTGCATTCCAGATCACAACACATTACTGTGTAACAAATGGTTCTTCATGTCACCTCTAGTTCTTTTGCCAATCACCTGATATCTGTGTGCTCTGCTTACTGACCCTTTTGCCACAGGAAACAGTTTCTCCTGATTTAAAGTGTTGAGAACCATCATGATTTTGAACACCTTGGACAAATCTCTTCTGAACGTTCTCTGCTCCAAGAAGAACAACCTCAGCTTCTCCAATCTCTCCACATAACTGAAATCCTTCACCCCTGGTATCATTGCAGCAAATCTCTTCTGTTCATTTCTTGCCCCAGAAATAATTGAAATGAAATGTTTCTAAGAAAATGCATGAACTAAATAAAAAGGAGAGAGAAATAAATGCTGAGCAAAATGGATATCAATGTTTGGAAGGTAAAAAGAGCAAAGAGATCGAAATTTTATTGTCGAGGAGTGAGAGGAATAAATAACACTTTGGAGATTTTGTCAGTGGATTTACTGATAAATTTGGGAATTGAGAGGAAGCTGGTTCACAGAGAAAAAACTGCCAACCCTGGGGAGGAGCTGACAACTGCATCCGTCCAATAAGAGACAGAGTAGAAGTGACAGTTCAGTTAGTGGAACAGGACACTTTTAATCTCAGGATTATGGGTTGGATGATCCACTGTGGGTGCCCGTGAAATTCCACAGGAGCTAATACAACACCTTGCTGTCAGTGGCTCCTTGGTCAACGGGTGTGATTCTTGTTTAAGGAGTGTGATTAATGAAAGTGTGAGCGACCCTAGGTTCAAATCACCAATGAGCTCTTGGCATTTTTAGTTTAATGTTACTGATTGCTGTCAGACTTACGGAGCTGGCTTCAGGACCAGAGAACTGGATTCAAAGAGCTTGTCGACAAAATTGAAATTTACAAAATGTACAGATAGCCAAGTGAGAATATAAAGTTGTCGCAGTAATTGAGATCTGACTCCAAAAACAACAGGACTGGGTTCTGGAATGGAATGGAATGGAATTCTTCAGTGTTTCTGTTGTTTGGCTTGCATTGACTCATCGATTTTCTTGTTTTTCACTTTGTCGATGCCTTTGAATAATTGTGGATCCTTCTTCAGAGTGTCTTCTTTCACCAGGTAGTTCTGACCTCTGATGATGTTGATTGTAATCAGCTTCAATTCGCTGATAGTTTTGGAAGTGAGCAGATTTCCTTTGCTTGAGTCTACAACATGGAACTCAGTCTGACATGTGGACCCATGGGAGGATTTGAATGCCACCCCTGCGTTGGAGTTGCATCCATCCAATAAGAGACCGAGTAGAAGTGACAGTTCTGTCAGTCGAATATGAGACTTTTAATGGCAGGGTTGTGAGTTTGAGTGCCATTCTGTTTTTCCCTTTTGTAAGGCTTCATGAGCAGAGAGTACAGGGAGTGTTTCAAATGAGCAGGTCTCGCTTTGATTCAGGACTCTTACCTCTCAGCAGCATCTCACTATGAAAGATTGAATTTGATCTCATTTCATTCTCAGCTCGGGGTCTGTGCGGCTCAGTGGCACTTCTGGCTGTCTCCCGCTTCACAATCCAACAGTACTGAGAAAGCAATGGGGAAAATTACTCACATGTTGTGTTCTTTAATTTTTTGGAAAACTTGAATGTATGTATTTTCTTCCAAAACAAGGACACCAAGTCATTGTTAATGTAGGGCTGAAATAGCTCAGTTGGGAGAGCGTTAGACTGAAGATGTAAAGGACCCGGGTTTCAGCAATTTTGCTTCATTATGCGTCCCTTGCCTTGGATCTGATATTCCAGTTGCACAATTTCCTTTGAAATTATTTACCAAGCACCAGTGGATTGAATTTGAGAAACAACACAGAGTCATTTACAGCACAGAAGGTGGTCGTTTGGCCTATCACGTCCATGCTGGCTCTTCCCGGAGCAATCTAGTCAGTTCCACTCACCAGCTCGATCCCTTTCCTCCTGCAAGTTTCTTTCCTTCAAGTATCCATCTAATTTCCTTTTCAAATCATTGATTGTCTCTGCTTCCACCACACTCGTGTGCCAAGACATTACCACCCACAACATAAAAAATTCCACCTCATCAAGGATGGAAATACTTACATCTTCTATATTTGCTTATTCTCTATTTCTATGAGAATAGACTGACATTCAACATGAAAGGAAACCCAAAAATCTTCGAGCAGCATGTAAATGATAAGTGGGTAGTAAGAGGTTGATTCGGGTCTATGAGGGACAAAAAGGATAATATAAGCTTAGAGGTGCAGGGCAATGTTAATCTACTTAATGAGTACTTTGTATCAGTGATCACTAAGGAAGTGGAATTTGACAAAATATCAGTCGAAATGAAGAGAGTAGAGTCAATGGAGAGGGTACAAATTGAGAGAGGGAGGTACTAAAAAGGCTGGCTGTGCTTAGGGAAGATAAATCACCTGGTCCGGATGGCTCACATCTCAGGTTGCGAAAGGAAATGCGGATGCAGATAACGGAAGGGCTTACTATGATCTTCCAATCTTCCCTGGATACGGGGGAGGTGCCAGAGGATTAAACAGTGGCAAATGCGACACCCTTATTCAAGAAAGGGTGTGAGGACAGTCCGGGTAACTACAGGCTAGTTAGATTAACAGCAGTGGTGGGTAAGGTTTTAGAAAGAATAATCAGGGTAAAAAATCAACAGTCACTTGGAGAGGTTCGAGTTAATTAAGGAGAGTGAGCATGGATTTATAAATGGGAGTTCATGCTTGACTAATCTAACTGCATTTTTTGATGAACTAACAGAGCAGGTTGATGAAGGGAATGCAGTGGATGTTGTTTATATGGATTTTAAGGAAGCGTTTGACAATGTACCACATAAAAGGACGGTTAACAAAATTGAGGTTCGTGGTATAGGAGGGTCAGTGTCCAATTGGATAGAAAATTGGTTTAAGGACAGAAAACAGCGAGTCTTATTAAATGGTTCTTTGTCAGACTGGAGGATAGTCGACAGTGGTTTTCCCCAAGGGTCAGTGCTAGAACCACTGCTTTGTTTGCTCAAGGTAAGTGACTTGGATCTTGGAATACAGAGTAGAATCTCAAAATATGCCGATGACACCAAACCTGGAGGAGCGGCAAACAGTGAGGATGATATGAACTGCTTGCAACAGGACTGTGATAGGGTAGCAGAATGGGCAGACAGGTGGCAGATGGAATTTAATAGTGACAAGTGTGAGGTGATGTATTTTGGCATAAGGAATAGGGAGAGGCAATATATACTTAATGGCACAGTTCTAAAGAGTGTACTGGAATAGAGGGACTTGGGGTTCATGTGCATCAATCTTTGAAGGAGGCAAGTCATATTGCGAGAGTGGTTCGCAAAGCATATGGGATCTTGGGCTTCATAAATAGAGGCATTGAGTACAAAAGCAGGGAAGTTATGCTGAACCATTATAAAACTCTGGTTAGGCCCCAATTGGAGTGTTGCTTCCAGTTCTGCTCAGCAGACTTTGGAAAGAATGTGAGGGTCCTTGAGAGGACGCAGAGGCGATTTACCAGAATGGATCCAGGGATGGGGGATTTTAGTTACAAGGTTCGGTTGGAAAAGCTACGATTATTCTGCCTTTCTCAAAGGAGATTGAGTGGAGAATTGATAGAGGTGTATAACACCTCTAGAGAACAGGCCATCCTGGACTGGGTATTGTGTAATGAGAAAGGATTAGTTAACAACCTTGTTGTGTGGGGTCCCTTGGGGAAGTGCGTCCATAATATGATAAAATTCTTCATTAAGATGGAGAGTGAGAGAGTTGATTCCGAGACTCGGGTCCTGAATCTAAACAAAGAAAACTATGAAGGTATGAGGCGGGAGTTGGCGATGATAGATTGGGGAACGTTACTGAAAGGGTTGACAGTGGATAGGCAATGGCTAGCATTTAAAGAGCGCATGGATGAATTACAACAATTGTTCATTCCTGTCTGTGCAAAAGTAAAACAGGAAGGGTGGCTCAACTGTGGTTACAAAAGAAATTAAGGAAAGTATTAGATCCAAGGAGGAGAAATATAAAATGGCCAGAACAAGCAGCAAACCCGAAGATTGTGAGCAGTTTGGAATTTAGCAGAGGAGGACAAAAGGATTGATTAAGAAGGGGGAAATAGAGTATGAGAGTAAGCTAGCAGAGAACATAACAACTGACTGTAAAAGCTTCTATAGATATGTGTAGAGAAAAAGATTAGTGAAGACAAATGTGGGCCCCTTACAGCCAGAAACGGGGGAATTTATAATGGGGAACAAAGAAATGGCAGACCAATTAAATACATACTTTGGATCTGTCTTCACAAAGGAGGATACAAATTATCTCCCAGAAATGTTGGGGAACATAGGGTCTAGTGAGAAGGAGGAACTGGATGAAATCAGTATTAGTAGGGAATGTTTGGTAAATTGATGGGATTGAAGGCCGATAAATCCCCAGGGCCTGATAATCTACATCCCAGAGTACTTAAGGAAGTGGCCTTGAAATAGCAGATGCATTTCTGGTCTTTTTTCAAAATTCTATCGACTCTGGAACAGTTCCAATGGATTGGACGGTAGTTAATGTAACTCCACTATTTAAAAAAAGAGGCAGAAAGAAAACAGCGAATTATATACCGGTTTGGCTGACATCAGTCGTGGGGGAAATGCTGGAGTCCATTATAAAAGATGTAATAGCAGAGTGCAATAATAACTCGTCTCCACTCCTAGTATTTATAAATCCCACACGTTCACTATAATGTGAACAATTATTTCCTGTTGTGTCTCACTCAGATTGATAAACTTCACTGTATTGGAGTGAGGTGACATCTACTGGCGGGAAGCAAGAACTGCAAATAAGCAGCAGAAACTCCACAGTCTGTCAGGGTTAAAGAAACATTGCAAGGTGAGGAAACAGCGAAGTGGTTTGATTGGGCAGATGGAGACATGATTCCACTTGTGGTGGTGTCTGAAGCAAAGGCCAGAAATACAAAATTGTCATTAATAAAAGAAATGAGGAATTCATGAAAAATGTAGTAACGTAGTGAATGGTTAGAATGTGGATAGAATAGAAAGTGAGATTGGATGGACAGAAGCAGTCTGAAAGGATGGCTGAAACAAAAGGTGAGTGCCCTGAAATGTTAACTGTGTTTCTCACAGCACAGATGCTGCCAGAGCTGCTGAACATTTCCAGCACTTTCTGTTTTTATTTCCGCATTTGCAGGATGTTGCTTTGATCTGAAAAAAAATGAATGATTGGCTGGGGGGTTCCAGTGAAATTCCACAGCAGCTAATAAAGCTTGACTTGTCAGTGGCTCGTTGGTCTAGGGGTATGATTTTCGCTTAGGGAGTATGGTTAATTAACATGCGAGAGATCCCGTGTTCAAGTCCCGGACGAGCCATGGTCTGGTGGCATTTTTAGATTCAGGTTATCTATTGGTTTCAGCCTTGCAGAATGTGGAATTGACTTCCATGCGGAGCTGGCTTGAGGACCAGACAACTGGATTCAAAGAGCTTGTCGACAAAATTGCAATTAACTAAATGGACAGATAGCCAAGTGGGAATATAAAGTTGTTGCTGCAATTGTGAACTGTCTCCAAAAACAACAGGACTGGTTTCTGGAATGTAATTCTTCAGTGTTTCTGTTGTTTGGCTTGCATTGACTCATCGATTTTCTTGTTTTTCACTTTGTCGATGCCTTTGAATAATTGTGGATCCTTCTTCAGGGTGTCTTCTTTCACCAGGTAGTTCTGACCTCTGATGATGTTGATTGTAATCAGCTTCAACTCGCTGATAGTTTTGGAAGAGAGCAGATTTCCTTTGCTTGAGTCTACAACATGGAACTCAGTCTGACATGTGGACCCATGGGAGGATTTGAATGCCATCCCTGCGTTGGAGTTGCATCCATCCAATAAGAGACCGAGTAGAAGTGACAGTTCTGTCAGTCGAATATGAGACTTTTAATGGCAGGGTTGTGAGTTTGAGTGCCATTCTGTTTTTCCCTTTTGTAAGGCTTCATGAGCAGAGAGTACAGGGAGTGTTTGAAATGAGCAAGTCTCGCTTT
This sequence comes from Heterodontus francisci, assembly GCF_036365525.1. NCBI lineage: Eukaryota > Metazoa > Chordata > Chondrichthyes > Heterodontiformes > Heterodontidae > Heterodontus > Heterodontus francisci. The sequence goes on from NW_027142006.1 coordinate 2,964,384, forward strand.
GATTCAGGACTCTTACCTCTCAGCAGCATCTCACTATGAAAGATTGAATTTGATCTCATTTCATTCTCAGCTCGGGGTCTGTGCGGCTCAGTGGCACTTCTGGCTGTCTCCCGCTTCACAATCCATCAGTACTGAGAAAGCAATGGGGAATATTACTCACATGTTGTGTTCTTTAATTTTTTGGAAAACTTGAACGTATGTATTTTCTTCCAAAACAAAGACACCAAGCCACTGTCATTGTAGGGCTGAAATAGCTCAGTTGGGAGAGCGTGAGACTGAAAATCTAAAAGTCCCTGGTTCAATCCCGGGTTTCAGCAATTTTGCTTCCTTATGCGTCCCTTGCCTTGGTTCTGATTTTCCGGTTGCACAATTTCCTTTGAAATTATTTACCAAGCACCAGTGGATTGAATTTGAGAAACAACACAGAGTCATTTACAGCACAGAAGGTGGTCGTTTGGCCTATCACGTCCATGCTGGCTCTTCCCGGAGCAATCTAGTCAGTTCCACTCACCAGCTCGATCCCTTTCCTCCTGCAAGTTTCTTTCCTTCAAGTATCCATCTAATTTCCTTTTCAAATCATTGATTGTCTCTGCTTCCACCACACTCGTGTGCCAAGACATTACCACCCACAATATAAAAAATCCCACCTCATCAAGTATGGGAAATACTTACATCTTCTCTATTTGCTTATTCTCTATTTCTATGAGAATAGACTGACAGTCAACATGAAAGGAAACCCAAAAATCTTCGAGCAGCATGTAAATGATAAGTGGGTAGTAAGAGGTTGAGTCGGGCCTATGAGGGACAAAAAGGATAATATAAGCTTAGAGGTGCAGGGCAATGTTAATCTACTTAATGAGTACTTTGTATCAGTGATCACTAAGGATGTGGAATTTGACAAAATATCAGTCGAAGTGAAGAGAGTAGAGTCAATGGAGATGGTACAAATTGAGAGAGGGAGGTACTAAAATGGCTGGCTGTGCTTAGGGAAGATAAAACACCTGGTCCGGATGGCTCACATCCCAGGTTGCGAAAGGAAATGCGGATGCAGATAACGGAAGGGCTTGCTATAATCTTCCAATCTTCCCTGGATACGGGGGAGGTGCCAGAGGATTAAACAGTGGCAAATGCGACACCCTTATTCAAGAAAGGGTGTAAGGACAGTCCGGGTAACTACAGGCTAGTTAGATTAACAGCAGCGGTGGGTAAGGTTTTGAAAGAATAATCAGGGTAAAAAATCAACAGTCACTTGGGGAGGTTTGAGTTAATTAAGGAGAGTGAGCATGGATTTATAAATGGGAGTTCATGCTTGACTAATCTAACTGCATTTTTTGATGAACTAACAGAGCAGGTTGATGAAGGGAATGCAGTGGATGTTGTTTATATGGATTTTAAGGAAGCGTTTGACAAGGTACCACATAAAAGGGCGGTTAACAAAATTGAGGTTCGTGGTATAGGAGGGTCAGTGTCCAATTGGATAGAAAATTGGTTTAAGGACAGAAAACAGCGAGTCTTATTAAATGGTTCTTTGTCAGACTGGAGGATAGTCGACAGTGGTGTTCCCCAAGGGTCAGTGCTAGAACCACTGCTTTTTTTGCTCAAGATAAGCGACTTGGATCTTGGAATACAGAGTAGAATCTCAAAATATGCCGATGACACCAAACCTGGAGGAGCGGCAAACAGTGAGGATGATATGAACTGCCTGCAACAGGACAGTGATAGGGTAGCAGAATGGGCAGACAGGTGGCAGATGGAATTTAATAGTGACAAGTGTGAGGTGATGTATTTTGGCATAAGGAATAGGGAGAGGCAATATATACTTAATGGCACAGTTCTAAAGAGTGTACTGGAATAGAGGGACTTGGGGTTCATGTGCATCAATCTTTGAAGGAGGCAAGTCATATTGCGAGAGTGGTTCGCAAAGCATATGGGATCTTGGGCTTCATAAATAGAGGCATTGAGTACAAAAGCAGGGAAGTTATGCTGAACCATTATAAAACTCTGGTTAGGCCCCAATTGGAGTGTTGCTTCCAGTTCTGCTCAGCAGACTTTGGAAAGAATGTGAGGGTCCTTGGGAGGACGCAGAGGCGATTTACCAGAATGGATCCAGGGAAGGGGGATTTTAGTTACAAGGTTCGGTTGGAAAAGCTAGGATTATTCTGCCTTTCTCAAAGGAGATTGAGTGGAGAATTGATAGAGGTGTATAACACCTCTAGAGAACAGGCCATCCTGGACTGGGTATTGTGTAATGAGAAAGGATTAGTTAACAATCTTGTTGTGTGGGGTCCCTTGGGGAAGTGCGCCCATAATATGATAAAATTCTTCATTAAGATGGAGAGTGAGAGAGTTGATTCCGAGACTCGGGTCCTGAATCTAAACAAAGAAAACTATGAAGGTATGAGGCGGGAGTTGGCGATGATAGATTGGGGAACGTTCCTTAAAGGGTTGACAGTGGATAGGCAATGGCTAGCATTTAAAGAGCGCATGGATGAATTACAACAATTGTTCATTCCTGTCTGTGCAAAAGTAAAACAGGAAGGGTGGCTCAACTGTGGCTTACAAAAGAAATTAAGGAAAGTATTAGATCCAAGGAGGAGAAATATAAAATGGCCAGAACAAGCAGCAAACCTGAAGATTATGAGCAGTTTGGAATTTAGCAGAGGAGGACAAAAGGATTGATTAAGAAGGGGGAAATAGAGTATGAGAGTAAGCTAGCAGAGAACATAAAAACTGACTGTAAAAGCTTCTATAGATATGTGTAGAGAAAAAGATTAGTGAAGACAAATGTGGGCCCCTTTACAGTCAGAAACGGGGGAATTTATAATGGGGAACAAAGAAATGGCAGACCAATTAAATACATACTTTGGATCTGTCTTCACAAAGGAGGATACAAATTATCTCCCAGAAATGTTGGGGAACATAGGGTCTAGTGAGAAGGAGGAACTGGATGAAATCAGTATTAGTAGGGAATGTTTGGTAAATTGATGGGATTGAAGGCCGATAAATCCCCAGGGCCTGATAATCTACATCCCAGAGTACTTAAGGAAGTGGCCTTGAAATAGCAGATGCATTTCTGGTCTTTTTTCAAAATTCTATCGACTCTGGAACAGTTCCAATGGATTGGACGGTAGTTAATGTAACTCCACTATTTAAAAAAAGAGGCAGAAAGAAAACAGCGAATTATATACCGGTTTGGCTGACATCAGTCGTGGGGGAAATGCTGGAGTCCATTATAAAAGATGTAATAGCAGAGTGCAATAATAACTCGTCTCCACTCCTAGTATTTATAAATCCCACACGTTCACTATAATGTGAACAATTATTTCCTGTTGTGTCTCACTCAGATTGATAAACTTCACTGTATTGGAGTGAGGTGACATCTACTGGCGGGAAGCAAGAACTGCAAATAAGCAGCAGAAACTCCACAGTCTGTCAGGGTTAAAGAAACATTGCAAGGTGAGGAAACAGCGAAGTGGTTTGATTGGGCAGATGGAGACATGATTCCACTTGTGGTGGTGTCTGAAGCAAAGGCCAGAAATACAAAATTGTCATTAATAAAAGAAATGAGGAATTCATGAAAAATGTAGTAACGTAGTGAATGGTTAGAATGTGGATAGAATAGAAAGTGAGATTGGATGGACAGAAGCAGTCTGAAAGGATGGCTGAAACAAAAGGTGAGTGCCCTGAAATGTTAACTGTGTTTCTCACAGCACAGATGCTGCCAGAGCTGCTGAACATTTCCAGCACTTTCTGTTTTTATTTCCACATTTGCAGGATGTTGCTTTGATGTGAAAAAAAATGAATGATTGGCTGGGGGGTTCCAGTGAAATTCCACAGCAGCTAATAAAGCTTGACTTGTCAGTGGCTCGTTGGTCTAGGGGTATGATTTTCGCTTATGGAGTATGGTTAATTAACATGCGAGAGATCCCGGGTTCAAGTCCCAGACGAGCCCTGGTCTGGTGGCATTTTTAGATTAAGGTTATCTATTGGTTTCAGCCTTGCAGAAGGTGGAATTGACTTCCATGCGGAGCTGGCTTGAGGACCAGACAACTGGATTCAAAGAGCTTGTCGACAAAATTGCAATTAACTAAATGGACAGATAGCCAAGTGGGAATATAAAGTTGTTGCTGCAATTGTGAACTGTCTCCAAAAACAACAGGACTGGTTTCTGGAATGTAATTCTTCAGTGTTTCTGTTGTTTGGCTTGCATTGACTCATCGATTTTCTTGTTTTTCACTTTGTCGATGCCTTTGAATAATTGTGGATCCTTCTTCAGGGTGTCTTCTTTCACCAGGTAGTTCTGACCTCTGATGATGTTGATTGTAATCAGCTTCAACTCGCTGATAGTTTTGGAAGTGAGCAGATTTCCTTTGCTTGAGTCTACAACATGGAACTCAGTCTGACATGTGGACCCATGTGAGGATTTGAATGCCATCCCTGCGTTGGAGTTGCATCCATCCAATAAGAGACCGAGTAGAAGTTACAGTTCTGTCAGTCGAATATGAGACTTTTAATGGCAGGGTTGTGAGTTTGAGTGCCATTCTGTTTTTCCCTTTTGTAAGGCTTCATGAGCAGAGAGTACAGGGAGTGTTTGAAATGAGCAAGTCTCGCTTTGATTCAGGACTCTGACCTCTCAGCAGCATCTCACAATGAAAGATTGAATTTGATCTCATTTCATTCTCAGCTCGGGGTCTGTGCGGCTCAGTGGCACTTCTGGCTGTCTCCCGCTTCACAATCCATCAGTACTGAGAAAGCAATGGGGAATATTACTCACATGTTGTGTTCTTTAATTTTTTGGAAAACTTGAATGTATGTATTTTCTTCCAAAACAAGGACACCAAGCCACTATTAATGTAGGGCTGAAATAGCTCAGTTGGGAGAGCGATAGACTGAAGATCTAAAAGTCCCAGGTTTCAGCAGTTTTGCTTCCTCATGCGTCCCTTGCCTTGGTTATGATTTTCCGGTTGCACAATTTACATTGAAATTATTTACCAAGCACCAGTGGATTGAATTTGAGAAACAACACAGAGTCATTTACAGCACAGAAGGTGGTCGTTTGGCCTATCACGTCCATGCTGGCTCTCCCCGGAGCAATCTAGTCAGTTCCACTCACCTGCTCGATCCCTTTCCTCCTGCAAGTTTTTTCCTTCAAGTATCCATCCAATTTCCTTTTCAAATCATTGATTGTCTCTGCTTCCACCACACTCGTGGGCCAAGTCATTACCACCCACAACAAAAGAAAGTTCCACCTCATCAAGGATGGGAAATACTTACATCTTCTATATTTGCTTATTCTCTATTTCTATGAGAATAGACTGGCAGTCAACATGAAAGGAAACCCAAAAATCTTCGAGCAGCATGTAAATGATAAGTGGGTAGTAAGAGGTTGAGTCGGGCCTATTAGGGACAAAAAGGATAATATAAGCTTAGAGGTGCAGGGCAATGTTAATCTACTTAATGAGTACTTTGTATCAGTGATCACTAAGGAAGTGGAATTTGACAAAATATCAGTCGAAGTGAAGAGAGTAGAGGCAATGGAGAGGGTACAAATTGAGAGAGGGAGGTACTAAAAAGGCTGGCTGTGCTTAGGGTAGATAAATCACCTGGTCTGGATGGCTGGCATCCCAGGTTGCGAAAGGAAATGCGGATGCAGATAATGGAAGAGTTTGCCATAATCTTCCAATCTTCCCTGGATACGGGGGAGGTGCCAGGAGTAAACAGTGGCAAATGCGACGCCCTTATTCAAGAAAGGGTGTAAGGACAGTCCGGCTAACAACAGGCTAGTTAGATTAACAGCAGCGGTGGGTAAGGTTTTAGAAAGAATAATCAGGGTAAAAAATCAACAGTCACTTGGAGAGGTTTGAGTTAATTAAGTAGAGTGAGCATGGATTTATAAATGGGAGTTCATGCTTGACTAATCGAACTGCATTTTTTGATGAGCTAACAGAGCAGCTTGCTAAAGGGAATGCAGTGGATGTTGTTTATATGGATTTTAAGGAAGCGTTTGACAAGCGTTTAAAAGTGGGGTTTACAAAATTGAGGTTCGTGGTATAGGAGGGTCAGTGTCCAATTGGATAGAAAATTGGTTTAAGGACAGAAAACAGGGACCCTTATTAAATGATTCTTTGTCAGACTGGAGGATAGTCGACAGTGGTGTTCCCCAAGGGTCAGTGCTAGAACCACTGCTTTTTTTGCTAAAGATAAATGACTTGGATCTTGGAATATTGAGTAAAATCTCAAAATATCCCGATGACAACAAACTTGGAGGAGTGGCAAACAGTGAGGATGATATGACTGCCTGCAACAGGACAATGATAGGCTAGCAGAATGGGCAGACAGGTGGCAGATGGAATTTAACAGTGACAAGTGTGAGGTGATGTATTTTGGCATAAGGAATAGGGAGAGGCAATATTTACTTAATGGCACAGTTCTAAAGAGTGTACTGGAATAGAGGGACTTGGGGATCATGTGCATCAATCATTGAAGGTGGCAAGACATATTGCGAGAGTGGTCAGCAAAGCATATGGGATCTTGGGCTTGAAAAAAAGAGGCATTGAGTACAAAGCAGGGAAGTTATGCTGAACCATTATGAAGCTCTGGTTAGGCCCCAGTTGGAGTGTTGCTTCCAGTTTTGCTTACCACACTTAAGAAAGAATGTGAGCGTCCTTGAGAGGATGCAGAGGAAATTCACCAGAATGGATCCAGGGATGGAGGATTTTAGTTACAATGTTAGGTTGGAAAAGCTAGGGTTGTTCTACCTGCATCAAAGGAGAGTGAGGTGCTATGACAGTTTTAAGTAAGTTGGCAAGGAAACATTGTTCCCGTTAACTATTGGTACAAGGACGAGGGGACACAGATTGAAGGTTTTGGACAGGAGGTACAGGGGGAATGTGCGCAAGAACTTTCTTACACTGATTGGTGATGATCTGTAACTCGCTGCCCACGAGGGCGGTGGAAATGGAGACAATCGAGGATGACAAAATGAATTTGAATGGGCACTTGAATGAAATAATTTTACAGGGCTATGGGGATCGAGCAGACAAGTAATAACTCGTCTCCACTCCTAGTATTTCTAAATCCCACACATACACTATAATGTGAACAATTCTTTCCTGTTGTGTCTTTCTCAGATTTGTAAACTTCACTGTATTGGAGTGAAATGACATCTACTGGCAAGAAACAAGAACTGCCGTGATGAGATCAGCCATGATTGTACTGAATGGCAGAGCAGGCTCGAGTGGCTGACTTGCCGACTCCGGCTCTTCGTTCTTATGTTCATAGAATCATACAGCACAGAAGGAGGCCATTCGGCCCCATTGTGCCTCTGCTGACTCTCTGACAAAAAGATGCAATTAGTCCAACCCCCTGCCTATTTCCCCATAATCCTGGAGAATTTCACTTTGAAATATTTGTCCAATTCCTTTATGAAAGTTATAATTGAATCTGTTTCCACCACCCTGTCAGACAATTCATTCCAAATCCGAATCAGTTACTGGGTAAAAAGATCTCTCCTCACCTCCCCTTGACATCTTTGGCCAATTATTTTAAATCTGTGTCCTCTGGTTACTGACCCCCAGGACAGTGGAAACAGTTTCTCCCTCTCTACCCTATGAAAATCCTTCATGATTCTGAACACCTCTATTAAATCTTCCCTTAACCTTCTCTACTCTGAGGAGAACAATCCCAGCTTCACCAGCCTGTCCAGAGAACTGACACCCCTCATCTCTGGTATCATTCTTGTAAATCTCCTCTGAACTGTCTCAGAAGCGTTGATGTCCTTTCTAAAGCCTGGTGCCCAGAACTGGACACATTACTCGAGCTGAGATCGAGCCAGCGACGCCCACATCCCACGAACGAATAAAAAAACGCTCCCGAACCAGTCCCCAATTCTTAAGCATTTATCGACGCTCCCTGCCCAGTCCCCAAATCTTATTCAATTATAGACACTCCCTGCCCAGTCCCCAATTCTTATCCATTTACAGACGCTTCCTGACCAGTACCCAAATCTTATTCATTTAGAGACGCTCCCTGCCCAGTCCCCCAATTCTTATCCATTTGCAGACGCTCCCTGCCCAGTCCCCAATTCTTATCCATTTACAGACGCTCCCTGACCAGTACCCAAATCTTATCCATTTATGGACGCCGTTTCGGGAAGCCTCACCGGGAAAAGCTTCACCACCGCCATCCGCAGGGATAGAGATGGGATTGTTCCATCTTATTGTGGCCCTGAGGCCCTGCTCCAGCTGTGTGAGCCCGCAAAGTCTTCTCGCACTTTGTGAATATCCCGCTCCAACTCCGAACCCGCAGCTCTTGCTGCTGACAAAGCTCTCTACCGCGCCTGCGCGCCCCACCCCTGTCACAGATAGGGCGGATTCTAGGCCGCTGAGCATTCTGGGTATCACACCTGTCATTAATGCTATTCTTTCAGCTGAAAGGTTTTATTACGTACATTTCATGTCCTGGAATCGTCGTGAGTGTTTTCTTTTGCACCTGTCAGTGGCTGGGAGGATAGAGTCAGCTTCACTTTGTGGCCATGAGTTTCTGGTGTGTGAAAGTGGTGTTTAACTCAGTATATTTCAGTTTTTGGTCTGTGACTGTGGGTATTATTCAGTACTTGTTTGTTTCTGCTATTGCTCTGTGAGTTTCACCACATATCTTTCAACAACTTGTATGTGAGCATCAGCTTTTGTCTATATCTATCAGTTTCTGAGAAGTGAGAAAGGGTTTGATTCTATCCCTATCAGTTTCTGTTACATGCATGTTTCTTTAATCTGCACCTCCTCTGAGTGTGTCTTCGTCTCTGTACTTGTAGGTGAACATGTGTTTTGCTTTGTATCTCTCAGTCTTTGAAGTGTGAGCCTGGGTTTGTACCTAATTTCCTTTGTACCTTGCAGTTGGGATATGAAAGAAAGATTTTTACATGTTACCTGCCAACTGCTGCTACGTGACTGTGAGTTTCACACTGTATCTGTCAATTTCTTGTCTAGTCATGCGAAGTTTACAGTGTACTTGTCAGTTTCTTGTATGTGAGTGTTGATTTCACTCTGAAAAGAATCATAGATCATAGAATAGTTACAGAACAAAAGGAAGCCATTCAGCTCATTGTGCTTGTGCTGCTTCTGTGCACGAGCAACTCAGCTCATGCCACAGACTCATGTATTCCATGAAAACATGCAATTTTTCCACTTCAGATAATTATCTTATACCATTTTGAAAGCCATGGTTGAATCAGCCTCCATCACACTCTCAAGCAGTGCATATCAGATCTTAACCACTCGCTGTGCAAAAGAAGTTTTACCTCATGTTGCCTTTGGTTCTTTTGCCATTCACCTTAAATCGGTGTCCTCAGGTTACAGAGCCGTGAATAATATTCCCCATTGCTTTCTCAGCACTGATGGATTGTGAAGTAGGAGACAGCCAGAAGTCCCACAGAGCCGCACTGACCCCGAGCTGGGAATGAAATGAGATGAAGTTCAATCTTTCACAGCGAGATGCTGCAGAGAGATAAGAGTCCCGAATCAAAGTGAGACTTTCTCATACTTTTGCTGAATTTCATTTCAAACACTCCTTGTACTCTCTGCTAATGAAGCCTTAAAAAAGGGAAAACCAAAATGGCACTCAAACTCACCACCCTGAAATTAAAAGTTTAATGTTTGACTGACTGAACTGTCACTTCTACTCGCTCTCTTATTGGATGGATGCAACTGTATTCTCCAACGCAGGGGTGGCATTCAAATCCTCCCATGGGTCCACATGTCAGACTGAGTTCCATGTTATAGACTCAAGCAAAGGAAATCTGTTCAGTTCCAAAACTATCAGTGAGTTGAAGCTCATTCCGATCATCATCATCAGAGGTCAGAACTACCTGGTGAAAGAAGACAATCTGAAGAAGGATCCACAATTATTCAAAGGCATCGACAAAGTGAAAAACAAGAAAATCGATGAGTCAATGCAAGCCAAACAGCAGAAACACTGAAGAATTCGATTCCATTCCAGTCCAGAACCCAGTCCTGTTGTTTTTGGAGTCAGGTCGCAATTACTGCAAAAACTTTATATTCCCACTTGGCTATCTGTACATTTAGTTAATCAAGCTCTTTGAATCCAGCTCTCTGGTCCTCAAGCAGGTTCCATATGGAAATCAATTCCGCCTTCTGCAAGGCTGAAACCAATCAATGACCTTGAACGAAAAATGCCAAAGAAGAAGGGCATGTCCAGGATCTGAACCCAGGATCTCTCACACATTAATTAATCACTCACCCTAAGCAAGAATCATACCCCTAGATCAACATGCCACTTCCTTTTAGCTCCTGTGGAATTTCACTGGCAGCCAAAGCCGACCATCCATTTTTTTTTCAGAGCAAAGCAACATCTTGCAAATTCTGAAATAAAAACAGAAAGTGTTGGAAATGTTCAGAAACTCTGGCAGCATCTGTGGAGAGAGAAACAGAGTTCACCTTTCAGGGCGTTTACCTTTTGTTTGAGCCATCCTTTCACACTGCTTCTGTCCACCCAATCTCACTTTCTATTTTATCTAGATTCCACCCACTCACTGCCTAAATACATTTATCATGAATTCCTCATATCTTTTAATAATGACAATTTTATATTTCTGGCCTTTGCTTTGGACTCCACCACAAGTGGAATCATGCCTCCATCAACCCAATCAAACCCATTCACTATTTCCTCACATTGCAATGTTTCTTTCAACCTGACAGACGATGGAATTTCTGCTGCTTGATTGCAGTTCTTGCTTCCTGCCAGTAGATGTCACCTCACTCCAGTCCAGTGAAGGTGACAAATCTGAGAGCACACAACAAGAAGTAATTGTTCACGTTGTTCATTGTTCAGTGAACAGGTCCCTCTATTCCTGCAAACTCTTTAGAACTGTGCCATTAAGTATATATTGCCTCTCCCTATTCCTTCTGCTAAAATGCATCACCTCACACTAGTCACTATTAAAATCCATCTGCACCTGTCTGCCCATTCTGCTGGCCTATCACTGTCTTGTTGCAGGTGGTTCATTTCATCCTCACTGTTTGCCACTTCTCCAAGTTTGGTGTTATCGGCATATTTTGAGATTCTACTCTATATTCCAAGATCCAAGTCATTTATCTGTCGCAAGTAAAAAGCAGTGGTTCCAGCAGTGACCCTTGGGGAACAGCACTGTCGACAACCTTCCAGTCTGAGAATGAATCATTTATTACGACTTGCTGTTTTCTGTCCTTAAGCCAATTTTCTATCCAATTGGACACTGACCCTCCTATTCCATGAACCTCAATGTTGTTAATCACCCTTTTATGTGTCGTTTCTTAAAATCCATATAAACAACATCCACTGCATGCCCTTCATAAACCTTCTCTGTTAGTTCATCAAAAAATGCAGTTAGATTAGTCAAGCATGAACTCCCATTTATAAATCCATGCTCACTCTCCTTAATTAACTCAAACCTTTACAAGTGACTGTTGATTTTTTCCCTGATTGTTCTTTCTAAAACCTTACCCACCACTGCTGTTAATCTAACTGGCCTGTAGTTACCCGGACTGTCCTTACACCCTTTCTTGAATAAGGGTGTCACATTTGCAACTGTTTAATCCTCTGACACCTCCCCCGTATTCAGGGAAGATTGGAAGAAAAGAGAAAGCCTTTCTGTTATCTGCATCCACATTTCCTTTCGCAATCTGGGATGAAAGCCATCCGGACCAGGTAATTTATCTTCCTGAAGCATAACCAGCCTTTGCATTACCTCCCTCTCTCAATTTGTACCCTCTCCATTGCCTCTACACTCTCCACTTCTCCTGATATTTTGTCAAATTCCACTTCCGAAGTGATCATTGATACAAGGTACTTATTAACTAGATTAACATTGCCCTGCAGCTCTAAGTATATATTACCCTCTTTGTCCCTAATGGGGCCCACTTCACCGCTGACTACCTGCTTATTATTTATATCCTGCTTGAAGATTTTTGGGTTCCCTTTCATGTTGACTGCCATTCTATTCTCGTAGAGATAGCGAATAAGCTAAATATAGAATATATAAATATTTCCCATCCTTGAGTGAGGTGGAATTTTTTTATGCTGTGAGTGGTAATGTCCTGACCCACGAGTGTGGTGGAAGTAGAGACAATCAATGATTTGAAAAGCAAATTGGATGGATACTTGAAGCAAAGGAACTTGCAGGAGGAAAGGGATCGAGCAGGTGAGTGGAACTGAGTAGCTGGCTCCGATAATTGCTGCAGTCACTGCGATCCCCCTTAATTTTGTACAAGGTGACAATGTTTGCATCACGCATGTTTTGAGCCCTTGTTGAGCTCGACTATGGTGGGCTCACTGTCCAGTTCCTCCATGACAGGGAAGTCTGGAATGGCACTGAGAGCGACTTCAATCACAATGTTCTCCGTTATGTAGAGTTCAAGGTAATGCTCCACTCACCTTTCCATCCGCTTGTTAGGTTCAGTGATGATCGTGCCTGTCTTTGTCTTCAAAAGGTGCTGATTTAGTTACTACTGGACCCATTGCTTTCTTAATTCCTTCATACATCCCTCCAGCAAACCCGGATTCAGCAGCAGAGTTTTAACCAGTATTAATTGGTGCAGTGCTGAGCAGCTGGCAGAGACTTGTTTCTGGCAGCTCTGAGAGCATCAAGATGTTGTTTGCTGCAGACTCGTTTGTAGTTCATGAGGGCTCTCCTCTTAGTTGCAGTAACTGACTCCATTTCAGTCCAATAAGCCTCAAACCAGTCAGCATTCCTCCCATCTCTTTTCCTATACACAGTGAGTGCAGAGTTATAGATGGTGGTGTGCAGATGATTCCACTTTGACACCGCACTGAGGCCTTGAGCATTGTTGTCTGAAAGAGCCTGATCGAGGATGTTGAGGAACTCCTGGGTCCTTTCTGGGTTAGTGGTTTGGCAACTGTTGATCAGAAGACGACCTTTCTTCATGGATGGATGAAGCTTCCTTGGCTGAAGCCTGACCTTGTTACACACCAGGGAGTGGTCAGTGTCACAGTCAGCGCTGTGATAGCTGTGAGTGATGAGGACACTGCTGAGGGTGGTATGTCTGGTGAAGATAAGGTCTAGCTGGTGCCAATGGCATGATCTCGGATGTCTCCAGGACACCTTGTGGCACAGCTTGACCTGGAAGTAGCTGTTCATCACACAGAATCCATGGTGACAGCATAGCTCCAGCAACCTCTGTCCATTTTCGTTCATCTTGCCAATCCCCTGGTACCTTATGCACATTTGCAAAGCTGTAGTCAGTACCCAAGCTTGTGTTGAAGTCTCCGGGAAAGTACAGTCCCTCAATGCTGGGAATTCTACTGATGGCAGTGTCAAGTGTCACATAGAATTGATCCTTGACATCTGGGGTGGAGGTGAGTGTTGGGACATAGATGCACATGAGATTAACTGGGCCCGCGCTTGTTGACAAGTGAAGAGTAAGAAGTCTCTCTGAGCCTACTATGGGTGGTTCACTCATCTCAAGTGGCGTGTATTTTACTGTGAAACCCACTCCATGCTCACGAGTTGCCTCTTGGGCTTTCCCCTGCCAGAAGAAGGTGTCGTGTTTCTCCTTGAGGGATCCACTTTGAACGAGTCTAGTTTCTTGCAGCACAGCAATGCCCACATTGAGCCTTGTGAGTTCCTTGTCCATCACAGCTGTCTTGTGTGTGTCATCAACCTGCAGAAGGGTGTCAGTAAGGCCAGGACACATGGTCCTCACATTCCAGCTCGCGATGCGAAGGACTGGTGTCTTCTTTGTTGAGCTTGTTTTTCTTGATGCATTGATTATCGATCCGCCTGTTGAGAGATGACTCTCTAAGCTCCAAGCACCCATTGAAGCAAGCAGGTTGTGGCAGGACAGCACCTAACTGATTGGGGGCTACCCAGCTTGGAGTGGGTGGTAGCGATCAAATGAGATGCGATGATCTCTTCAACTGTCAAAAGTAACCCCTGGTGCTCATACTCTGCACCAATTGAGTGAGAGCTTATAATCGGTAACCGTTTCTTCCCGTGTTGTGCTAATGTTTAATCACAAATAGTGTCCTCTACACGGCACATTAGTACTGAACACAAAATGGCTCCTTTGGTCATGTGTTAATTATAAAATGGCTTTCTTGACCTTGTTAGTTATTACAATGGATACATGATAAAAATGGTCAAATTAAACTAAGATCGAACTACCCAAGCTTACCTGCATCCTCCAGTCCTCTGGCATCATTCCCATATTCAAGGAGGATTGAAAGATTGTGGTTCTAGTCTCTGATATTTCCCCCCTTACTTCCCTCAGCAACCCAGGATGCAGCCCATTCAAACTGGGTGACTTTTCTACTGTGAGTGCTGCCAACCTTGTAATTGTCTCCTCTTTATCTATTTTCATCCTGTCCAATTTCTTCACTTCCTCCTCCTTTACTGTGACATTTGCAGCATCCGCTTATTTTGTGATACTTAATTAGTGCCTCAGCAACACCCTCTGTCTCCACAGAATCTCTAATTGACCCACCCTTTCATTGACTGTCCATATGTTGGTAAAAGACTTCAGTGTTCCCAGTTATGTGACCCGCTAATCTTTTCTCATACACTCTCTTGCTGATCTAATTTCCTTTTTCAGCTCTCCTCTGTACTTTCTGTATTCTGCTTGTTTCTCTACTGCATATGAATCCTCACATGATTTCGATATTAATGGTTTTTGAACTATTTTGTTGAAGGATTTAGTTTTGAAAATTTCTCCCTAGCTCCCCTCATGGTCAGGCAGAAAGTTTAACTGCTGTGTTTTCAAACAGCAACAGTTTTATTTGAAAAGCCATTGGGACAGGATTCCGGGTTTTAATCCAGTCACAAATCTGGTTCTGATGTCTTGTGGCTCCAGCTGTCACATGACCTGTCAGAGGATGACCTCATAATTGACCCAGTCATGGAGATGTGGGTTGATGTTTAAATTGTTGCAAAATAATTTTCCAGAAGGACAATTAAAATGAATCGATATATAAAAGGTAGATTTTGTGAATTTGTGCTCCCAGTGGAAATTCCTGCAGAGTCTGCTGGTTTTCATAACCCCAATTCCCCACAGGAAGCTCTGTGTCGGAATCTGTATTAATTATATCAATATTATACAGAATCATTTCATGGGAGACCCTAGTGTGAATTGCAGACAGGTGGTTCAGTTTTAACTTTCAAATTAACACAGAAGCAAAATACTGCAGATGCTGGAAATCTGAAATAAAAACAGAAAATGCTGGAAATACTCAGCAGGTCTGGCAGCATCTGTGGAGAGAGAAACAGAGTTAACGTTTGTGGTCTGTGACCTTTCATCAGAACTGGGCTGAAATTGTCTGAGGGCCAAGTGGCCTCTTTCTGTGCCTTAAACTTTCTTTGAGTCTAAGATTCTATGAGATTCTGGAATCAATTTCAGGGTCGATGACATTGCACTCTGTAAGGATAGGAAGATGGAGATTATTAAGTACAGTGCAAGAATATACATGCTTTTACATTATTTTAATCAAAATTGATTTAAACTTTGTGTTCACGCATCCGATCTTTTGATCACAATGACACTGATAACAATGGAAAAAGCAAGACTTGCATTTCACGACCACAGGACGTTGCAAAGCCTTTTACAGCCAATGAAGGACTTTCCAAGTGTAGTCACTGTAGTCATGTAGGAAACATGGTGGCCAATGTGCGCACAGCAAGCTCCCAGAAACAACAATGTGATAAAAACGAGATAATCTGTTTTTAAGTCATGTTGATTCAGGGTTAAACAATGACCAGCATCCCAGAAATAATTCCCCTTCTATTCTCTGAAATAGTGCCATGGTACCTTAAACATCCACCTGAGAGGGCAGAGGGATCCTCAGTTTTCTGTCTCACCTGAAAAACAGCATTTCTGATAGTGCAGCACTGCCTTAGTACTGGACTGGAGTGTCAGCCATTTTTAAAGGGCTGTTAGTCCTACTGGAAAATATTTAAAGGAAGATTAAATGAAATGAAATAAATACATTGCTTTTGCCTCTCTCCCATCCCCCCAATAACAGTTAAATTAATTATTTGCCCTTTCCCTCCCAAAACCTACCTTTACCATCTGACCTTCCGCCCAAAACTGCACAAACTGTAAACTATAACCCTTCCCACCATCCCCTGCACCTATGACATTAATTTGACTCCGTCCCCCCTCCCCCACACTGAGAAACTTACCTTCTCCCCCCTCCCCACCAGTGTTGCACCTCATTTCCCCGGATGGGGCTCCGAAGGCACGGCAGTGCCGGTCACTGGGCTGAAGATCGCAGCGGGATATCAGGAAGTGATGGGATAATAATTAATGCAGGTTTGTGGTCCCGTTGCCGAGCGGTGGGGGTCCCCCACAAGGCCTCGCTGTCGCCGGCAATATCGAGCCAGGCACTGCCGGCGTTGAGGTCCGTGGCGGGCCTCATCCGGGGCCATCATCAGGCGGCCCCCACCCCACCCCCACCACAGATCTCGACATTGAGGGCTCTATAGAATCCAGCCCATTGTTTCTGTCAATCTCAACTCCACAATGATTTGTCTGTTAATTGTAGAAAAATTAAAGCTCTATAATGTTTTGATAAAAGGGGTTTCAAATCCATTTCCAAACAAATGACAGTTCTCATTGTATCTAGAACATGTTTTCTAACATACAAACATACCAATTAGGAGCAGGAGTAGACCACTCAGCCCCTCGAGTCTGCTCCACCATTCAATAAGATCATGGCTGATCTGATTTTAACCTCAACTCCACATTCCCACCTGCCCCCAATAACCTTTCACCCCCTTGTTTATCAAGAATCTATCTACCTCTATCTTAAAATATTTAAGAATTTCTGTCGTTCAGCAACTCTCACCTGCTTTCTGGATTTCACCTAAAAAATGTATTTCCACACTTTGGATATCCTGTACTTCATTAATGTTTTTGCTCTCTGGGAATTTCCCTTTAATTATATTCAGTGCTGGTATTTTACTGCCACACACTGACTGAAAGTGTCCCATCTTTCTGCAGGAAAAACACTCAGCTTCTTTGGCGGGACAGTTTTCCCACTTGTTTCTCTCTCGGCCACACCTACTGCAATTCGTTGCAGCTACCACTAGATGCTCTTCCCATCTTTCTTGTCTTTTACCACTAATTTTTCCTTTTGTTTTCTTTCCGAATTCAATTGAGTCTGCTACTCTCGAGATCAGACTCTCCCTGTCCCCTCGAACAACGGATTGGTTAAACTTTCTAACCTCTGCTTGTCTGCTCAATTGAATCACTTTCGTTAATGTGAGATCAGCCCTGGACTGTAGATGATCTGAAAGGGTGTTGTCTAATACCCCGAACACAATCCTGTCTCCATTCAGCTCTTCTCTTAAGTTGCCGTATTCACAAACCTCCGTGAGTTTGTACAAGTCATTGATAAATGAGTGAATACTCTCCCCTTTCTGTTTTGGACGCTTATTAAATTCAAAGTGATTCCTGACAATGCAACGGCCAGCCGACGTCATCAGAGTGCTCCAAGCTCGCACATGCACAAACAGTCTCCTGCGCTCTGAGATGCTGCGCATGCTCAGCCTACGTCTTCCAGGATTAACTGGCGCATGCGCGAGAAAACGCTCTCCCCCCTCGGCCACTCACTCCAGGCCACTCGCTGCCCGCTCCCTGCTACCCCGCTCCCCCGCCCTCCGGCCGCTCGCTACCCACATCCCCACACTGCCCTCTCTCCGTCCACTCATGCCGTACTTCTTCCCACGTCCCTCCAGACA
Organism: Heterodontus francisci; assembly: GCF_036365525.1. Lineage (NCBI taxonomy): Eukaryota > Metazoa > Chordata > Chondrichthyes > Heterodontiformes > Heterodontidae > Heterodontus > Heterodontus francisci. The sequence continues at coordinate 2,982,133 of NW_027142006.1, forward strand.
CTAGCTCTAGGCCATGCCGCTTCCCTCCTCTCGGCCACTCGCTCCAACATTTGATCATTCATCACCGCACCACCCGCAGAAGCAAGGCGACCCTCGAGGGGTGATGGGGTAATGTTGGAGCGAGTGGCCGAGAGGAGGGAAGCGGCAGATCCCATGGCTTTGAGTGTGAGCGGCCAGAGAGCAGGATGGGGGTGGTGGTGGGGGAAGCGGGGAGTGAGCAGTCAGAGAGTGGGATGGGGGAAGCGGGGAATGATCGTCCGGAGAATGGGATGGCACTGTTTAGAGGGGATTTGAGGAAAAAATGTTTCACCTTGAGGGTGGTTGGAATCTGGAACACACTGCCTGAAGGAGTGGCAGAGGCAGGAACCCTCACAACATTTAAGAAGTATCTGGATGAGCACTCAAAACGCCACAGAATACAAGGCTACGGCCATGTGCTGGAAAATGGAATTAGAATAGATAGGTACTTGATGGCCAGCACGGACATGATGGTCGAAGGGCCTGTTTCTGTGCTGTATAACTCTATGACTCTATGAAACTTCACTGAATTACAGAGGGTGTGCAGCACTGTCAGGGGTGCTGTCCTTCTGATGAGACTTCAAACAGCACAACGTTCTCCGAGTATCAACCAAAACATGTCCATTGTGTAGATATGTGCCATATTTGCTTCTGAAACGACAGTCACTGCTCCGAAAGTAATTCACTTTAGGTGAATTAAGATGACTTGGTACTATATAACTGGCGAATGCTCAGGAGGGAGCAGGGGATTGTTGGGGGTGGGATGGAGGCGGCGACGGCAACCTTTGAAAGTCTTTTTGGGTCGAAGTTGTTTTCTATAACACATTGAATTGCACCATCTTTAATCCTGGCAGCTGCCTGAATGTCACAGACAGTGATGTTTCAGTGGAAGAGGCTGCATTTGCGCATGTGCTAGTACAGCACCACCTGGTGGTTGCGTTGTCAGCAAATGCAGCGTTTTAAATTTGGCTCCACGATGACATTTTATTCCTGAATTAAAATAGGTCTTGAGTGCCTTAATAACTTCTTCACACGTAACCTTCTGTTCTTCATGAGGATGTTGCATCCACACTCCCTCCATTGCATACAATAGCGTACTGACCTGCTCCATGTCTGGCTTCTGCACGAGACCCGATGCAGTACGATCTCTTGCAAACCTCTGGAACCATCTCGGCCACTCCTCGGCTTGGTTCAGTCCAGTGACCTTTTCAAAGTTCTCCGGTAGAGGCAAAGATTTCTCCATCTTCACTTTGGTTTACTGTGGCCCCCATATAATATTCTGATATCTGTCAAGTCTTAGTACAGAATTTATAAGAGTCTGATGGTTAAAAAAACCTGAGATTACTCTACATTTCTTGCATGGAAGGTTTCATCGACAACTCTCCATGAGGTGCCGTACAGATTATATTACATCACTTCCTGTGATGATGTACACAGTCTATTTACATAATCTGCCCAGTAACAACCCAATGTCCACTCAATTATATTATTGTTCAGATGTGAGAAAAGCTGAGGATGGGAATGGAACGTCTGAATGAAGATTTCATGATGCTGATGATGTAAATGAGGATCTGTTACCCATTCCACAATCCCTCTTTATTTCTGTGCATGTTTCTCGATGCTGTTTCAACCAAATTGAAAAAGAATCACAAATCCTGCTCTGGAGCCTCAGGTACTAATTACCCAGAGGCATGGTTGCCAATTGGTCAGGCGTCATTTTCGTAAAGTGACGATCACGGGTTCAATCTTCCTCCATGCCTTGTGATTAGTTTCTCATCTTAAATGTGATGTTTTCCTGAAGGATGCCCATTGCATTTGTTTTCCGCTGATTGTTTCAACCATCTGGAAATCAGTGTCCTGTTGCACTTCATCCTGGACACTGGGAAGAACATGAGGAGTAGCCACATGGTCCCTCGAGCCTTCTCTGCCATTAATAGAGTGAAAATATCTGAGGTCCAAGCACTGAACCTTATTACTTTGCATATGCTGGATATTTAACAGAGCTATTCTATTAATCCCACATCCCGCACTCCTGTCCTTTCCCTCATTGCCCTGTTATATTTTCCATGTCAGGTATTTATCCAATTCCATTTGGAGTTACCATTGAATCTGCTTCCACTGACCTTTCAGGATTGCATTCCAGACCAGAACAACACATTGCTGAAAAAACAATCTCCTCATCACAACACAGTGGTGCACAGTGGTGCAGTGCTTCGCACCGCAGCTTCACAGCTCTGGGGACCAGGGTTTGATTCTGGGTACTGTCTGTGCGCAGTTTGCAAGTTCTTCCTATGACCTTGTGGGTTTTCGCCGGGTGCTCTGGTTTCCTCCCACTGCCAAAAACTTGCAGGTGGTAGGTAAATTGGCTGTTGTAAATTGCCCCCAGTGTAGGTAGGTGGTAGGGAATATGGGATTACTGTAGGGTTATTATAAATGGGTGGTTGTTGGTCGGCACAGACTAGGTGGGCCGAAGGGCCTGTTCCAGTGCTGTATTTCTAAATAAATAAACTCTCATTATTTTGCCAATTACTTTAAATGTGTTTCCTCTGGTTACTGACCCTTCTGACACTGGCAACACTTTCTCCTTCTTCACTCTATCAAAACTCTTCAGGATTTGCATTTCCTGCTGCCTTTGCTGATATAACAAGGCTGAGCATACATCACCAAAAGGAATATGATTGGCTATGAATCACATTTATCCTTCCTGTCAATCTGATGTGGATCGTGTATTTTCCCGGAACCAAACAATCTGAGCAGCAAGTGTGGGTTCCAGTGATTCCCACCGCTCTGAGAGAGAGAGGATGCGTTAATGAACCAGATGGAAGAAAGGAGTGAGATAGAGAGTAAAATAGCCCTGGTCTGTTCCTACTAACCCCCCGACACCCGACTTAAAATGGCATCATTTTCTCCTGCTTCTGCACATTCTAATCCATTGATGTTTGCAAACCTTTCATCTGTCCCTTTAATTCCTGTTTCCTAATCCATTGATGTTTCACAATATCCCAATCCGTTGATATAACTCAGTCCATAGAATTTCCCAATCCAGGTATTTTCCAGTCCATTGACTTTCCCAATCCATTAATGGTTCCTGTCCATTGACATTCCCAATCCATTTATATTGCCTGTGATTTCAAAGCAACTGTGGAATACAAGTAGTGTCAGTATTATCAGATACATCGAGACGAGGTGCAATAGCCAAGTGGACAGATGTTGGGTTTATAAAGAAAAAAGCACTGGCTCGATATTTGTCCAGTCTATGACTGGATCTGAACTCTCAATCTACTGTATCTCTGTGGGTCTGCTGACTTGTATATGTGAAGATCCATTGGATGTTTCTCAATCCTCTGACTTTTCTCATTCTGGTGCCATATTTGTTCCTTTGGGTTCACCAGTGAAGAAAATTATTTCCCATTACATTTGCTGAAGACTTTAATAACCTCACGTTCTTGTGTCCCACCATCTCAGGTCAAACTCCCTACAGAAACTTTAAACATTTAACTATTCTGCCGGAAACATTTTCAAGGGCGCAGCCATTCCTTCATTATGTTTCCATCTTTGACATGTGATTCATAAATATGTGTGTAATGGAGAGAGAGAGTGAAAAAAGAGAGAGAAAGAGAGGGAGAGAGAGTGCAATAGAAAGTTAGAGGACCAGCTAAAGACAGACAGAGAGAGAGAGGCAGAGAGAGGTAAAGCGTTGGACAGAGACAGAGAGAGAGAGAGAAGCAGAGAGAGTCATTGAGTCATGGAGTCATTTTGCCCATCAAGCCCATGTAAATCAATCCATTCAGTCCCATTCCCCCGCTCTATCCCCATAGCCCTGTAAGTTATCTAAATCTGTCATATTTATTATAATCTTGTACATGTCTATCAAATCTCCCCTCAATCTCCTTTGCTGCAAGGAGAACAACCCCAGCTTCTCCAACCTAACCTTACAGCTAAAATCCCTCATGTCTGGAACCATTCTGGTAAATTTCCTCCACCCTCTCAAGGACACTCACATCCCTCCAAAAGTGTGGTGACTAGAACTGGATGCAATTCTCTGCTCATGGCCAAACTAGAACGTTATACAGGTTCAGCATAACTTCCCTGCTTTTGTCCTCAATACCTCTATTTATGAAGCCCAAGATCCCATATGCTTTGCTAACTACTCTCTCAATGTGTCCTGCCACCTTCAAAGAACTATGCACATGAATTCCCAGGTTTTTATTCCTACAAATATACTTCATGCATAGAAATCTGGAAAAAAAATGCATTCCAAAACAGTTCAAAACAGCACAAGTTGACAGTCCAAAAAGTGCAAAGGTGCTATTGCACCTCATCTCGATGCATCTGATAATACTGATACTATTTGTATTCCACAGTTGCTTTGAAATCACAGGCAATATAAATGGATTGGGAATGTCAATGGACAGGAACCATTAATGGATTGGGAAAGTCAATGGACTGGAAAATATCTGGATTGGGAAATTCTATGGACTGAGTTATATCAATGGATTGGGATATTGTGAAACATCAATGGATTAGGAAACAGGAATTAAAGGGACAGATGAAAGGTTTGCAAACATCAATGGATTAGAATGTGCAGAAGCAGGAGAAAATGATGCCATTTTAAGTCGGGTGTCGGGGGGTTAGTAGGAACAGACCAGGGCTATTTTACTCTCTATCTCACTCCTTTCTTCGATCTGGTTCATTAAGTTTTCTTCAATAGAGGGGTGAGTTGCCTCACAACCCTTCCATTCCATTTTACCTGCCATGTACATTTTACAGCAAAATCATATCTGGTGTATACAGCCCGAGGGGTTTCCCATGGGTGCAGTTCCTTAGTTCACTATGGCGGGAGGACCTTACACAGTGGTCTTTCCACATTGCGCCTTTGCAGTGGCTACCCCAAGCTTTAGTGTGTCCCTCAGCACGTAGTCCTGGACCTTGGAATGTGCCAGTCTGCAACACTCGGTCGTGAACAACTCTTTGCGCTGGAAGACCAGCAAGTTTAGGGCAGACCAAAGAGCTTCTTTCACCAAATTGATGGTCCTCCAGCAGCAGTTGATGTTTATCTCGGTGTGCATCCCTGGGAACAGCCCGTAGAGCACAGACTCCTGTGTTACAGAGCTGCTTGGGATGAATCTCGACAAAAACCACTGCATCTCTTTCCACACCTGCTTTGCAAAGACACATTCCAGAAGGAGGTGGGCAACTGTTTCTTCCCCACCTACTCAGCAGAGATGACATCTGTTATTTAAGCAAAAAGCAGAACCGACCTGATGCACAACATGAAACCAGCAGCCAGAACATTATATGACTTGAAATTAGCCAAGGCAGTTGTGCAAAAGACAGTGAGACACTGCGCAAATAAAGACTGGACAAAATCACAAATGTAACAATGCTTTCAAAAGCAAATCTCCCGAGTATGCTCACACTCGTCAAGCAGAGGTGACTTTGCTGGCTCAGGCACGTTCGCAGGATGGAAGATGACACATTCCCAAGGGTATTCTGTATGGGGAGGTCGCCGGAGACAGAAGACCAGTTGGATGCCCAAAGCCCCACTTCAAGGATGCCTGCAAGCAGGACATGAAGGCCCGAAACATCGATTTTCACACATGGGAGACACTGGCCAACAACAGAGGGAAATGGTGATATTACCCCTGGACTGGTGTGTGCGTCACCATGACGATCAGTGACTACAGCAGCTTGACAGCAGGTGCCAACATGGAAAACAGCGACACCTGATAATCCCACCTCATATGTGTCACTTGTGGAAGAACCTGCCTCTCACAGATTGACCTCTTCAGCTATCGGACAAAGTGCACCATGGGAAACTATCCCATCGCCAATGGATTTGCTGCACGTCCATCATCTCATGTCGAAGGAAGGATGACGACGACATCTACAACCAGGGCGGCCCATCGTGCCTGTGGCAGCTCTTTCATTTCCTTTCAACGATTTATCGAAATTCCCTTTTCAACCTTACGATTGAGTCTCCTTCCACCATCCTCTCAGGCAATACATTCCAGACCAAAATCAACAACAACTTGTGTGTAAATTTCTGGAGCATCTTTAAAGTACGGGAGTGTCGGAAAGCAAAATTTGACCCCGAACCACATAAGACCATATTAGAGCAGATGGCCAAAAGCTTGGTCACAGAAGTAGCTTCCATGAGTGTTTTAAAGGAGGGAAGAGAGGTGGAGAGGTGGAGAGTTCAGGGAGGGAAATCTCAGGCTTCGGGCCTGGACAGCTGATGGCACAGCCGCCAGCGGTGGAGCGATTAAAATCAGCGATGCTCAAAAGACCAGAATTGGAGCAGTGCAGGAATGTCGGGGGGAGTGAACCAAATAAAATCCGGCCCTTTGTATCCCCCTCACAGCTGACATTCCCACCTTGCTATTTATTATCAATCAATTTTGCTCTTGCAGTTCTATTTCACACCACGAGATGTCAGTCTCATGCCATTTCACAGCAAGCTGCATCCAAGCTTACTTGACTGCCAGCCCAATACTGTGTTGAGTGGACAAGGATCTTCTTCTCTTGCAGTTTCTCAAAATGATAGGTGTTCATTCTTGCCCCTGCACTTCAAAGAAACTGGGAAAAAAACATTCTTAACATTTTCTCACATTCACACACCCATTTACCCCAGTGATAATTCACAACATTTTCTTTGTACCATCGCCATCTACATAACTTAGCATAGTTAAATTAAATTCATGACAAAGCGCTGGCGATAACATTGTTCTTCCCCAAAATATGTACAATTTTCAAATGATCAGGCTGTAGCAACAAACTCCATCTAAATATTCTAGTATTTTGGTTTTTAAACTTATCCACAAACGTTAATGGGTTATTGTCAGTTTATATTAGTGTTTCTTTATCGTCCTGGCGGACATATACTTTGAAATGTTTGAGAGCCAGCAAAAGTCCGAATGTTTCTTTTTCCACAGTGGAATACTTTTTTGATGCCAATTTAGTTTTCTTGAAAAGTACCCGACTGGCTTCTCTATGCCCGATTTGTCATCCTGCAATTGGACTGCACCAACCCCCAGGTCGCTAGAATCGATCGCTATTTTAAAGGGTTTCGGAAAATTTGGAGCAGCCAACACTGGTTCATTAGGTAAGATTGCCTTTAGCGGCGACAGGGAGAGCGAGGTGACAGCTGGGGAAGTGAGTTTACAACTTATATAAACTTATCTTTTTGTTTCGGCAGTTTCTTTTTGCAGCGGCGACAGGGAGAGTGAGGTGGCAGCTGGGTAAGTAAATCCTATATATTTGGGCAGCGGCTGAACCCGAGACCCTACACATGTAGTGTCTCCCACCCGACCTCCTCCTCTGACCAAAAAAAAACGACTCGGTGGTGTGCAGATAAGGTAAGGCTTTTTCTATTTATTTTTTTTTCGTGTGATTGGTAAAAACTTTTCGTTCCTTTTTCATTTATCTAAGTTAAGACTAAGTTAAGCTTAAGATTAAAAATGGCAGGAGGTCTCAGACCCGTGTTGTGCTCCTCTTGCTCAATGTGGGAGCTCAGGGACACGGCTGATGTCCCTGACTCCTTCAAGTGTTGGAATTGTGTCCAGCTGCAGCTCTTGTTAGACCGCATGACGGCTCTGGAGCTGCGGATGGACTCACTTTGGAACATCCGCGATGCTGAGGAGGTCGTGGATAGCACGTTTAGCGAATTGGTCACACCGCAGATTAGGATTGCTGAGGGAGAAAGGAAATGGGTGACCAAAAGGCAGAGAAAGAGCAGGAAGGCAGTGCAGGTGTCCTCTGCGGTCATCTCCCTCCAAAACAGGTATACTGTTTTGGATACTGTTGAGGGAGATGGCTCACCAGGGGAAGGCAGCAGTAGCCAGGTTCATGGCACCGTGGCTGGCTCTGCTGTTCAGAAGGGCGGGATAAAGAGTGGAAGGGCTATAGTCATAGGGGATTCAATTGTAAGGGGAGTAGATAGGCGGTTCTGTGGTCGAAAACGAGGCTCCCGAATGGTATGTTGCCTCCCAGGTGCACGGGTCAGGGATATCTCAGATCGGCTGCAGAACATTCTGAAGGGGGAGGGTGAACAGCCAGTTGTCATTGTGCACATAGGCACCAATGATAGAGGTAAAAACAGGATGAGGTCCTACAAGCAGAATTTAGGGAGTTAGGAGCCAAGTTAAAAAGTAGGACCTCAGGGGTAGTAATCTCAGGATTGCTACCAGTGCCACATGCTAATAAGAGTAGAAATGAAAGAATAGTCAGGATGAATGCGTGGCTTGAGAGATGGTGCAGGAGGGAGGGGTTCAGATTTTTGGGACATTGGGACCAGTTCTGGGGGAGGTGGGACTATTACAAATTGGACGGTCTACACCTGGGCTGGACTGGAACCAATGTTCTTGGGGTGCTTTTGCTAACACTGTTGGGGAGGGTTTAAACTAATGTGGCAGGGGGATGGGAACCAAATGAGGAGGTCAGTGGACAGTAAGGAGGTAGTAACTAAAGCCTGTAAGGAACTAGATAATGAAGTCAGCGTGACTAAGGGAAAGAGTAGACAGGGAGCAGATGATGAACGCAAAGGGACTGGTGCATTTGTTTTAATGCAAGAAGTGTAGTAGGTAAGGCAGATGAACTTAGGGCTTGGATTAGTAGCTGGGAGTATGATGTTATTGCTATTACTGAGACTTGGTTGAGGGAAGGGCATGATTGGCAACTAAATATCCCAGGATATCGATGCTTCTGGCGGGATAGAGAGGGAGGTAAAAGGGGTGGAGGAGTTGCATTACTGGTCAAAGAGGATATCACAGCTGTGCTGAAGGAGGGCACTATGGAGGACTCGAGCAGTGAGGCAATATGGGCAGAACTCAGAAATAGGAAGGGTGCGGTAACAATGTTGGGGCTGTACTAGAGGCCTCCCAACAGCAAGCGTGAGATAGAGGTACAAATATGTAAACAGATTATGGAAAGATGTAGGAGCAACAGGGTGGTGGTGATAAGAGATTTTAATTTTCCCAACATTGACTGGGATTCACATAGTGTTAGAGGTCTAGATGGAACAGAATTTGTAAGGAGCATCCAGGAGGGTATTCTAGAGCAGTATGTAAATAGTCCAACTCGGGAAGGGGCCATACTGGACCTGGTGTTGGGGAATGAGCCCGGCCAGGTGGTTGAAGTTTCAGTTGGGGACTACTTTGGGAATAGTGATCACAATTCCGTAAGATTTAGAATACTCATGGACAAAGACGAGAGTGGTCCTAAAGGAAGAGTGCTAAATTGGGGGAAGGCCAACTATACCAAAATTCGGCAGGAGCTGGGGAATGTAGATTGGGAGCAGCTGTTTGAAGGTAAATCCACATTTGATATGTGGGAGGCTTTTAAAGAGAGGTTGATTAGCGTGCAGGAGAGACATGTTCCTGTGAAAATGAGGGATAGAAATGGCAAGATTAGAGAACCATGGATGACAGGTGAAATTGTGAAACTAGCTAAGAGGAAAAAGGAAGCATACATAAGGTCTAGGAGGCTGAAGAAAGACGAAGCTTTGAAAGAATATCGGGAATGTAGGACCAATCTGAAACGAGGAATTAAGAGGGCTAAAAGGGGTCATGAAATATCTTTAGCAAACAGGGTTAAGGAAAATCCCAAAGCCTTTTATTCATATATAAGGAGAAAGAGGGTAACTAGAGAAAGGATTGGCCCACTCAAGGACAAAGGAGGAAAGTTATGCGTGGAGTCAGAGAAAATGGGTGAGATTCTAAACGAGTACTTTGCATCGGTATTCACCGAGGAGAGGGACATGACGGATGTTGAGGTTAGGGACAGATGTTTGATTACTCTAGGTCAAGTCGGCATAAGGAGGGAGGAAGTGTTGGATATTCTAAAAGGCATTAAGGTGGACAAGTCCCCAGGTCCGGATGGGATCTATCCCAGGTTTCTGAGGGAAGCGAGAGAGGAAATAGCTGGGGCCTTAACAGATATCTTTGCAGCATCCTTAAACACGGGTGAGGTCCCGGAGGACTGGAGAATTGCTAATGTTGTCCCCTTGTTTAAGAAGGGTAGCAGGGATAATCCAGGTAATTATAGACCGGTGAGCCTGACGTCAGTGGCAGGGAAGCTGCTGGAGAAGATACTGAGGGATAGGATCTATTCCCATTTGGAAGAAAATGGGCTTATCAGTGATCGGCAACATGGTTTTGTGCAGGGAAGGTCATGTCTTACCAACTTAATAGAATTCTTTGAGGAAGTGACAAGGTTGATTGATGTGGGAAGGGCTGTAGATGTCATATACATGGACTTCAGTAAGGCGTTTGATAAGGTTCCCATGGTAGGCTGATGGAGAACGTGAAGTCGCATGGGGTCCAGGGTGTACTAGTTAGATGGATAAAGAACTGGCTGGGCAACAGGAGACAGAGAATAGCAGTAGAAGGGAGTTTCTCAAAATGGAGACGTGTGAACAGTGGTGTTCCACAGGGATCCGTGCTGGGACCACTGTTGTTTGTGATATACATAAATGATTTGGAGGAACGTATCGGTGGTCTGATCAGCAAGTTTGCAGACGACACTAAGATTGGTGGAGCAGCAGATAGTGAAGGGGACTGCCAGAGAATACAGCAGAATATAGATAGATTGGAGAGTTGGGCAGAGAAATGGCAGATGGAGTTCAATCAGGGCAAATGCGAGGTGATGCATTTTGGAAGATCCAATTCAAGAGTGAACTACACAGTAAATGGAAAAGTCCTGCAGGAAAATTGATGGACAGAGAGATTTGGGTGTTCAGGTCCATTGTTCCATGAAGGTGGCAACGCAGGTCAATAGAGTGGTCAAGAAGGCATACGGCATGCTTTCCTTCATCGGACGGGGTATTGAGTACAAGGGTTGGCAGGTCATGTTACAGTTGTATAAGACTTTGTTTCGCCCACATTTGGAATACTGCGTGCAGTTCTGGTCGCCACATTACCAAAAGGATGTAGATGCTTTGGAGAGGGTGCAGAGGAGGTTCACCCAGGATGTTGCCTGGTATGGAGGGCGCTAGCTATGAAGAGAGGTTGAGTAGATTAGGATTATTTTCATTAGAAAGACGGAGGTTGAGGGGGGACCTGATTGAGGTGTACAAAATCATGAGAGGTATAGACAGGGTGGATAGCAAGAAGCTTTTTCCCAGAGTGGGGGATTCAATTACTAGTTGTCACGAGTTCAAAGTGAGAGGGGAAAAGTTTAGGGTGGATATGCATGGAAAGTTCTTTACGCAGAGGGTGGTGGGTGCCTGGAACGCGTTGCCAGCGGAGGTGGTAGACGCGGGCATGATAGCGTCTTTTAAGATTTATCTGGACAGATCGATGAATGGGCAGGAAGCAAAGAGATACAGACCCTTAGAAAATAGGCGACATGTTTAGATAGAGGATCTGGATTGGCGCAGGCTTGGAGGGCCGAAGGGCCTGTTCCTGTGCTGTAATTTTCTTTGTTCTTTGTTCTTTGAGTGAACCTTTCAAAGTACAGAAGTGATGACGAGGTTAAAAAGGTCTGAACAGTTGAGGTGACTGAGCGGTTTCAGCTTCTCTGTTCAGGTTGCAGCTTTCACTGGAGGCATGTGTTTAAATCCCACTTCTGACAACTTGATTTTCAGTTACTTTGCAGAGCTTCCTTGAAGGTTTGAGGCAGAGTAAATACTGAGGAACTGTTTCTAACTGATGAACGGTCACGAACCGAAGGTTACAGATTTAATGTGACTCACAAAACTGGAAAGAACTTGAGGAAAAATTCCTTTCTGCAACGTGTGGTTAGGATTTCAGTTATGTGGATAGATTGGAGAAGCTGGGGTTGTTCTCCTTAGAGAGGAGATTTTATATAGGTGTTCACAGTCATGAGGGGCCGTGACAGACCCGATGGAGAGAAACTGTTGGTAGAAGGATTGAGACTCAGGTAAAAGCTGTGGCTCAGTTGGTCACACTCACCTCGAAATCACAAGCTTCTGGGTTCAGATTTCACAGCTGTCACTCCAGTGCAGCACTGAGGGTGTTGAAGGTGCTGCCTTTCAGGTGTGATGTTAAACCAAGACCTGGTCTGCATGTTTGGGTGAATGTAAAAGATCCCATGCTGCAATTTCAAACAAGTGAAGAGCAATTCTCCCTGGTGTTGTGATCAATATTTGCCTCTCAATCAGATCAGTTGGTCATTATCACATTGCTGTTTGTGGGTATTAGCTGCTGCATTTCTGACATTACAACAGTGATTACACTTCAAAAGTATTTCATTGTCTAAAAAGTGCTTTGATATGTCCAGTGGTCTTGAAAGGTGCTGTATAAATGCAAGTCTTTTCTTTCTTTATCACAACACATTACTGTGTAAAAAATGGTTTTTCATGTCACCTCTGGTTCTTCTGCCAATCACCTGATATCTGTGTCCTCTGCTTACTGACCCTTTTACCACTGGAAACAGTTTCTCCTTATTTAAACTATTGAAGAACTTCATGATTTTGAACAAATGTGTCAAATCTTTTCTGAATTTTCTCTGCCGCAAGGAGAACAACCCCAGCTTCTCCAATCTCTCCACATCACTGAAGTCCCTCACCCTGCTACCATTGTGGCAAATCTCTTTTTTATTCTTTCACGGAATGTGGGCATCGCTGGCAACGGCAGCATTTATTGCCCATTCCTAACTTCCCTTGAGAAGGTGGTGGTGAGCCGCCTTTTTGAGCTGTTGCAGTCCATGTGGTGTAGGTAAATCCACAGTGCTGTTCGGAAGGGAGTTCCAGGATTTTGATCCAGTGACAGTGAAGGAACGGTGATATAGTTCCCAGTCAGGATGGTGTGTAGCTTGGACGGGAACTGGCAGATGGTGGTGTTCCTATGCATCCAATGTCCTTCTAGGTGGTCGAGGTCATGGGTTTGGAAGGTGCTGTCGAAGGAGGCTTGGTGAGTTATTGCAGTGCATCTTGTAGATGGTACGCACTGCTACCACTGTTCACTGGTGGTGGAGGGAGTGAATATTTAAGGTGGTGGATGGGGTGCTGATCAAGCGAGCTGCTTTGTCCTGGATGATGTTGAGCTTCTTGAGTGTTGTTGGAGCTGCACTCATCCAGGCAAATGGGGAGTATTCCATCACGCTCCTGACTTGTGCTTGTAGATGGTGGACAGGAGGTGAGTGATTCACAGCAGAATTCCCAGCCTCTGACCTGCTCTTGTAGCTACGGTATTTATGTGGCTGATCCAATTCAGTTCCTGCTCAACGGTAACCCCCAGAATGTTGATAGTGAGGGATTCAGCAATGGTAATGCCATTGAATGTCAAGGGGAGATGGTTAGGTTCTCTCTTGTTGGAGATGTTCATTGCCTGGCACTTTTGTGGGTTGAATGTTCCTTGTCACTTATCAGCCCAAGCCCAATGTTGTCCAGGTCTCTCTACATGTGGACACGGACTGCTTCAGTAGCTGAGGAGTTGCTAATGCTACTGAACATTTTGCAATCATCAGCGAACATCCCCACTTCTGACCTTATGATACAGAGAAGGTCATTGATGAAGCAACGGAAGATGGTTGGGGCCTAGGACACTACCCTGAGGAACTCCTGAGTGCTGTTCTGGGACTGAGATGATTGGCCACCCACAACTATCACCATATTCCTTTGCGCTCGGTATGACTCCAACTAAAGAACAAAGAACAAGGAAAATTACAGCACAGGAACAGGCCCTTCGGCCCTCCAAGCCTGTGCCGATCCAGATCCTCTACCTAAACATGTCGCCTATTTTCTAAGGGTCTGCATCTCTTTGCTTCCTGCCCATTCATGGATCTGTCTAGATACATCTTAAAAGACGCTATCGTGCCCGCGTCTACCACCTCCGCTGGCAACGCGTTCCAGGCACCCAACACCCTCTGCGTAAAGATCTTTCCACGCATATCCCTCCTAAACTTTTCCCCTCTCACTTTGAACTCGTGACCCCTAGTATTTGAATCCCCCACTCTGGGAAAAAGCTTCTTGCTATCCACCCTGTCTATACCTCTCATGATTTTGTACACCTCAATCAGGTCCCCCCTCAACCTCCGCCTTTCTAATGAAAATAATCCTAATCTACTCAACCTCTCTTCATAGCTAGCACCCTCCATACCAGGCAACATCCTGGTGAACCTCCTCTGCACCCTCTCCAAAGCATCTACATCCTTTTGGTAATGTGGCGACCAGAACTGCATGCAGTATTCCAAATGTAGCCGAACCAAAGTTCCATACAACTGTAAGATGACCTGCCAACTCTTGTACTCAATACCCCGTCCGATGAAGGAAAGCATGCTGTATGCCTTCTTGACCACTCTATTGACCTGCGTTGCCACCTTCAGGGAACAATGGACCTGAACACCCAAATCTCTCTGTACATCAATTTTCCCCAGGACTTTTCCATTTACTGTATAGTTCACTCTTGAATTGGATCTTCCAAAATGCATCACCTCGCATTTACCCTGATTGAACTCCATCTGCCATTTCTCTGCCCAACTCTCCAATCTATCTATATTCTGCTGTATTCTCTGACAGTCCCCTTCACTATCTGCTACTCCACCAATCTTAGTGTCGTCTGCAAACTTGCTAATCAGACCACCTATACTTTCCTCCAAATCATTTATGTACATCACAAACAACAGTGGTCCCAGCACGGATCCCTGTGGAACACGTCTCCATTTTGAGAAACTCCCTTCCACTGCTATTCTCTGTCTCCTGTTGCCCAGCCAGTTCTTTATCCATCTAGCTAGTACACCCTGGACCCAATGCGACTTCACTTTCTGCATCAGCCTACCATGGGAACCTTATCAAACGCCTTACTGAAGTCCATGTATATGACATCGACAGCCCTTCCCTCATCAATCAACTTTGTCACTTCGTCAAATAGTTCGAGGGGAGAGTTTTCTCCCTGGTGGCCATTGACTTCAATTTTGCAAGGGCTCCTTGATGCCCTTGGCAAGAGCAGTCACTGTCTCCTCACCTCACCTCTTGAGTTCAGCTCTTTTGTCCAAATTTGGGTCAAGGCTGCAGCGAGGTCAGGAACCAAGTGGCTCTGGCGGAAACAAAATGAGCATTGATGAGCAGGTTATTGCTGTGTAAGTGCTGCTTGATAGCACTGTCAATGACACCTTCCATCACTTTACTGATGATCAAGAGGAGGCTGATGGGGCAGTAATTGACAGGGTTGGATTTGTCCTGCTTTTTGTTTGCAGGACATACCTGGGTAATTTTCCACGTTGCTGGGTAGATGCCAGTGTTGTAGCTGTACTGGAACAGCGTGGCAAGTGGCGCGGCTAGTTCTGGAGCATAAGTCATCAGCACGACAGCCGGGATGTTGTCAGTATCCAGTGCCTTCAGCCATTTCTTGATATCATGTGGAGTGAAGTGGATTTGCTGAAGATTGGCATCTGCAATGCTGGGAACATCAGGAGGAGGTCGAGATGCATCATTTAGTTGATACTTCTGGCTGAAGATGGTTGCAAATTATTCAACCTTGTATTTTACACTGATATGCTGGTCTCCCCTCTCATTAAGGATGGGGATATTTGTGGAACCTCCTGTTGATTGTTGAATTATCCACCACCATTCAGGACTGGATGTGGCAGGACTGCAGAGCTTTGATCTGATCTATTGGTTGTGAGATCACTTAGCTCTGTCTATTGCATGCTGCTTCCACTGTTTGACATGCAAGTAATCCTGTGTTGTAGCTTCACTCATTTTTAGGTCTGCTTGGTGCTGTTCCTGACATGCCCTCCTGCACACTTCATTGAACCACTATTGCTCCCTTCGCTTGATGGTAATGGTAGAGTGAGGGATATGTCAGGCTATGAGGTAACATATTGTGTTTAAATACAATTCTGCTGCTGCTGATGGCCCACAGTGCCTCATGGATGCCCAGTTTTGAGTTGCCAGATCTGTTCATTTCTTCCCTCAGATATAATTGGAAACAAATTCCAAAGGAATGCATGTACTAAATAAAAAGGAGAGAGAAATAAATACTGACAAAATAGATGCCAGCATTTGCAAGGTAAACAGATTTATAAGTTTTATTATCGATGAGTGAGAGGAATATATCACACTTTGGGGCTTCTGTAAGTGGATTTACTGATAATTTTGGGAATTGACAGGAAGCTGCTTCATGGATGGTGGAACAAACTCCCGCCCTTGGGGTGGAGCCAACAGCTGCATCCGTCCAATAACAGACAGAGTAGAAGTACTGTATCAGGCCTTGTTAGCCCAGTTGGTAGAGTATGAGACTTTTAATCTCAGGGCCTTGGATTTGAGACCCTCGTTGTGTGGTTGTTCTTCCCTTTTTCAGACTTCATCGGCAGAGAGTTCAAGGGGTGTTTGACATTAAATTCAACAACATCACCAGATTTCAACTCCCCCCCCTCCCAGTGTAGTTGAATGGACCTTCAACCTCTGCCCTCCCCCTTCCCCTCCCTCCCAGAACTGCAACAGGGATCCCCTTGTCCTCACTTTCCACCCCACCTGCCTCCACAGCAGCATAGTGGCGCAGTGGTTAGCACTGCAGCCTCACAGTTCCAGCAACCCGGGTTCAATTCTGGGTACTGTCTGTGTGAAGTTTGCAAGTTCTCCCTGTGCCTGTGTGGGTTTCCTCCGGGTGCTCCAGTTTCCTCCCACAAGCCAAAAGACTTGCAGGTTGGTAGGTAAATTGGCCATTATAAATTGCCCCGAGTATAGGTAGGTCGTAGGGAAATATCGGGACAGGTGGGGATGTGGTAGGAGGATAGAATTAGTATAAATGGGTGGTTGATCGTCGGCACAGACCATGTGGGCCGAAGGGCCTGTTTCAGTGCTGTATCTCTAAACATAAACACATCCAAAGGATCATCCTCCACCATTTCCGCCACCTCCAGCGTGATGCCACCACCAAACGCAACTTCTCCTCCCTTGTCAGCATTCCGAAGGGATTGTTCCTTCCACAACACCCTGGACCGCTCCTCCATTACCCCAACACCTCTTCCCCTTCCCAAGGCACCTTCCCATGCAATCGCAGGAGATATAATACCTGCCCTTTTCTGTCCTCTCTGCTCATTATCTAAAGCCCCAAACACTGCTTTTAGGTGAAGCAGCGATTTACTTGTACTTCTTTCAATTATGTATACTGTATTCACTACTCACAATGCGGGCTCCTCTAAACTGGGGAGACCAAAAGCAGATTAGGTGGAACACCTCTGCTCAGGCCGAAAGCATGATCCTGAGCATCTGGTTGCTTGCTATTTCAACACTCCCCCCTGCTCTCATGTCAACATTTCTGTCTTTGGCCTGCTCCAGTGTTCCAGTGAAAATCGACCCAAGCTCGAGGTGCAGCACCCGACCTTTTGATTCGGCACTCTACAGCCTTGTGGATTGAACATTATGTTCAATAACATCAGAGCATGACTGGTGTCAGGCAACCACAAGCATTAACACACTTTGTCCCAGGACAGCTTTGTTATTTAATCTCTCCTGCCCTCTGCCCTATCAAACACCTTCCCCTTTGTTCTCTCCCACATGCCCCTCCCCTTCACTTGTTTAAAACCTAATTCTTTTCTAACCTGTGTCAGTTCTGATGAAAGGTCACAGACCAGAAATGTTAACTCCGTTTCTCTCACCACAGATGCTGCCAGAGCTATTGAGTATTTCCAGCACTTTTTGTTTTTATTTCAGATTTCCAGCATCTGCAGTATTTTGCTTTTATTGTGTCAGAAAGTCTTTCCTTGATTCAGGACTCTTACCTCTCTCCAGAATCTCTCTGCTAAAGATTGAACTTTATCTCATTTCACTCACAGCTCAGGGTCAGTGTGGCACAGTGGGACTTCTGGCTGTCTCTCACTTCACAGTCCATCAGTACTGAGAAAACAATGGGGAATATTACTCACATGTTGTGTTCTGTAACTTTTTACAAACACTTTAATGTATATATTGTCTTCCAAAGCAGTGACAGAATGGTGGCTTTAGTGTGTTGTTGAAATAGCTTTGTTGAGTTCGTGCTGTACTAACAGTTAAACAGTTCTTGGTTCAATACCAGGTTTTGGCACTTTCAACCTCTCCTGTGTATTTTTCTTTGGCTCCAATTGTCAAGCTGCATGATTTATTCTGAAATTAGCACCACAGAACCAAGGCACCAGCGAGCATGAGGAGCTGAAATTCGCACAGATCAAATCCACTAATACTTCTGACTGAAGATGGTTGCAAATGCTTCAGTTTTGCCTTTTGCACTGACTTGCTCAGCACCACCATCATTGAGGATGTGAATGTTTTTGGAGCCTCCTCATCTTGTTAGTTATTTAATTATCCACCACCATTCACGACTGGATGCGGCAGGACTGTGGAGCTGTGATCTGATCCTGAGGGAGATATCCATGCGTGGAGTGGCGGGATGTATGGAGAGTGATCCTAAAGAGGGTGTCTGAGCCTGGAGTGGAAGCTTTCTGTGGAGGTACAGGAGTAGGCCATTCAGCCCCAGTGTTTTATAAAGGTTTAGCATAACTTATTTGCTTTTACTCTATGCCTCTATTAATAAAGCCAAGTGTCCTGTTTGCTCTTAGCAACCTTTTCAAACCTTGATCAAAAAAGATTGGTGTACATTGTCTCATTCTTCCTCCCAAACTGTATCACTTCACAATTCTCTGTGTAAAATTTTATCTGTTGTGTGAAAGCCCATTTTACCAGTGTGTTTAAGTTCCTCTGAAGTGTGTTACTGTCACTGGCATAGGATGAAATTCACGAGCATTCCTTGATGCTATCTCCGTGGAAAGAGCAATCTTACACACTAGCTCAAATTGGGATTTTGTGTGTTTAGTATCTTTCCTCATCCACCAATATAAGCACAAATCTATCTCATAATGTACGGTCTAAGAATGTGCCAATGTTGCAATGTGGTGATAAATTCTTCAGTGTCACAATGTACTCACCAACTGTTTCACTACTTTTCTGATTTCTGGATCCAAGTTTGTAGCTTTCTGCGATCTCTAGCGGCTTAGGCTTGAGCCTCACTTCAACGAAGAAACGGAAAATTATGATTTAAAGATTACACTGTCAATCATTCACATCTCTGTCTTCTCCTGAACTTCGAGTTCAAATTTGTTTGTGAAGTTGAGTCACACGTTAAGACAGCACAGTCTTTTTCTTTGTGAAGGAAGTGATTTGGGAATGGCTGTTTGAAACTGTCCCTTCTTGCACAGAAATTCAGTGCAAATACTTGATCACTCACAATTTCCTTGAGAGAAATTTGTTCACAATCGCATTCGACACGGAAACTGCCTCAGCATTAATCTCACTGAAGCAGAATGTGACCGTGTTGTTTGTTTCAGAATGTTGGTGCCGTTATTTGTCGCTTTTAACCGAGACTGGGAGACAGGGCAAGTTTGATCCGAGGTTGGAATATATTATCATTCAGGAGCAAGAAAAATCAAAAGGAACAAAATAAGAAAACCCAGTCTCTGGATTTGAGAATCTGTAGATCCGCTTTGGGAAAGTGAATCAGAGCAGAATGAAGGGTGAACTGTCCAGAAGAGATGAAGACACAGCTCAGTCAACACGTTCCCCTGGTTTATGCTGCTGGAACATTCATCACACAGAAATGATTCAACCCAATGACAAACATTCTTACAGCTGATAATTTATGCTACTGATTTAAGGACTGTCTCATGTGGTTAACGAGTGATGACGAGAAGATATTAAACTTTGTTCTGTTCAATCTAGCTGTGATGAAGTTTGAATTTTTCTACCTTTTATAAACAGTATTTGAAGGGTCTCGGTAACAATGTTCAGTGTTGATGAGAGTGGGGTCTGGGTGAGAAGCTGCTGAGTGTGACAGGGTCAGGACTGGATGCAGGAAGTTCTCTGACAGTCTCCCTCTCTCTCTCATGGGTTTGAGTTGATTTACGACTGGTAGCTTTTATTTTACTTTTCTTATTCAGAGATACAGCACTGAAACAGGCCCTCCGGCCCACCGAGTCTGTGCCAACCAGCAACCACCCACTTATACTAATCCTGCATTAATCCCATATTCTCTACCACATCCCCACCATTCTCCTACTACGTACCTGCACTCGGGACAATGTACAATGGCCAATTTACCTACCAACCTGCAAGTCTTCTTGAGGTGGGAGGAAACCAGAGCACCCGTCGGAAACCCACACAGACACAGGGAGAACTTGCAAACTCCACACAGGCAGTACCCAGAACTAAATCCTGGTCGCTGGAGCTGTGAGGCTGCGGTGCTAACCATTGCGCCACTGTGCTGCTGTTGGTGTTTTGATAAATGAAGGAAGTTCCCTCCACCCATTTTTTTTTGGACAGACAGTGTGGTATAAGGATGTAAAGGGTTAATGCTGAAGATAGTGGGATCAACCCCTCCCACTGTCAGAGTGATGATGAAACAGTCACATGAGATGAAGTTTGGGAGAAGAGAGAGCAGCACCAAGGATGCTAGCTGAGCAGGCTTGATGAGTGTGTATAGAATATTGTGCAAATTAGAAAGAGTTCTTAGTTCTTTCAGCAGGAAATGTGTCCAGAAAATATCGAGAAACTCACAATTTTATTATTCAGGAGTCGGAACACAGATATTAATTCCACGTGACAGTTCTGGGACCAATTAACAAAAAAAGTAGAGAATAATATTGCTCACTGATTGAAATCCCCCAGTGAGGAGACAGTTAAACAGGTGATCTGTTGGGGCATCCTTCGATCCAAGGTTTCAGCAACATTTAATCTCCCTTTTTGGTGAAATTCTCTGTCATTTGCAACTTTTTTTATCAGCTTTGATGGGCGAGTGAAAAAACTGAAAAAATTGAACAGTTCCATCCTTTCTTTTCTTCCTTCTTCTCTTCTTTCCATCAGTTTCTCTTTTCTGTCCCAGATCAATATAATGATGAGAATCCCACTTTAATCTGTTGTTTCTGGTGTTTTATCCATTCCAATCAAAATTTCAACATTCCAATCAAATCTATTTGTTATTCCACAGTGTCTCTCCATGTGTTTTATTCTGTTGTATTCTCTCACAGTCTGTTTGATGATCAATGTTACATCTCACTATCTGTTCTGGTGAAGATCAGAAGCAGTGATATCTGTTTACACCACCCGACAAGTCGGCCTGAGGCTGTGCCTTGCTGATCAAGTGGAGTTAAAGCAATTCTTCCAGTCAGTTAGTTCAGTTGTAATTTCATGAGAAATTCGGTCATCATGACTTCGTCAGTGACCTAATAGTTCAGGTGTCTGAGTGATGTTAATCATGATGTGATGAAATGATTGTATGTTCTAGTCTTTCCGTGGTGGGTTTTCGCATTGAGTAGAAACGAGTTGGACATGGTCTGGAAATGTTTCACACCACTCCATTCCCAACTTCATTTACTTCCAGAAGGTCTTTTTCCATCATTGCACAGCTAGCTGCACAGCCAGAAACTGTGCTGAAGGTGACAGCTATATCTAACCAACTGACAAGGTGGCCGAGAGGTTAATGTGATGGACTGCTCATCCATTGTGCTGTGCACACATGGATTCAAATCCTATCCTTGTCGTTAGTTTATGAACTGTTTAGTGTATTGTTTCTGTTGGGGGAGTTGATGTGTCAAGTCAGCCTCGAAACCTGTTCTTGTCCCTGTCCAGACAGTGATTCCAGAATTGGTTATACTTTCTTAAAATTGAGACAGACAATTGGAATTCTTCACCCAAACTACACTGGAATGAAGATCAAATCGGGATCACGAAACGAAGCAGGATTTTTCCTCCCCTCCTTCCTTCCATCTCGATTTGCACCAAGTGAAAGACAAATGGGAAAAGCAAATGGCGAGGGAGCAGATGCAGAAAATTATCCTTTGGCAAGAAATTTATTTTCAAATCTTCTTGATAGATTAAGTGAGTGAGCAATGCTTTGGCAGATGGAGTTTAAAATGAGGGGTCATTTAGTACCTACGATAGATCAGAGTGTTTTTTTGTAAGAGGTGAGATGTTAGAAACGGCGGAGGAGCAGAGACCCGAATACTGAATTAATAAAAGCTCGTGGACTGGTAGAAAATAATGTGAAAAGTGAACAGAATATGAAGATTGGAACTCATGTTGCAGTGATATAAAGCTCTGTGCTCCTGAAGTAAATGCCCAAGCCCAGATTGTGGGGAATCTGTGGAGAGTGATTTGGTTTTTATTCATTCTTGGGTGTGAGTATCACTGATAAGGCGAGCATTTATTACCGATTCCTCTTGCCGTTGAGAAGGTGGTGGAGATCTGCCTTCTTGAACTGATGCAGTCCATATGGTGCAGGAACACCCACAGTGCTATTGGGGAGGGAGTTCCAGGATTGTGACCCAACAACAGTGAAGAAATGGCGATATCATTCCAAGTCAGGATGGTGAGTGACTTGGAGGGGAACCTGCAGGTAGTGAGTTCCCATGCATCTGCTGCCCTTGTCCTTCGAGGTGGTAGAGGTCACGAGTTTGGAAGGTGCCGTTGAAGGATACTTGGCGAGTTGCTGCAGTGCATATGGAGATGGTACACACTGCAGCCACTGTGTACTGGTTGTGGAGGGATTGAATGTTTAAGGTGGCGGGTTAGGTGCCGATCAAGTGCGCTGCTTTGTCCTGGATGGTGTTGAGCTTCTTGAGTGTTGTTGAGTGGGATGTATTCCATCACACTCCTGACTTGTGCCTTGTAGATGGTGGACAGGATTTGGGGTGTCAGGAGGTGAGATACTTGCTGCAGAATTCGTAATCTCTGACCTGCGCTTATAGCCACAGCATAGATGTGACTGGTCTAGTTACGTTTCTGGTCAAGATGTTGATGGTGGGGGATTTAACGATGATAATGCTTCTGAATATCAAAAGGTAGATTTTTTTTCTCTCTCATTGGAGATGTTCACTGCTTGGCACTTGTGTGGCCAGAAGGTTGCTTGTCACTAATCAGCTCAAGCCTGAATGTTGTTCAGGTCTTGCTGCTTGCAGGCACAGACTGCTTCAGTATCTGAAGAGTTGTGAATCATCATCTAACATTCCCACTTCTGACTTATGTTGAAGAGAAAGTCGTCAATGAAACAGCTGGGATGTTTGTGTCTAGGACACTACCCTGAGAAACTCCTGAGGCAATGTCCTGGGCTGAGATGATTGGCCTCCACTAAGCACAAGCATCTTGCTTTGTGCGAGGTATGACTTCAACAAGTGGAGAGTTTTCCCCCTGATTCCCATTGACTTCAATTTTGCTGGGGATCCTTGATGCCACACTCATTCAAGGGCAATCACACTCACCTCTCCTCTGGAATTCCACTCTTACGTCTCTGTTTGGACCAAGCTGCAATGAGATCATACGAACATAAGATCAGAAGTACTAGTAGCAGGAGTAGGCCATTTGGCCCCTCGAGCTTGCTCCGCCATTCAATAGGATCATGGCTGACCTGATCATGACCTCAACCCCACTTTCTTGCCTGCCCACATAACCCTTGGCTCTCTTGTAGATAAAAATCTTGAAGACATTCAATGACCCAGCCTCCACTGCTCTCTGCGGTAAAGAATTCCAAAGATTAATGACCCTCTGAGAGACGAAATTCATTCTTAAATGAAAAACCCCTAAATCTGAAACTATATCCCCTCGTTCTAGATTCCACCACGAGAGGAAACATCCTCTCAGCATCTACCCTGTCAAGCCCCCTCAGAATCTTATATGTCTCAATACGTTCACCTTTCATTTTTCTCAACTCCAATGAGTATCAGTCCAACCTGCTCAACTTTCCTCATAAGACAACACCTTCATCACAGGAATCAATCCAATGAACCTTCTCTCAGCTGCCTCCAATGCAAGTATATCCCTCCTTAAATAAGGAGACCAAAACTGTACACAGTACTCTCGGTGTGGTTTCACCAGCACCATGTACATTTGTAGCAAGACTTCTCTACTTTTATACTCCATCCCCCTTGCAATGAAGGGTAACATTCCATTTGCCTTCCTAATTATTTGCTGTACCTGCATGGTAACTTTTTGTGATTCATGCACGAGGACACCCAGATCCTTCTGCACCGCAGCATTCTGTAATCTCTCACAAGTTAAATAATATTTTCCTTTTCTATTCTTGCTACCAAAGTGGATAACCTCACATTTTCCCACATTCTCCTCTATCTGCCAAATTATTTCCTGGAGCTGAGAGACCCTGGCAGAACCTAAATTGTGCATCGATGATCAGATTATTGCTAAGTGTGTGGTGCTTGATAGCACTGTTGGTGACATCTTCCATCGCTTTGCTGATGATTGATAGTAGACTGATGGGGCAGCAAGTAGATGACTGTGTTGTCGCTCCACTGGAACAGCTTGGCTGAGGGCGCAGCGAGTTCTGGAGCACAAGTCTTCAGTACTAGAGCCGGAATGATGTTCGGGCCCATAGTCTTTGCTGTATCGAGTGCCTGCAGCTGTTTCTTGCCATTATGTGGAGTGAAGCAAATTGGCTGAAAACTGGAAGCTGTGATGCTGGGGAACTCAAGAAGCCAAGTTGAATCATCCACTGAGCAATTTCTGACTGAAGATGGTTTCAAATGCTTCAGCTTTATCTTTTGCACTGACGTGCTCGGCTCCACCAACATTGTGGATAGGGATGTTTTTGGAGCCTCCTCATCTGGTTCGTTATTTAATTGTCGACCACCATTCATGACTGGATACCTAGTTTCTCAGGGCAGTGTCCTAGGCCCAAACATCCTCAGCTGTTTCATTGATGGCTTTCTCTTCAACATAAGTGAGAAGTGGGAATGTTCGCTGATGATTCACAACTCCTCAGATACTGAAGCAGTCTGTGCCTGCAAGCAGCAAGACCTGAACAACATTCAGGCTTGAGCTGATAAGTGACAAGCAACATTCTTTGAGCTGATCCTGAGGGAGATATCCGTGCGTGGATCGGCGGGATGTATGGAGAGTGATTCTGAAGAGGGTGTCTGAGCCTGGAGGGCAGAATCTTTGGAGAGTGGTCCTCAAAGGATGTCCGTGTCTGGAGATTTAGGATCTCTGAAGAGGGTCTCCAAGCCCGTAGTGCTGGGATCTTTGGAGAGTGATCCTGAAGTGGGTGTCCGAACCTGGAATGGCGGGATCTGTGGAGAGTGATCCTGAAGTGGGTGTCCAAGCCTGGAGGGCAAAATCTGTGGAGAGTGATCCTGACGAGTGTGTGTAAACCTGGAATGGAAGCTTTCTGTGGAGGTACAGGAAGAGGCCATTCATTCCCAGTATTTTATAAAGGTTTAGCATAACTTATATGTTTTTACTCTATGCCTCTATTAATAAAGCCAAGTGTCCTGTTTGCTCTAAGCAACCTTTTCAATCTTTCTGACATTGGTGTACATTGTCTCTCTGCTCCTGCACCCAGTTTAGAATTGTAACCTTTCATTTATATGGCATTCTTCCTTCCAAATTGTATCACTTCACACTTCTCTGTGTAAAATTTCATCTGTTATGTGAAAGCCCATTTTACCATTTTTTTTAAGTTCCCCTGAAGTGTGTTACGATCACTGGCATAGGACAAAATTCCTGAGCATTCTTTGATGCTATCTCCATAGACAGAGCAATCTTTTACGCGAGCTCAAATGTAGGATTTTGTGTGTTTTCTATCTTATTTCACCCACCAATATAAGCACAAATATGTCACGTAAATCTTGTTCACTGCAGTCCCTGCTGCTGTTTTCTGCCTATATTTACAGACTTTAATCTCAACCTCGTCACCATGTTCTCTAATATATTCAGGGGGCATCAGCAGAGAAAATGTTCAACAAGCGTGGCAAGTGCAAGGAAATGTTTATTTATGTCATTATGTCATGAACATAATATACAAATATTTACATGTGTGAATCATCAAGATGTGTCTTCGTAAATGGAACCCCGTCACAATAAACACTGTCACCTTTCAATGTTTAGCGGACAGGTTTGACGGCCTGATGTGTGTGATTCCCATATTAATGTGTTTGTACAAAGTTCGGGGAAAGATGGAGATATGAATAATTTACAGGGAAATCTTTTAAACATATTCCCACATCTCTCACTCACAAAGATCTGCAAACACATGGATTCCAAAAGAACCTGAGTACAAAATCACCTAAAATAAACACTGCCAGAGAGACTTGCGATAACCTGTAGCTCAGGGAAAGTACATGATGTTATGGAAGGGATACTGTTTCTTTTGTTAAAATATTTTTTGAAGAAATCATAATCAAACTGAATAAATGTAGGACCAGTTCTTTTTCAAGAGGGCACCAAAAGAACCAATTTGGCAACTATGTTTACTGGTTGTCACATGATTCAAGTTAAGTATAGAACAGAAACCCTGGTAACAGGGAGAAATGTGGACAGAGAAGTCAGTCATGCCACTTGATTGGACAAGCTTGGCAGCAGCAGCGCAAACCTAAGACGGCAGAAAACTCACAACCTTTGGTTGTAGCAGTCAGTGTGTTTTACCTGCTGGAGTGAACAGCTGATAAAGTTAGTCTGAAGAATCGTCAAGGAAGGAGAGAAGACCACAACCCAGTTTGTTTTCCAGAAAATCCTTAAAATACCCTGAGAAGTCCACTGAGTTAATTCATCTTGTCGCATGTCTTTGAAGAAGGCCTGCTCGAATGAATTCTCAATGCCTTCTGAAAAGAACTGTTCTAAAATACCCTAGTGACCTGTCTACGTATACTCGGAAGTTAGACTGTATACCAGTTTTGGAGCAACATATCTCATCTGATGATTTCTTCAAAAATGAGCAAATAAACAGCCCAAGAGGTTGTTTTTGTCTGTAACAGAGTGCTGAATTTTTTTAAAAATCCCTTTTATTTTTTCAGCTATCCGGTGTGTGTGTGTGTGCATGTGGCTCGAAGATAAAAAAAAGGACTTTAAAAGTTGGTAAAGGTGAAAAAGGAACTTTTAAAATTTCCACCTGTGTGGTTATGCTTTACTTCATGACTAGTTGAAACTTGTTTGACAATAAATGGATAATTTTGTTGTTCATTAAAGAAACCTGGTCAGTGTCTTCTATTCTGGGAAAAATAGAGTACATGATTGACTGTATCAGTATGTGGGAAAAGCTCACATAGATGTTGTGACCTGTGGAGAAGTGGGATGAGAATAAAGAGTGCCCTCCTCTGCCCTTAGTTGTCACAGCACTTGTGATCTGGCTCAGTAGCTTAATTGGTTCGAGTGTTTGTCTAATCATCAGAAAATCTTGGATTCATATCCTTGCTTCAAATGTTTAGCTGTCAATCGTTTACATATGTTTTCTTGTGAACTTTAACTTTTCTTATGAATTTTATTCACAAAAGAAAACAGCTCAGTGGTTGCCTTTGTGAAGGATGTGAGTTTGAAATGGTTGTTCCTGCTCGTACAGATGTTCAGTGCTAATATTTCAACGGCAACTCAATCCGCTACAATTTCTTTGAGAGCAATGTGTTTGCAGTTGCATTTAACCTGGAAAACAGCTCAACATTAATCTCACTGAAGGAAAGTGTGACCGTGTTGTATGTTTCAGAGTGTTTGTGTCGTTTTGTGTCTCTTTTAACCAAGACTATAACACGACGCAAAGGGGTGGGTTGATCCGAGGTTTAGAATATATTATCATTCAAACTCCACACAGTGTCTTTCACTCACTCCTGTTTCCAGCCCTGATGGTGCAGAAATCCCCTCTCAAAGGTACACAATCCAGTTGATTTCTGATCAAATATCTCCTTCCTCATTCAATAGAGGAAACAGAGACATGAACAGGAGTCAGGTGCAAGAAAGTTGCACCAACAGAGCAAAGAAAGGCACCAACAAAAGTCACACCTACTTTCCAAATCATTTCACTGGATAATTCTTTCACTTGTTTTGTAAGTGACTGCAATAAATCTGAAAATGAGCACCATGAGGTTTGTGTTCACTCGTCACTTGTTCTCCTGTGTTTGTCTGTCAGGTTTGTAATTCAATTTGTATTGGATATTGAAGAGAATCTCTTTTCAGATGATTGCACATTGTACTGTGTTTCAAGCAACCAACTTGTAAAATGGCAGATAATGAATGTTTCAATACCTGTGTGACCAGATTCTTCCAATGCTTTTCAACAGCTAGATTGATGATGCTTGCAATCTGTATCCTGTGGAGAATGGGAGAGGAGAATAAAAACATGGTGCATGAACAGGACAGACTGTGTAAAATGGGAGCACAGAAATAATGCCACCTCATTGAAAGTTAATGAGATTTATTCGAAGTCAGACACCTGTCCACAATGAACAAGTGAATACATTAATTGTCCACTTTCAATCTAAATGGGACTGAGGTTCCAACAGAGAAGTTTTCTGGAAAATACCTGCTGCAGTTTTAAAATTGATGAACTGGAACATCTTATACTAACTTTCAAATAACTGGAGTGATTGTATAGTTCTCATAGTGGAGAGAAGGAGTTGTTTATAAATATAAGCAGAAAGACACATTTGTGGATTGGTGAATGAGCTTTAACTTTCTGAAATGTATTTGTCCATTGGTTGCAGGTCACTGGAAATTCTTTTTTACATTTCAATTGTAGCAGCAGCAGTTAGCAGCAAAATGTCTGATTAATCAGAGTAGTGGGTCTGGGAAACACTTAAACAGCCGAGACCCTGTAAAACAGAACTCCAAGTAATAGTTTAAATAAGGCACTGAACTGACAGAGCGGTAAAGGCCTGCTCAGGTCAGGAAAAAATACCCGACCCGAACCCGACAGAACCACATTGGACCCAAGCCCGACCCGGCCCGAGTATCTCCATTTATTCCCATGCCCAAACCCACCCGAGCCTGACCCGACCACCGGAATGTTCACTTTACCTACCTCCCGATTTCGAATCGACAGGAAGCTGCAGCATGAGCGCAATGACGTCATAGAGATGCTCACTTGCTCACTGAGCAGACTCAGAGCTTCCCTCCTTAATAACCCGGACTCCCTGCTTTGGTTGGCTTTTCAACTTTTGACACTTATTAAACTCAACTTCCCAGCAGAGTTAAATGTAATACTTACTGTGTGTGTCACACCCGGACTCAGTCCAACCTGGACCCAGCCTGACCTGAACCTGGCCTGACCCTACCCGAGTCCAAAAGCCAGACCCGGAAGAGCGACCCGACATGACCCGAACCCGACACAGGTCGTCGGGTCCCGTCGGATTCAGGTCGGGTAGCAGGCCTTTACAGAGTGGAGGTCAGATGAGGATTGAATTAATTTCAATCACTGAATCTAAACAAGAAGTAAATCTGCCAGGAATGGAACACTTTGTTTTATCAGTGAGCTTGTGGCACAACGGTAGTGCGTCTGACTCCACATCAGAAGATTGCGTGTTCAAATCGCATCAGGCTCAGTTATGTTTTCCAGCAGCTCAAGTTCTTGGATTTTATATCAGAAGAGAGTTCGATCTATTGGAATGTTCAGTGAATGGTTGAATTTCAAGATCAACTTTAATAGATTAAAGTCCTGATTTCTGGTTCCGTTCCATTTCCATGCTCAGTACTTATTTCACACTGTTTTATATCAGAACAATGTTTCAGGGATGTGATGTGTCCATTGTTTGTACAATTGCTCTGTCACCCAGTGTGAGAAATAAAACACAAACCGCCCAGCGTGCGGCTCAAATCCATACCTGGCTCTGTCTGTAGGCCGCTTAGTTCAGTTGGTTAGGACGCAGTATTGATAACAACAAGGCTGTGGATTTGATCCCCATGTGCACTGTCACATGGTCAGTCATTAATTTGACACATTTTTGTAACACTTAAAATCCAACTTTTAGATGCAAACAAGTTTACATAAAATGTCAGAGGGAACTTATTTTGAATAACATCCATTATATCTTTGCCACTGGTCTGGAGTAACACATAATTCTTTCCAATTATCTTCCGTTTGCTGATAAACGTTGAACTCGTGGCCTGTTCTCGTTAATGGTCATGAGCAACAAAAACAGACAGAGCGAGTCTGACCGCCCAGAGATGTGGAAAAGGCTTCAGTTTGGGACAAATGCAGCAAATCAAATGTTCACCCTGCCCCGAGAGAGTCAAAAACTGGGGGAAAGGACACAGGGAGATAGAGAATAAGCTACAGCAGACAATGTAAATATTTCCCATCCTTGATATCTCTCTATTCCAATCCAACCTTCAGAGTTGGGTAAATAATTTCAGTGTAAATTGTGCAGCTCAAGAGTCAAAACCAAATGGCGATGCAGAATAAAGGAGAACTGCCAAAACCCCAGATTGAACCAGGGATCTTCAGTCTAACACTCTCCCAACTGAGCTATTTCAGTCACACAGGCTTGGGATGAAAAGTGGCAAGTAACATTCGCACCACACAAGTGCCAGGCAATGAATATCTCCAACAAGAGAGAATCTAACCATCTCCCCTTGACATTCAATAGCATTACAATCACTGAATCCAGCACTATCAACATTATGGGGGTTACCATGGGGAGCCATACAAATAACGTAGCTACAAGAGCAGGTCAGAGGCTTGGAATCCTGAGGCGAGTAATTACAGTGCAGCTGTTGGCTCCACCCCAGGGGCTGAATTTGTTCTGTAAACCATGAAGCAGCTTCCTCTCAAATCCCAGGTTTATCAATAAATCCTCTTACAAAAGCCCCAAAGTGTGATATATTCCTCTCACTCATCCATGACTCTTGACTCCCCAAAGCCTGTCCACCATCTACAGGGCACAAGTCAAGAGTGTGATGGAATACTCTCCACTTGCCTGGATGGGTGCAATTCCAACTCAAGAATCTCAACACCGCCAGGCCAAAGCATCCCGCATGATTGGCACCCCATCTGCAAACATTCACTCCCTCCACCATCGACGCACAGTTGCAGAGTGTGTACTGTCTACAAGATGCACTGCAGCAATGCACCACGACTCCTTAGACAGCACCTTCCAAACCAGTGACCTTTACCACCTCGAAGGGCAAGGGCAGCAAATGCAGGGGATACCACCACATGCAAGTTCCCCTCCAAGCCACACACCATCCTGACTTGGAACTATATCGGGGTTCCTTCACTGTCGCTGGGTCAAAGTCCTGGAACTCCCTTTCTCACAGCACTGTGGGTGTACATACCCCACATGGACTGTAATGGTTCAAGAAGGCAGCTCACCACCACCTTCTCATGGTCAATAAATGCTGGCCTAGCCAGCGATGCCCACATCGCATGAATGAATGAACAAAAAAGTGAAGTATCCCTTGTGTCATTGTTTTGGTAGAAAATATAACCCTGGTGGAATTGTCCCTCCCAATCACACCTCACTTCATAGAACATAGAAAATGGAGAAAATGTATGGCACAGAATGAGACCATTTAGCAATCGTGTCTGTGCCAGCTGAAAAAGAGCGATCCAGCCCAATCCCACTTTCCAGGTCTTGGGAATGGGATCTGAACAGATCTCAGAGCTCACATTATGTGAATGTTCTGTTGAAGTATTGGTGAGCTGATATACCAGGGGAGATTCACACTGTTAGACACAGTGTGAAATACATTCAAGTATTTATAAAACATTGTAACATGTGAGTAATATTCCCCATTGATTTCTCAGCACTGATGGATTGTGAAGTGGGAGACAGCCAGAAGTCTCACTGATTCACACTGACCATGAGCTGAAAATGAAATGAGATAAAGTTCAATCTTCAGCAGCGAGTTGCTGCAGAGAGGTAAGTGTCCTGAATCAAGGAGAGACTTTCTCATACTGCTGTTGAATCTCATTTCAAACACTCCTTGAACTCTCTGCCGAGGAATTCAGAGCTGGAGAATGCCTGTAAAATCAGCCTAAAAAGGAAATAAAAAACACCCATCGTGGGGCTCAAACTCAAAAACTTGAGATTCAGAGTTTCATGCTTTCATCGACTGAGCTCACCAGGCCTGAGACAGTGTCCCCGTCCTGTCTGTTATTGGACGGTGCAGCTGTTGCCTCCACCCCAGGGACTGAATTTGTTCTGTAAACCATGAACCAGCTACCTCTCAAATCCCAGGTTTATCAGTAAATCCTCTTAAAAAGCCCCAGAGTGTGATATATTCCTCTCACTCAACCAGAATAAAAGTTGCGTCTTTTGCTCTTTTTACCTTCCAAACATTGACTTCTATTTTTCTCAGCATTTATTTCTCTCTCTTTTTTATATTGTGCATTTCCTAATAAACATTTCATTTCAATTATTTATGAGGGATGAAATGAACAGAAGAGATTTTCTGCAATGGTACCAGGGGTGTGGGACAGAGTGAGTGGTTCGGATCTGGATTACACTGCCTGAGAGTGCTGGAGGCAGATTCAATCGTGGTTTTCAAAAGGGAATTGGATAAACACCTGAATAGAGAACATTTGCAGGGTTACAATGAAAGGGCAGAGGAGTGGAATTAGCTGATTTGCTCTTGCAAAGAGCTGTCATGGACATGATGGACTGAATGGTCTCCTTCTGTACTGTAACCATTTGATTCCTTGATTCTAACTCTGTCAAAGTTGTTCTGAACTTGCTCTGCTCCAAGGAGAACAACCCCAGCTTTTCCAGTCTGAAGTTATGAGGAACCATGGGGAACCCACTGTAAACCTTCCTCCAGACAGAAATACAACTGTTCACCACTACACTGTGACCCAGCTGTTCACAAAATACATCAATGATTCGGATGTGGGGACCAAATGTAGTATTTCCAAGTTCGCAGATGACACAAAACTAGGTGGGAATGTGTGTTGTGAGGAAGATGCAAAGCGGCTTCAAGGGGATTTGTACAGACTTAGTGAGTGGACAAGAAAGTGGCACATGGAACATAATGTGTAAAAATATGAGGTTATCCACTTTGGTAGGAGGAACAGATGTGCAGATTATTTCTTAAATGGTAAGAGATTAGAAAGTGTAGATGTACAAAGGGGCCTGGGTGTCCTTGTCAATAAGTGACTGAAAGCTAACATGCAGGTGCAGCAAGCAATTAGGAAGGCTAATGATATGTTCGCCTCTATCACAAGAGGATTTGAGTACAGGACTAGTGAAATCTTGCTTCAATTGTATATAACCTTGGTTGGTCTGCAGTTTGGAATACTGTGTGCAGTTTTGGTCCCCTTACCTTAGGAAGGATATCATTGCCATCGAGGGAGTGCAATGAAGGTTCACCAGACTTGTTCCCGGGATGGCAGGACTGTCCTATGAAGAGAGATTGGGGAAACTGGGACTGTATTCTCTAGAGTTTCAAAGAATGAGAGGTAATATCATTGAAACTTACCATCTATTTAAAGGGATAGACAGGGTAGAAGAAGCTATTTCCTCCGGTTGAGGAATCTAGAACCAGGGGACACAATTTCAACGGAAGGGGAAAGTCACTTCGGACAGCGATGAGGAGAAATTTCTTTACTCAGAGAGTTGTGAATCTTTGGAATTCTCTACCCCAGAGAGCTGTGGAAGCTCAGTCATTGAGTATGTTTAAAGCAGAGATTGACAGATTTCTAAATACAAATGACATAGGGGATATGGAGATAGTGTGGGAAAAAGGCATTGAAGTGGATGATCAATCATCATCATATTGAATGGTGGGGTGGTCTCGATGGGCTGAATGGCCGACTCCTGCTTCTATGTTCCTATCAGTCTGCTAACTTCATATGCATGCTGTCATTGTCCCTTTTATTACATGGGCTTCAGTTTTACTGGCAGTCTAGTATGTGACATCATCAAGAAGGTTTTCAATAAGTTAAATAAGGAGAAATTGTTTCCAGTGGCAAAAGGGTCAGTCACCAGAGGATGTATTTATCAGGTGATTGAGAAAAGAACCAGAGGCGAAATGAGGAATGATTTTTTATACAGTGATGTGTTGTGATCTGAAATGCACTGTCTGATCAGGACTTGAAAGCAGATTCAGTAGTAACTTTGAAAAGCAATAGGGATAAATACTGGAAGGAAAAATGTACGGATTCCAGGAAAAAGCTGAGCAGCAGGACGAATTGGATAGCACAACCAAAGAGACAGCACAGACACAATGGACCAAATGGTCTCCTTCTTTGGGTATCAGTCTATTGTTTTACGAACATAATGTTGAAACAATTCGCTGAGTTGGAAGGGAGGTGAACCCAGATTCCGGGTATTCTAAACACCAGACCCAAACCAACTGAACAAGCCTGTTGTTTAATCTCTGT
The DNA here is from genome assembly GCF_036365525.1 of Heterodontus francisci. Lineage (NCBI taxonomy): Eukaryota > Metazoa > Chordata > Chondrichthyes > Heterodontiformes > Heterodontidae > Heterodontus > Heterodontus francisci. Next base: position 3,016,173 of record NW_027142006.1, read on the forward strand.
TTTTCACACCAGCTTCTCCTCGCTCTTTCTGTGTTTCCAGCCTGGTCTGTTCCTCTGACCTTCATTCCTGACACTTTATTGAGAATGGCCAATGGGAATGGAATACATTGGAATGGATTTTTCTGTCGGCGGCTGACATGGAGGGCAGACTTCGCACATCCACATGGCAAGAAGGCATTTCAAGTATTTATGAGTCCAATTGTCAGCAATTTTATTCACTGGATCCAATTGAACTAATAGCACACGGGAACCATGGGGCTTCAGAGCCTCGCCTGGTTAAAGGAGGTGACTGGGAGGTGGGAGCTGAGTGCTGGCTTCACTGGGAAGCTGTCGGGTGAGGTAGCGTAACTTGGCAGCAAGGGTGGAGGGGGAAAGGGCATCCGGAATCACTGTCAGGAGTGGGGGCCAATGTGCCAGCTCTGCAGGGGGAGCTACACCAGGGTGCCATTGAGGCAGTGCCACCTCAATGAGGGTAAATGTGAGTGGGTAAAGAGTGAAGTAAATGTGGCTGGGTGTTGTTTACTGTGAAGGCCTTGCACTCAGGGAGGGGCAACCTGTCATGGGCCTCATTCACCCTGGATTCGAGGCTCCCGTTGAGGAGGAGTAGAGAGGGAGGGAGGGAAGGGCAGGCACCAGCAGGGACACCACAGCAGCTTGGGTGCCCACAGGAAGGCCAGCCTCGAACAGGAGGCTGGAGAAGGAGGCAGAGGAACACGTCAGCCAAGGTTCAACTACCTGCAGATGTCTGAGTGATAGTGTCTCCACAGACTGCACCTCTCCACGGAGGTTGTCACTGATCTCTCTGCCATGATGCAGCTGTGCCCCATGGGACTTGGTGGGCACCTGATGCCGGTGTCACTGAAAGTCACTGTGCCACTGAACTTCTGGATGACCAGATCATTGCGGGGATCCACTGGAGATATGTGTGGAATCTCACAGTCTGTGGTGAATCAGTGCATCAAGGAGGTCACCAATGTCCTCTTCAGGAGGGCCGGTGACTATGTGCACATCGATCCAAACAGTCAAGTTGAGAGGGCTATAGGATTCAGGGCCATCGCTGGATTTCCCCAGGTGTAGGGTGTCATTGACTGCACCCATGTGACCATCAAGGCTCCTGCAGACCAGCCAGCAGCCTTCAACAGGAAGGGCTTCCATTTGCTCAGTGTGTAACTGGTCTGTGACCATCACAAATGGATCCCACAGGTGTGTGCACAAATCCCGGGAAGCAGCCACAACGCCTGCATACCAAGGCAGTCGCAGGTGCCAGAACTTTTCCGTGGCCCCATGCGCTTTCTGAGATGGATCCTTGGAGACAAGGGCAACCCAGTGAGGACATGAGTACTGACGCCTGTGAGGAATCCACACAAGGATGCAGAGGAGAGGTACAACACCTGCTGCGGGTCAACCCGAGTGATCATCAAGGAGGCCATTGGTCTCCTAAAGATGAGATTGAAGCGCCTGGATTGTTCCAGTGGAGTCCTTCAGTACGTCCCGGTGAGGGTCTCGTATATCGTGGTGGTTTGCTGTGAACTGCACAATCTGGCATTGCAGAGGGGTGAGGTGTTGACTCGTGAGGAGATCATGGAGTGTGATGTCTCCTCTGATGATGAGGATGTGGAGGAGGATAATGCCCAAGCAGTGCCAGATGAAGGACCTCAGGCACAGCAGGAAAGCCACCATGAGATCCACACAAGGGAGACACGAGACACCCTTATACATTCACGTTTCCTTTGAGCCTTACCACCTTCTGGAACCAAGTCAATAAAGTCTTAGCTTTAATCAGCCCTGTTGTCACCTCCTTCCTTCTGCACTACAGCGCCCAGGTACACATCGCACAGTGGCAAGGCCGAAGCTTTGTGAACTCAGGGCTTGGTCCCTCACTTCCAGCCCCTTGGGAGGAAGGGTTTAAATTAAGTCCCAAAGGGCATCAACAATTAGAAGGAGACAGAGTGAGAGAACATCATTTCATTATTCTGTGTGACACCAAACACAACCCTATCCATCTGGAATGTACATTCACCCGTGAACCCCTCAGTGAATCTAGGTGCTCTTCTTAAATCTTTTCCGGGTGCTCCTACGTGGTGCTCCCCCTGCTCTGGCAGCTGAGGTGGAGACAGGCAGCTGACCTTGCTGCCCCATGGCTTGGGATGACATTGGTGACCGTCCTCTGGCTGCCTGAGGCCTGGAGGGCCCCGGCACACTAAGGGTCTCCTGCACAGTTACAGGGACCCCACTCTGTCATCGAGGATGATGGAGGCACTGGCATCACTGGTGTCACTGGCAGAGGGACTTTCGAGCTACTGTCCACACCAGGAGCACCCTGAGAGGAGACCCCAGATGTAGCAGCCAGCTGCTCTTCCCCCTTATAAGACACACTTGTACCTCGCTGCTGACCTGAGAGGGACGTGGACCTGGTGGAGAATTCAGGTGCCTCGTCCCCCCTCTCACCTTGTCACCGCTGGATGGAGCTCATGGACAAAGCGATGGAGTGCAGGTCTGCGAACATCTCTGGCAGCCACTGATTGATCGGCTGGATCTGGCTCTCCATGAGAGTCACCAATCTCTCAATGGAGGAAGCCAGACACACCCCCATCAGAGACAGTGCAGCACCCAAGGCCTGGATGGACTCCTCCACCATCCTTGTTTGTGGACACATAGCCTCTGGCAACTCTGCCAGATGTTACCTGACCTCTCGCTGCAGCTGCGGTATTTCCCGTGTTGCTGGTGACACCAGAGGCATGTCATCAGCCTGGGGCTCAGTGTGGGCCTGGCCTCCCACAGACCACCAACTGTCAGTGGCCTCGGCTGTCACAGCCTCCGTCAGCTTCCCGGGCCTGCCTGTGATGTGCTCATCAGTTTGCGTGAGCGTTTCTGTTCTGGTGGAGGATGCAGGGGAATGATGTGATGGTGCACCATCTGAGGCTCCCTCCTCCTCCTCAGACGTGTCCGGCTGTCTCCCAGTCTCTCCATTTCTTTGCATTTGTCGTTCATCCGGGCCTTCATGAGAAAACAGGGACATTGAATGGTTACGGTCTGCCCATCGTGACATTCCAACCACCCCTACTGTGCAGCTCCATTGATGCAGTGGTGAACAGATGAGCAGTGTGGCTCCTTTGCAGCGGATGCTCCCTTTTGCCCCAGGAGATGTTCACTCACTCTCTTGGGTAGATGCCCCTGTCTCTCCATCAGCTATGGAGCAGCTGCTTTGCTGCCCGGCCTGTTCCATGGCCTCCTCCTCCATCGGGATGAGGACACGGAGATAAGGCACTCCACCGCCAGTCTTGACACGCTCTTTCCAATTGTGGGATGTCTTCTCCTGCAGACACAATGATGAACAAAGTTAGTCTCCCAGCGGGGACAAGCCCAACATCTCTGATGGTGATAGTCCAGCAGTCCATGATGTGGACGCACATATGCCTCCTGCATGCGGCCCCTCTCGAGGGACTGTGTGAGGTTATATAATGACTGACGTGTGCCTCTCCTGCTGCCCTTCCCCAATACACATGACTGGGTGGTCACTCCCTTTCCACTAAACATTCCCTCTCACTCTGCCACATGCAATGTCCAAAGGGTCCAAAGTGCTTTGATTTGTCGCCTGAGCAACCTGGATCAGGTCATTGACCCACTTCCTGCACTGGATCCATTTCCTGGGGGTGAACCCATGGCTGCTGACCTCACCTACTATCTCCAGCCAGCTTTGCTTGGACATGTGGACAGGTCTCCACCTCCCATCCCTGGGGAAGAGGATCTTGCACCTTTCTCTTGTCACCTGGAGGAGAACCTGCAGGGTGGCATCGCTAAACCGTGGCACCATGGTCACTGCAGGCTCGCATTCAGCTCCTTACCCATCAGGCAACAGAGGCAGCAGAATGGGTCCTGGGGCATCAGAGGCAGCAGAACCGGTCCTGGGACAGCAGAGGGCTCTCAGGAAGACACTCCTTTAAACGAGGCAGCAGTGAATGCAGGGCTGGCAGCCCTTTAAATATGGTGCCAGCACCTGCCGTTGTGTCAGATGTCGGTGCCATCGGCACCTCGTTCCCTGCCTCTGGTCCTTGTTTACATGGGCCCCACGCCTCCCCTTCATTAACTTGTCGGCTGCGCCGTGATCGGAGTCGGTCGGCCACATTTCACTCGTGTGGTGACGACACCCGCTTCCGGTGCCTCTGCCGAGAGCCGCACCGTTAGTTTAAAATTCAGCCCATGGGGTCAAGAGTGGAAAATCTCCCCTCTGATTCTCTCTACTTAAAATGAAGGAGACACCAAATTAAAACTGATGAAACCAGGGATTGTATCCTGGTTCTTCAATCTAGTGTTCTCCCAACTGAGCTATTCCATCCTCACTGTGAGCTCATCTTCATTGGAGACAAATATAACTCCAGGCGGAATTTCCCCACCCGTTCATTCCTCACTTCAGGGGAATGGGACCCGACCAGATCGCGGAACTCAGATTATGTTAATGTTCTGCTCTTGATATCTTCATATTATTTTGCGTTTGAGCCACTTTTAATCAGGTTCACGGACAAATTCTTCTATCATCCCTTCTCCCACATTCTCTCTCTCTCATTCATTCTTTATTCCTCACAATCCAGAAAGGGTTAGGAATCAGAGCTCACCCCCAAACCCTCTGCACACAGACCTCTGTCTGTCACCCTGTTTGCTCCAAGATCCAAGAGACCAGTCAATAAATTGCACTCTTTATAAACACAGAAAGCTGCCTCACAGTGTTGGACACAGAGTTAAATACACTGAAGTCTTTTGAAAAAAGTTCATCTCACGGGCTGTGTTACTGAGCCCACAGAGCAGGACAGGCCCAGGCTCCAGCCACAGCCCCACCTGGGCTGTGTTACCTGATGTCACCCGGTGTGATACTGAGCCACATGGAGCAGGAAAGGGCCTGGTTGTATTCATGGCCTGTGTTGAGTTAACTGAACCCACCCAATGTTGTAGGAGCCACACAGAACAGAATGGGCCCAGGCTCCTTCCTCAGCCTGAGGGATGATAGTTCATCTCACACGCTGTTGTACAGAGCCCCACACAGAACAGGAAAATCCCAGGCTCCATCCCCGGCCTGTGGTATTTTACTTCATCACACCTGGTATGGTACGGAGCCCCCAGAGCAGGAAAGATCCAGCTTCCATCTCCAGCCTGTGCTGAATTAGCTGATCTGACCTGGTTGGCACTGAACCACAATCAGGGGAGGATGGGCCGAGGCTCCCTGGCCTGTGGTGTGTTAGTTATTCTCATTTGGTGAGGTACTGAGCACTAGAGAGCAGGAAGGGCCTGTGCTCAGTGAGCTGATCTCACCTTGTGCCTTCCTGAGACCCACACACAGAGCAGGACAGGCCGAGGCCTCATCCCCGGCCTGTGCTCAATTAGCGGATCTCAGCCAAAAGATTTTGATAAGGTTCCACACAAGAGGCTTCTCTATAAGATTAAAGTCCCTGGTATCAGTGGTAATATATTGATCTGGATTGGGAACTGACTGGCACGATGTAGGCAGAAAGTAGTTGCAGATGGATCTGGATCTGTTTGGAGACCAGTTGCCAGTGGTATCCCACAGGGATCGGTGTTGGGTCTGTTGCTCCTTATTATTTTTATTAATGATCTGGATGGAGTTGTAGGGGGCACCATCTGTAAATTTACAGATGATTTGAAGATCTGTGCGAGTGTTCAGACTGTAGACGATGCTCGACTGTTTCAGGCTGATCTTAATGTGTTGGGAGATTGGGTTCATGACTGGTAAATGATGTTTAATTTGGGTAAGTGCAGTGTTATTCATGTGGACAGGGCGAATGCTCAACATTCATACACCCTTCAGGGAAAAACATTAAAGCAGGTGGAGAAAGAAAATAATTTTGAGCAGAGATCTGGATGTTCTAGTGCACAGATCTCGAAAGGTACAGCAGCAATGCTGTGAAGTGATAGCTGGAGCAAATAGGGGGTTGGGCTGCATTCAGAGGATAATTGCATATAAGATGGGGCATATTCTTTCATGGGATGTGAGCGACACTGGCAAGGCCAGAATTTGTTACCCATCCCTAATTGTCCTTGACAAGATGGCGGTGAGCTGCCTTCTTGAATTGCTGCACTCCATGTGGTGTAGGTACACCCACAGTGCTGTTAGGAAGGGAGATCCAGGATTTTGACCGAACATCAGTGAATGAACAGCGATATTGTTGCAGATCAGATGGTGTGTGACTTGAAGGGGAACTTGCAGATGTTGGTGTTTCCATGCATCTGCAGCCCTTGTCCTTCAAGGTGGTGGAGGTCTTCGGTTTGGAAGGTGTTTTTGAAGGAGCCTTGGTGAGTTGCAGCAGTGCATCTGGTAGATGGTACACACTACTGCCACTGTGCGTCAGTGGTGAAGGGAGTGAATGTTTAAGGTGGTGAATGGGGTGACAATCAAGGCAGCTGCTTTGTCCTGAACAGTGTCAAGTTTCTAGAGTATTGTTGGAGCTGCACTCATCCTGGCTTGTGCCTTGTAGATGGTGGACAAGTTTTGGAGAGTCAAAAATTACAAAATTATTACAGTGCAGAAGGAGGCTATTCGGCCCATTGTCTCTGCATAGAATCATTGAACATAGAAAGTTTAGAACACAGGAAGGCCAAAAATCGGGCAACCCAGCGGAATCCCATTGTCCAGCATTTGGACCGTAGCCCTGCAGGTTCAGGCACTTGAGGTGCACATCCAGACTCCTCTTAAATGAGTTGAGGGTTTCTGCCTCAACTACCCTTATAGGCAGTGAGTTTCAGACCCCTCGCACCCTCTGGGTGAAAAAAGTTTCCTCATCTCCCCTCTAATCGTTCAACGAATCACTTTAAATCTATGCCCCTTAGTCATTGACCTCCCTGCTAAGGTAAATAGACCCTTCCCATCCACTCTATCCAGACCCCTCACAATTTTATGGATTTCAATCAAATCTCCCCTCAGCCTCCTCTATTCAACCCCAGCCAATCCAATCTTTCCTCATCGTTGCATTTTTCCAGAGTTGGCAACATCCTCGTAAATCTCCTCTGTAACCTCTCTAGTGCAATTACATCCTTTCTGGAATGAGGTGACCAAAACTGCACACAGAACTCCAGTTGTGGCCTAACTAATGATTGATACAGTTCCAGCATAACCTCCCTGCTCTGATATTCTATACCTCGGCTAATAAAGGAAAGGATTCCATAAGCCTTCTCAACCAACTTATCAACCTGTCCTGCTACTTTCAGGGATCTGTGGACATTCACTTCAAGGTCCCTCACTTCCTCTAGACCTCTCAGTATTCACCCATTAATTGTGTATTCCTTTGCCGTGTTTGACCTCACCAAAGGCATCACCTCACACTTCTCCAATTTGAATTCCATTTGCCACTTTTCTGCACACCTGACCAGTCCATTTTTCCAGCTCTCCTAATGAGCATTTCACCTCGTACCGAGAGCTGAATTATTCATTGCAGAATTCTCACTGTCTGTTTTACCTTTGGTGCCACAGTATTTATATGAATGGTCCAGTTAAGATTGTGTCTATGGTTACCCCCAGGATGTTGATGGTGGGGGGGATTCAGCGATGGTAATGCTGTTGAACGTCAAAGGGAGATGATTACATTCTCTCTTGTTGGAGATGGTCATTGCCTGGTACTTATGTGGTGTGAATGTTACTTGCCACTTAGCAGGCCAAGCCTGAATGTTGTCCAGGTCTTGCTGCTTCTGGACACGGACTCCTTCAGTATCTGAGATGTCCCGAATTTGTCCTTTTATGAAACCTTGGTCAGGCCTCACTTGGAATATTGTATCCAGTCGGTCTCCTCACATGATGGGTGCTATTGAGGCTTTTGACAGGGTACAGAGGAGAGACATTAAACTAATTCCCAGTGTAAGACATCTTCGTTATCAAGTTAGACTAAAAGAGTTGGAACCCTACACCTTAGAGAAACCTAGACTGAGGGGTGATCCAATTGAGGTTCATAAGTAATGAAGGGTCCAATTTAGCATGGGAGAGGAGTCATAATTGTATATTGTAAAAGGCCAGATGTCACCCGGATCACATTAAATTTCATTTTCAGCAACGGGTTAATGAACCAGGCGGGCTGAGTGGTTAAGGTGTTGGACTTAAAATCCAATGAATATATGTCTGTGTGTGTTCAAACCCCACTCCTGGTATCTGTGCCGGCCAAATGTTACTTGTTGTTTCCCTGACTTTTGCCTTGCACCATCATCTCTTCTTTCATTTAATCACTCCTGCCTTCCAACCGATCACAGCTTCCTATTATTTGCCCCAGCACCATTCCTTGTCTCTGCACTTGCTTATAAGCTGGGAAACCTTGAACTTAATCTCCTCTGTCCCCTCATATTGACCTTCTCATCTTTCCTGAACTGTGGTTCCTCACAGGATCCGCTGCCTCTCCGACTCCCCTCCAGGGGAAACTGAAGGCCCTGAGCCTGGGTCTTGCTTTCTACGCTTGCTGGTAGTTGAGTCCTTGCATGTCTAGACTCCTCCAGGAAGGGCTTGCCATAATCTTCCAATCTTCCCTGGATAAGGGGATTGGAGAGTGGCAAATGACACCCTTATTCAAGAAAGGGTGTAAGGACAGTCCAAACAACTCCATGCCAGTTAATTTAACATCAATGCTGGGTAAGGTTTCAGAAATGATAATCAGGGAAAATATCAATGGACATTTAGAGACGTTTGAGTTAATTAAGGATATCCAGCATGGATTTGTAAAAGGCAGATCATGCTTCACTAATCTAATTGAATTTTTTGATGAAGGAGCAGAGAAGTTTGATGAAGGAAATGCAGTGGATGTTGTTTCTATGGATTTTACGAAAGCATTTGATAAGGTATCACATAAAAGGCTGGTTAAGAAAATTGAGGCTCATGGAATAGGAGGGTCAGTGTCCAATTGGTTAAAAAATTGGATTAAGGGCAGAAACAAGCAAGTTGTAGTAAATGGTTTCTTTTCAGACTAGGGGATGGTCGACAGTGGTGTTCCCCGAGGGTCAGTGCTGGGATCACTGCTTTTCTTGCTATGTATAAAATATGTGGATCTTGGAATACGGAACAGAATCTCAAAATTTGCTGACAATACCAAACTTGGAGGTGCGGCAAACTGTGAGGATGATATGAACCGCCTGCAATAGGGCATAGATAGGCTAGCAGAATGAGCAGAGAGGTGACGGATGGAATTTAATACTGTTAAGTGTGAGGTGATGCATTTTGACAGAAGGAATAGGGAGAGGCAATGTATCCTTAATGGCACAGTTCTAAAGAGTGTTCAGGGACAGAGGGACCTGGGGATGCATGTGCATCGATCTTTGCAGGTAGCAGGGCATATTGAGAGAGTAGTAGTAAAATATATGGCATCTTGGGCTTTATACAAACATACAAGCATACGAACATATGAATTAGGAGCAGGAGTAGGCCACTCGGCCCTTCCAGCCTGCTCCGCCATTCAATAATTTCATAGCTACCCCTGACCACCCCCTTGCTTATCAAGAATCTATCTACATCTCCCTTAAAAATATTCAAAGACTCTGCTTCCTCTGCGTTTTGAGGAAGAGAACTGCAAAGAATCACAACCCTCTAAGAGAAAAAAAATTCTCCTCATCTCTGTCTTAAATGGGCAACCCCATATTTTTAAACAGTGACCCCTAATTTTAGATTCTCCCACAAGAGGAAACATCCTTTGTACATCCACCCTGTCAAGACCCTTAGGATCTTATGTGTTTCAATCAAGTTGCCTCTTACTCTTCTAAAATCTGGTGGATACAAGCCAAGCCTGTCCAATTTTTCCTTGTAAGACAGCCCACCATTCCAGGTATTTGTCCAGTAAACCTTCTCTGAACTGCCTCCAATGCATTCACATCCTTCCTTAAATAAGGAGACCAGTTCTGTAGACAGTACTCCAGATGTGGTCTTACCAATGCCCTGTATAGCTGAAGCATAACCTCCCTACTTTTGTATTCAATTCCCCTCGCGATAAACACGAGCATTCTATTCGCTTTCCTAATTACGTGCTGTACCTGCATACTAACCTTGTGCGATTCATACACGAGGACACCCAGATCCCTCTGCATCTCAGGGCTCTGCAATCTCTCACCATTTAGATAATATGCTTCTTTTTTATTCTTCCCGCCAAAGTGGACAATTTCACACTTTCCCACATTTTACTCCATTTGCCAGGTTGTTGCCCACTCACTTAACCGATCTACATCTCTTTGTAGCCCCCTTATAAGAACATAAGAAATAGGAGCAGGAGTAGGCCATTCAGTCCCCAAAGCCTGCCCCACCATTTAATAAGATCAGGGATGATTTGCCCCAGACCTCAACTCCTCTTTCGTGCCAGCTCCTCATAGCCCTCAACTCCCCAATATTTCAAAAATCTATCTACCTCCTCTTTAAATGCTTTCAGTGATTTAGCCTCCACAACTCTCTGGGTAGAGAATTCCAGACATTCACTACCCTCTGAGAGAAGAAAGTCCTTTGCATCTCAGTTTTAAATGACTGTCCCCTTATTCTGTAACTATGTCACCTAGTTTGAGATTCCCCCACTAGTGGAAACATCTACCCTGTCAAGCCCCCTCAGAATCTTATACATTTCAATAAGATCACCCTTATTCTTCTAAACTTTAATGTATAAAGGCCTAACTTGTTAGCCATTCTTGATAAGTCAACCCCTTTCTCCCAGGAATCAGCCGAGTGAATCTCTTTTGACTGTATCCAATGCCAATATATCCTTTCTTAAATACGGGGACCAAAACTGTACACAGCACTCCAGGTGTGGCCTCACCAACAAACTGTACAGCTTTAACAAGACTTCCCTATTTTTAAACTCCAGCCCCCTAGCAATAAAGGCCAAAATTCCATTTGCCCTCTTAATTACTTGCTGCACCTGCATGCTAACTTTTTGTGTTTCAATCACAAGAACACCCAGATCCCTCTTTTTTGGAGTCTCTGTCTATTTATATAATGCATTTTGATTCTTCCTACCAAAGTGTATGACCTCACACTTTCCTACATTAAACTCCATCTGCCAAGTTTTTGCCCACTCACTCAACCTATCTATATCCCCTTGGAGATTCCTTATGTCTTCATGACAACATGCCCTACCTATTTTTGTATCATCAGCAAATTTGGATATATTACACTCTGCCCCCTCCTCTATGTCATTAATATAGATAGTAAATAATTGAACCCCAAGCACTGATCCTTGTGGCACTCCACCAGTCACATCCTGCCAATGAGAAAATGGCCTACTCTTTGTTTCAAGGAATTGGTAACTCGTGTGTGCATCATCACTTCAGGAATTGATGTCATACAGTATGTGACACAAAGTGGGAGATGGGATGATCCCCGGTAAGATGTGCCTGTAAATTGTATATAGTATTGTCAGTCTTCAATAAAAAAAGTCAAATTATTTGTTGGCGTTGATCAGTGTGTGATTGGTAAGTCTGTGTGAAGAACAGGGGTTGGCAACATGTCTGTACATGGACACCAGTGTCCACGTTGAAACAATTCGGTCCGTGACTGATAATTTCAGGGATGAGAAATTTCCCATTGGCTTCTTCTTCCAGACCAGTCTGACTTTCAATCAAATCGCAGCCGTCAGTTTCACAGCTGACAGGTCCTGAGAGCAGAGACAACGTTTCAGAACCTCGGACAAGTTCGGAGCTTTCCGGCAGTTCTGATTTCATTTCAAAGCCCTCCAGAAAAACCCGAGCTTGTCCGAGTTTCGGAAGTGCTGTCTCTGCTCAAAGCACCTGTCAGCTGTGAAACTGACGGCTGCGATTTTTAAAAAAAGACTAACCATAAAGCTGAGAGTTCTCGCTCTCTGCAACTGTCAGAGAGAGGGAGAGAGAGAGAGGAGAGTAAGAGGGAGAGAGGAGACCGGGGGTGGGTGTCGGCAGAGAGAGAAAGGACAACCTGAAAGGTTTACCCCGTATCCTTAGATTATGACCCCTGGTTCTGGACTCACACCCAAATCCGATGAACGAATAAAAAAAGTCACAACTGTGATTGGCTCTTGTAGCGGACTCTGATTAACAGACAATATTCGGAGCGCCGGCCCCAGACTGTTTAACACTGACTGAGCTGAGAAAATACAACTCACCCCCGAGAATCCGCAGCACAGACCGAGCGGAGGGGAAAACCTGTCCTGGGAACTCTACATTCAGGGAACAGTTTGTCCTGTGAATATGCAGATGTGGAAGAGAGATTGTATTAAAGGGGAGGGCGGGTTAGTCTGAAGCCACTGTGTTTGTGGGTCCGCTCTCATCGCCGGATTTCAGAGTCATTCTTGTGTAAAATCAAATGATTTTCCAGTCAAAGAACCGCCCTGCTCCCTGCTCAGCCCCAAAGTGGGAATTCGGGATCATTTTTTTTAATTTCAAGATTTCAGTTGAAAAGTAGAGAACATGTCAGCGAGGGGTGAGAGAGGGCGGTCAGTGCAGCAATAAAACCAGGTTAAATGGAAAATGGAGTCCTCAATCCTAGTGAAAGCTTTTCAACAGCAAACATACTGGAGTGAGAGACAGGAAAGATCTAGTCTGGAAGTCTGGAGTCTCTGAATTTCAATGTAATTGTAGAGTTTGTGAGGAGAGAGAAACACAGAGAGACAGCAGGAGCCAAGAGCTGACAGCAGCTTGTCTCCGCCCCGTCCTCTCTCTGCCTTGCAGTTGCTCTGTGCCACCATCACCGGCTTCATTTCTGACCCAGTTCACACTGACAGTGAGAATTTATGCAGAGTCCCGGACATGTCCGATAGTCGAGCAGCCCAAACGGCTCCTCCAGCCGCCGCCGCCGCCCAAGTCAAGATCCCCAAGAAGAAGAAGGCGGCTCTCCGGAACAAGCCAGCCGGTCTCCCGTTGGGCGAACAGATCCTCAAGATTGTGCCGGCTTTCAGCGATCGCAAGGGGATGTCCCTGGCCGCCATAAAGAAGGCTCTGGGTAGCAGCGGTGTCGATGTGGAGAAGCTCAGGACCCAGATCAAGCAAAGTATCAAGAGGAATGTGAACAAAGGCTCCCTGGTGCAGAGCAAGGGACAGGGAGCCTCCGGCTCCTTCAAAATCAGCAAGAAGGAAAACCCAGGGAAAAGTGGGAAAGAAGGTGAAGAAACTAGCAGACAAGAAATCTTTAGTGAAGAAACCAGCAGACAAGAAATCTTTAGTGAAGAAACCAGCAACCAAGAAATCTTTAGCGAAGACACCAGCAGCCAAGAAATCTTTAGTGAAGAAACCAGCAGATAAGAAATCTTTAGTGAAGAAACCAGCAGACAAGAAATCTTTCATGAAGAAACGAGCAGACAAGAAATCTTTCATGAAGAAACCAGCAGCCAAGAAATCTTTAGTGAAGAAACCAGCAGACAAGAAATCTTTAGTGAAGAAACCAGCAGCTAAGAAATCTTTAGTGAAGACACCAGTAGACAATAAATCTTTAGTGATGAAATCAGCAGCCAAGAAATCTTTAGTGAAGAAACCAGCAGACAATAACTCCTTCGTTAGAAACCAGCAGACAAGAAATCATTGCTGAAGAAACCAGCAGCCAAGAAAGTGACAACAAAGAAAGTAACAGCCAAGAAAACGAGCAGCAAGGCGGCGGCAACGCCAAATAAGGCGGTGAAGAAAGCAGTGCTTCAGAAAAAGTCTCCTGCGAAGAAGGTCAAAAAAGGCAAGAGTGCGGCGGGCGGAAAGGCGCTGAAGAAAGTGCAGACATGGAAGAGCAAGGTCAAGCCGAAAGCAGCGAAGGCTCAGAAAGCAGGGTCTGGAAAGAAGTGAAAGAGCGCGGGAAACTTGTAAACATCTGAACACAAAGACTCTTCTCAGAGCCACCCACATCTCTCAGGAAAGAGCTGATCCCCTGATCAAATGATCCCTGTCCCGGCCCCGCCTGCAGATTCCACATGGAAATGATTTGGAGCAAATCCAGGATCCCTGGTGACTCCCCTCCACCCAGCCCTTTCCCCACTCTCTGTAATAAAACAGAAGGATGTCCGGCCCTCACTCAAACTGGGGATGTGTTCGGTGTAGTCTCAGTTCACAAATTCAGGGGGAGAGTCCTGTAAGGTATCTCGGTCACTCTGACTGAAAACGCCAGTTCTCCGGGGCTGCAGCCACTGACACTGCGGGGAGAGAATCCCCGACTCTACCCCGC